>NC_089251.1:83462756-83767614 GCF_963930625.1 Muntiacus reevesi
TCCTGGCTGGCAGACTTTCCGCAGGCAGCCCGCGGGGTCACACACACAGCGGCTGGGGAGGGGGCAGCACTCCCCGGGGGGCGCGTAGCCCTCGATCAGAACGGAGTCTTCAGGACAACGTGGAGAGAACTGGACTTCACAGCGGGCCTTGGAGCAATCTGGCTTCTCTTCTGAATGGGAGAGAAAGAGTTTAGCACAGGCCCAGGGGGGCAGCGCGGAGCACTTTCCCCAGAAGCGCAGGCAGTCTTTATGATCTAACTAGCCAAGAGGAGGAGACAGATACCCAGCAAGAACCTCAAATGCAGCTGAGCCTCTCGTGGGACTCTCTCCGGAGATCTGCTCATGACACCAGAGTGAGAGGTGGACACTGCCTCTCTCATCATCCCATCCCCTTTCCTTGTGCTGAACAATCCATGTCCTATACGTGGACCAGATGGAGAAAGACCAAGGGAAGATACGAATGTGCCATGGAGACTCTGAAAGTGGGACTGAGTCGCTGACCAACGAAAAGATCTTTAGTTTGAAAGGAGTTTTAAGGGCTGTTCTTTGTGAACAGTGTACATTTAAACACCAAAAACAGACCCACAAATACCTAATGGCTATTTTGGGGTCTGGAGACAAGGTGCATGGCAGTCAGCATGGAGGAAGTTGACCTCCCCGCTCTGAAATGTGAGGCGATGAAGTACTAAGATGATATGAAAGCTTCAGCAAGATGGATACTGAACCCAATTCCCATGTTCTTTCCCTAAATGACAGATAGAGTGCTTCCATCCCTAGCAGAGGTCTATCAGATGTATCTCGTTCTCCTTTCTCCAGTATTGTGCCACCAACCTACTGCTGCACTTCCATTTTAGAGAATAAATAAATAAATCAAGCAAAGACAGACCGAGTTTATGAACCCCAGTTCACAGCTCAGTTTCTTGGTTTAAGCTTTCAAGAAACCTATAGCAACGTTAGGCCCTGGAGAAAAACCCTGAAATAAACCAAAAGCACATCATCACAGCCCCATGACCTCTGGGGAAAAGAGTTTGGGACTTCTTGGGGGAAAACACACCATGTGGTACTGGGGTATGTTCATAATCTGTCTTTCCTAGAACGACCCACAAAGAATCACAAAGCTGGGTAAGGTGCAAGAGGTCTCCCAGTTTATCCTTCTAAGTTAAAAACTGTAGTCTGTTTTGTAGATGAAGAACCTAAAGCCCAAGCATTCAAGTGACCTATCTAAGGTTAGTGGTAAAAACAAAGCAAGAATCCAGGCCTCCTCACTTCTAGTCCACTTAGCTCTTTATATTACAAAAGTAGGTCTATTTACAAAATCTAAGTGTCCCTCAGGTCATTTTCAACCTTGATCGCTGTATCCTTCATTTCACCGCCATCTCCCTTGTCTAACTATTTCTTGTCTAATCAAAAGACAGCATAGGTGAGCCTTCATACTCACAGTTCTAGCAAATTCATGCAAAGATATTTCCCGAGTGCCTGCTGTCCCAGCAGCCTTGTTTCCACAAGGAAAACACAGATCCCTGCCCTCACATAGTTTACAATGCAGGAGAGTGGTATAAAATAATCGGTACAATAAATAAGCAAACTCTATAGTGGGAGCAGGTGGTAAGTGCTGGGTGTGGGGGGGGGAGCAGAACAGAGCAAGGGGGAATCAGAGGGCATGGAAGAAGTGGCGGGGGCGAGGGGGTCCAGTTACAATTTGGTCGGAATAGGCATCACGGGGAAGCTGACGTCTGACCAGGTTTACAGAAGTGAGGGGTGGGCCACAGAGAAGCACGTCCCAGCAGAGGGCACCGCTAGAGCAGTTCTGCGAGTCCCAAGAAGAGCAAGAGGCCAGCGTGGCAGCAACAGGATGTACAGGGGATGCATATACCCGATTTCACATCACAACCCTGAGCAACTGCCTTGAGAAGAGAACATAATTAGAAGGAATTCCGTTCCTGGATCCCCATCAGTGTGGGAAGAACAGATCAAAGAGCTGAGGAGGAGAAAGCTGTATGGGAGATGAAGCATGTAAAGTACATTGATGGATGATCTGGCAAATACAAACACATGCTCTCATAATTGATAAGAGGGCTATGACTTTAACTGCAACTAGCACTTAATTTCTACTCTTGTTAATGTGTTGTCATTGACGTATTCTGTATCACATTCTACTACATTCTAATCACGCAAAATATTTGTTACGTATGATCAGACTTCTCAAACATATGCTTCAATACAACCCAACACATTAGATCTTCCTATTTATTCTGCTCTTTTAAGTTTCTTTTAACAGTTCCAACATTGTCACCTACTGGTGTATATTTTGTAGCTCAAGCCTTGAGAGATTTACTTAAGACCTGCCTTAGTCACACAGGTGGGATTAAGGTAGGCCACCACAAACACTGTCTGAAACACAGTCTGAAATGACTTAAGAATGTTAAAAATAAGGATTAAATCTTACTAAATGCTTTTTCAACTTTTATCAAGATTCATATTGGCTTTCCCTTTAATTTACTAATATGATCAATTAGTAGATTTCAAACCAGTCTGAGGATAAACCCTCTTTCTAAAGACCCAGCTGGATTTGACTTCCTAACATTTTGAGAATTTTAGATCAATAAGTTTGTAATACTAGCCTGGAGCTCTCTCTGTGTGTCTATGTGTGCACGCACACTGGCCTCATCCAGCCTTAGTTTTAGAACTTTCTTAATGAAATGTTTATCATTCTACCTCTTTCTCGGCTACATGGCAGTTCAAGTAATCCAAGATTTGTCTATTCTTTGATGTTTTCATACAACTCACTTATGAAACTACCTGAACTCTGTAGTTTTTTTTTAAAGAAGGAAAGAACAGATTTCTTCTTTGGTTACTAGATTATTCAGGTGTTCCACCTCTTTTAGGATTATCTGTACTAACATATATTAGTGAAGAAATATCTCATTCACCTAGATTTTCTAATTCGCTTCAGGCTTTACAGACCAAGCTTTCTTTATATGTTCAAGGGTTCTTTCAAGTTTTCAAATCTATTCCTTCTTTGTTTTTCAGAATGTTTAACTGGCTTTCCTCTAAATTTAAAGATCAATGTTTAGTTCACTTTCTCTTTTATTTTCTCGGAAGTCTGAATAATTTTAATTATGATTTTAATACTTTAGCCAGATGCTGTTTTTGTTCTAATTTCTGATATGTACTACTTTAACGTAACTCATCATTTCTAATTCAATTTGATCTTCTCTTTAAAGACATTTAAGATCAGTGTTACCAAATTTCAGCATGGGTAGATTTTCTTTGGCTTTCTTTTTGAGTTTAATTTATAGTTTCACTGCCCTATTGTCAGAGAATTTAGGCTATACAATCTTCTACTTCTGTTAATTTCTTGAGTTTATCCTTTTTTGTTTTTTTTTGGCATGGGGGTATGTTTACATGGCCAATGGCCAACTTTAAAACACATGAGTATTCATAAAGGACATATATTCTGTTTATTGAATACAAACCTGCAAATCTATTAAATCAAGCTTAATTATGACCCTCAGCTTACCCAGATCTTACACTTTTTCCCTGATTTCCAAGAAGTATCTATAAAAACCTCCCTATGAACCAGCAATTCTCCTTGTATTTCTAACAGTTTTTAATTCTTCAAGGCTGTGTTGATAACTTCATGACTAGCAGGCATAAGATTCAAGCATGGTATACTGACTTGGCAAACTGTAAAATGATGATGCTTTCAAGGAATTTAGATTTCTAAGATTAATTTTTTTTATTTTGTAATCATTAATATTCTTAGCTTTATTCTTTTCTTCTACCATCTATTCACCTTTCAATAGATTACCTAGAACACTTACTCATCCAGCATTCTTCCCTTCCTCCAACCAGTCATCTGTCACTTAAACCCAACTATGGTTACCATAGCACCAGGAATTGTTTTTCTAATACCTTCTTTCTCAGCCTGTTTCTAAATAATTCCTGTAGTAGATTTCATTTATTCATTTGTCTCTCCTCCATCTCTCTTTCGTGGAGAAAATAAGGTGAAAACTACAGACCCACTATGTATTTTTCTATCATTTAGAAAGCTGCTATGACATTACCTCTGAATTTTGAGTTTTCTCCATTTGAACAGAAGCCTCTCCTAACTCTTTCCCTATGGTGTCTAACAAATCAATATATAATACTTAACTTAATTAACAAGATTTTCAGTCTGGTTCCCCTGGCAACACTTCGCAACTGGCATTTTAAAAAAAAAAAGAAAAGAAAACTGCCCCAGATATAGAAAGACTAAAGTGACAGTATCACTTACAACAGAGATAATTAAGGGAAATAAGCTGATTTCATTACATTAACACCATATTAATAATCTTCCTTTAAGAGGTGAGTCTTCAAAATGCTGAGAGTCACCCAGTATTAAACTGACATTACAATAATAATGGCAAGTTTCTATCAATCCTCATCACTTTAACCCATGTACCTGCATCTTGGCTATGTGTAGACTTTCTCCAGGTCCATATGTAAAGACGAAAAGTACAATCATGATCTACAAGTAGCAAATGCATTCAAGGTTTTATTTTTTTATTTTTTTGCTTTAAGCACAGATTTAAATAAAACCAAAGCCAAAAGAAAACTGACTAAATAGAAAAAGAAAAATTTTACTGCCAGATCTTATTCTCTTTAATTTCTGCAGAGTCTCACACATCTAACACTGAAACCTTCTTCCTTTTTCAAAATCTCTTAAAATGGTCACTTAAAAATAACAGCAGATACTCTGTACACTTATTAATGGAAAACAGGCCACGTGAGTGAGTGAAAGCTGCTCAGTGGTGTCCGACTCTTTGCGACCCCGTGGGCTGTAGCCCACCAGGCTCCTCCGTCCATGGGATTCTTCAGACAAGAGCACTGGAGTGGGCTGCCATTTCCTTCCCCAGGGGTCTTCCCGAGCCAGAGACAGAACCCGGGTCTCCTGCACTGCAGGCAGATTCTTTACCATCTGACCCACCAGGGAAGCCCAAGGCCACGTAAAACGGACTAGTAAACAGACTGGCAACTGCAGCGCCAGCGCTTCCGGGCCCTCTGCTCGCTGAAGTCTACCCTGCTTCTCATACACACAGCACACATGCACACAGGGGACCACCGTCATTCTGGGACAATCCGTGGGCATTCCTAACTATGGAGATATTTCAAGGGACCCCAAATTTGGATTAGAACTAATGCAGTAGGTAGAGCATGGTATTAAGAAGGGAAGAGTCTGGGATCACTGTTTTCCCCACACCTCACTGGTAATCTTTCTTTATCATAACCTCAATTCCTTTATAATCCAAAGTCCCAGAGTAGCTATGGCATTGATGGAGGGTACCACAGGGGCCACTAGGTGGTCCTGGGAGACACATCTTGGTACCAGTTGAGATGCAATCCGTGAATCCTTTTTTAATCCATTCATTCAACACATATTTACTGAGTGGCTTCCATGCACCAGGGATTCTAGGCAGAGGGCTTAGAGCAGGCAATAAAACAAAGTCCTTGCTTGCCTTCCTGGATTTACCATTTCAGAGGAGTTACATAATAAACAAAGAACTACGCAGCATCATGCCAGATAGCAACAAATTCTTGGAAGCAGAGTTGGCCATCTGGGTATAAAGTACTGGCCAGGCAGGTGAAGTCAGGTCTCTCTTGAGGACATGGCACCTTCACGAAGACCCGGATAGAAGGTGGAGGAAGGTGGGCAAAAGTAGGGCCGAGAAGGAGGGGTGGTGTCCCAGATATAGGAAACAGCAAGAATAAAGGTTCCAAGGCAAGAACAAGCTTACTCTCCATGTAGAAAATATTTATCTCATGATAGTTAAGAAGAAATCTGAATTAGTACAATTCACAAGGAGAAAATACCAGAAAAATATTTTGATGAGTGACAGTTCTTATTAAGGATTTAACTCTTGCTATCAGGCTAAAGCACTGAAAGCAGCATCTACCCCCTTCTCCGGGGGAGGGGGCACCGTGCCGCCTCATGCTCACACCCCTTCACCCTCCCATGTGAGCGAGATGACCTCAGCATCGCTCCTTGGCAGACGAGGAGACGGGTACAGAAAGACTAAGAAACTTGGCGGAGGTCACACAGGAAGTGGCAGAGCCTCCCAAGCACAATCTTCACCCTGGTGCACGATGCGAAAAGCAAGAGAAACTTCAACTTTCCTGGTATTTGCATGTTTAGTCAATGGCTACAGTTTTGCTCACACGCAGAATGCGAAGGTCACTTGCAAAGATAAAAGAGGGTCAGGGTCTTGGGCTGTGTCCTCGTCACTTTCTGGTTGGCCATTCTCCCCATCTCATTTGCTCCTTGGCCGAACAGACAGAAAGGAGGAGCTTTCTTACATCCAGCATTGTTGTGTTCTGAAGGCTTCTATTACAAATGCAAGAGACATGTCATCCTTACGTTTTTAAATTTAGAGACCGACTCCTTTAAAGTTACACTGTGAATTCTTTTCATTCACATTCCATGATTTTATCATAACCTTTTTTGGCAAGCTCTGCAGTGAAGACTTGTTCCACACAATCATAACCCCAAGGGGAAAAAATTAGGCTTGTTGATACAGTCCCAGAAATATTTCATATTTCAGCTCATTCGGAAACACCAGCTGCACTTTCCCAGCATTTTCTTTTAGAATTTAACAGTGATGGAACCCACGCAGAGCCTTTGCTTGGTGGTTTGTTAAGCCTGCCATGTTAAATTGTTTTCAAATACCTAATAAAGTTGTACCAGAGTGGAATATAAATTAGTCCAATATAAAGAACAATAATTAAATGATCTGTAAGACCACAACATGTGATTCTTACTCAGTGGTTCTCGACCCTGGCTGTGCATTAGGCTCACTTACAAAGCTTTTTTTAAAGTATGCCACTGTCTTAGAGCCCATCTCAAATCAATCACATCAGAATTTCTGGGGGAGGAACCTGGGAATTCCTATTTGTTTCAATAGCTCCCTGGGTGAGTCTATCCTGTGATTAGGGTTGAGAAGCACTGTGTTACTTCTTCCAGCAAAATGAGAATCTCTACAGTGGAGTTCTCTGTTGACAACAGAGCTTTGCCGGGGGCACATTCAAACATCCTGGCAAGTGGCAGCTGGCCAAATGCCAAAGCGGCGCGAACTCCCCCAGACGTCTGCCTGCCACTGCGTGGTCCAGGCTGTATGCTGAGCCCCGGCACCTCCATGAGTCTTCCAGACCACACATCTTTTCTAAGCAGGATATTACTGAGCTGAGTGGTAAACAATGCTTTCAATTAGAGCCTGGCCAGGCCTGCAGCACCTGCAACAGTATCAGCTGGGAGCTTGTGAGAGCTACAGAAGCGCAGAGCCCGCTCATGCCAGGCCTACTGAGTCTGAATCTCCACTGGAGCAAGATGCCCAGATGCGACAAACTGCTCTAGATGGGTGGTTCTCTAACAGTGGTCCATGGACCAGCACATCAGCTTTTCCCGAGAACTTGCTAGACAGGCAATTTTAAGGCCCACATCTGACCAGCAGAATCAGAAACTCTGAGCATGCGGCCTGAACAAAAACCCTCTGCTGAACAAAGTCTGTCTGAACAAACCCTCCAGGGGATTCTCATGCGTGCTATCCTTTGAGAACCACAGTGCTAGAATCCTGATTCTCAACATCAGAATCCCCTGTGGAATTTTTAAAAGGTTCAAAAGCTCAGGATACATCCCAAACCAATTAAGTCAGAATCACTATTAGTGGGACCCAAGTATCAGTCATTTTTAAAAGTCTCCCTGGTGACTGCAATGTACAGTAAGGATTTATTCACTGCTCTAGCACACGCACACACCACTCCCATTCCCTGTTCCACGGACAGAGGAGCCTGGAGAGCTACAATGGGGTCACGAAGAATCGGACACAACTGAGTGACTAACATTTTCTTCTTTTTAACTAGCACACACACAGCACTCCCATCCCCTATTCTCCCAGGAGATTCAAACCTGCTTTCAATCTTAGGAAATGTGAATCAACAATTTTTCTGGAATCTTCCTGAAAGAGGTCAGAGCTTCCTGGGAGGAATGAAAAAAGCTTGGAGGGGTTTCCAGGATCGGTGTCAGGTAGTAGGTGCTGGGGAAACGAAGCAGGGAGTGGGAGAGAGAGACCCCAAATGGGCCGGATGTGCATCTGCCAGGGTTTTATTTTTTAAGTTCTGTCTTTTTTTTTTAATTAGTTGGAGGCTAATTACTTTACAATATTGTAGTGGTTTTTGGTGGGATGTTCTGAGAAAATAGCACTGAAACAAGTATACTATCAAGGGTGAAACAGATCGCCAGCCCAGGTTGGATGCATGAGACAAGTGCTCAGGGCTGGTGCACTGCCAGGGTTTTAAATCATAGTTTATGGAAGTGCATTAGAACTGTTGAGTCCAGAGACATTTTATTTCATCATCTGTTAATTCACACCAGGAACATATATTCAATTTACTCCCAGATGGATTTGTCATTCAAATAATGACATTCATATATTCACACACACACACACACATATATATATATATAAACCAAGTTTTCAAAATGTAACAATGAATTAATTTTTTCAAAATCCTGGCAATAAAATAAGGCCTAAGGAGAGCCTGGATAAATGTAAAAGAACTGAAGATTGGTTTCAAAAAGATTAATTTTACCTAATAAACTATATAGCCTTTTCTGAATACTTCTTGTCCCCTTTTTGCCATATACATGAGCCCACAAAAAATGAATGAAAATTATTAGAGAATGAGACCAATGACTAATGAGGAAAGACTTAAATGAACTTAATTTGTACAGTTAGTTCAGCAACATCTTAAGAGGAATCTTCATAACAGCTTGAAAATGTCACAGAGGCATAAACATTAGAAATGAAGAACTCTCCAGGGTGGCGTAAATGGAAGGCAACATCCATTATCAAACACAAACAAAGCCCCTATTGGGCTGAGTGGTTCTGAGACTTTTGGGTGGGTCACTTTCCATACTTCAAATTTTCCTCCAGAGGAAAAGGATGCTGCTACTAACTTGGTTGTTACTTTGTGTAAATGTGACATGGATTTGAGAAAACAGACTAAAACACCAGATGTTTAAAAGGTGAAATGAAGGATCTGTCTGGGGCGTCCCATCTGTAAAACGAGGCACTGGCCTTTGTGGGCGCCTAATGAACCTACTCCAACCAGAAGCCCTGTGAGCCCTTCCGATACAATCAGGTTCCAGGGGCTCTTGGCCTCTGCTTGTTTAAGGAAGACCAACAAATAACTAAATGTTGGATTAAAGGAGGGGACAGTCTTTTTTTTTTTTTTTAAGAACTCTAATATTTGTTATCACTGTAGAGCTTTTGCAGTACAGTAGGAAATGTGATCTTATGTGATTTTAAAAATCAAAAGAACTGTAAACCAAGGGCTCTGTCGATAATACTGTCAATACCTTCCTGAGTCCCAGAGGTGGTATATGGATCCCAAACATCTTCAGAAGGACTCCAAAGAATATCACGTGCCAACCTAACATCTTCAGAGGTTCCTCAAAGTGACTATATTTATGTGGTTAAAATGATAAATCAACCACAAAAGGCAGATGAATAAAGGAGAGTGGAGTCTACAGAACACTGCTGCTGCTCTGTCTCCGCTGACGACGGCAGGCAAATAAAGAACAGCAAGCTCTCTTACTGCTCAACTGGTAGTTCTCATGAGGCTTTGCACATTCTGGGGAAAAAAAACACATGCGGCTAAAAATATAGAAACAGTTTTGAAAAAATATTTTGGCCATTTATATTTTCCTTCCTCTTCCTACTTTTCTTATTTCTGTTTTACTGAAGATAAACTACTTGTCTGTACCACTTATTTGTCATTTAACAGTGGTTACTTTTTAATTTTCCTTACATGGGAGTCAGTTAAGCTATGGGTTTACCACTAATGTTTGAGAACCAGAAAGAACTATGTTCAAATCTTGACTCTTCTACAACTAGCTGTGTGATCTCTCTGGGTCATAGTTTCCTCAGGGTTGTTATGTCAAGGAGATAAATATTGCAAGTAGGCCTATGCCTAGCACATCTATGTGCCCAACTAATAGTAGTTCTTATCATCCCCATCGTTAATTATCAGGAAAAGTCTCAGTTTTGCATTAGGCCTCAGAATACTCAATACACCCGTGTACTGAACAGGGCATAAAAATACCTGTTTCACAAGGACTCTTGTGAAACCGTAAGACAGCACAGGGAACTCTGCTCAATGTTATGTGGCAGCTGGATGAGAGGGGAGTCTGGGGGAGAATGGATACAGGTGTATGTATGGCTAAGTACCTTTGCTGTCCCCTGAAGCTACCATAACATTGTCAATCAGCTATATTCCAATACAAAATAATAAGAAAAAAAAAAAAACAACTTGCAAAACTTCTTAGAGACTAAAAGAATATACACATTCTTTCAAACATAAAATATTATACAAATATAAAAGAATATTTCATGTATTTTATATGTATGCATATGTATGTGTATAAACACACACACAACACTCTTAGGCTCTCTGATTAGCCCACTTTCTGTCTCACTTTGTTTTAAACCTAACGCCCAACATGATGCCTGGGCATAATGAACACAGATAAGATCATTAAATGTTTGCTCTCAATGACAAAGGTAAGTGTTAGTCACTCAGTCGTTTCCAACTCTCTGCGACCCCATGGACTGTAGCCCACCAGGTTTCTCTATCCATGGAATTCTCCAGGCAAGGATACGGGAATGGGTTGCCTTTCCCCTCTCCACGGGATCTTCCTGACCCAGGGATTGAACTCAGGTCTCCTGCACTACAGACAGATTCTTTACTGTCTGAGCCACTAGGGAAGCTCAGGAAAGACAAAGGTAAAGATGACCACTACGCACATAAATATGCTATACATCACCCCACACACATACTGGAGCAAGCCCAACACACATCGTCATCTTACTGCGCTAAAAGTTGGGCTTGAGTGCTGCTCCTCTGTCAGCTTCCACTACTTTATTCATTCCTTTTTTTTTGTAAAGGTTACTTATAAAGCCTAGTTCCTCACTCTGGAGAGAAGACAGGCAGCTGACTTATTCATGTAGTGTTCCCTGGAGAGTCTTCCCCAGCTATTTCTGCATTCAGGATTGTGGATGGGCCCTGCTTTCAGAGACCCGACTGACAAGACGGCATATACGGTAACAAGTGACTCCCCCACACAAAGGCCTCCTGACATTTACCCCTGAGTCCTGAAGGAAGGCTCTCCCAGTGGGAGAGACCACCTCTTCACTGCAGACCACCTCTGGTGGTTAGCACCGCTCAGAACAGCCTCGCTCCCTTCCCAGGACTTTCTGTGAAAACTTCTCCACCTCTCTCTGACCGTTCCTTTGGCTCCAGCTCCAGCTTTCTGATCAGATGTGCACTGGGCTGAGCCCCTGAAAGGCCCCCCGTTTCTATGCCATCTTTGTATCCTCTGTGTACCCATGGTGTGAACCCTCGTCCACCACGAAGGGACCCGGAGACTACAAACATGCGAGCTGCAGCTGAGCAAAGGGATGTGTTTACTTTTCATCCTGAACTACAACTTGACCTGCAGCAAAAACAAAAATACTGCAATGTGTATTTTTTCCCAGAAATGATAATTATAGTACTCCAAACATTTTTCAAACTTCAACTACCAAAATGGAAAAGGCATCTCAAAAAAATAATTTATTAAATAGGCACTTATATTCTTGGTAGCCCTTACATGGAAATTCCACTTTTTTTTTCTTCATAGCCATGAAAGGGCTTGGCTCCTGGCTCAAAACCCTCTTCCAGACTAACACTGGACTCAGCCTGCCAGGCTGAGAGGTAAGTGGCTGAAGAGCCTTCCCTCTTCATTTGCAGTCAGCAAGGGGCTATAGCACTTTTTGCCACTTTAAAAGTACTTGCAATGGTAAGGAGCAAAGTCTGTACACGGGGGGATACAAAGGCGCGTCTGCACAAGTGGCTGAGGACAGATGTGGAAACAGGTGGCCACATTCAGGAGGTACAGTATTTAGAGCTGCTTTAGGAGCAGCATATGAATCCCAGCTTACTTTCCCTCCTCTCTCTGAAGAGGCTGTTTCCTCACCGCATTCCCCACCTGGTCCTTTTTCTCTAGCTCCAGTTTTTGTGGACCAGTAACTCTCATCAGGATACAGCCATTGTAACCAACACTCTCAGCTCTTCCACATTCATTAGTCTCATCTAAACATGGTGGAGGGCTTCAGAAACACAGGCTCTGAGCCTCACCTCCAGAGCTGCTGACTGAGCTCTGCTGGGTTCGGGCCTGAGAACATGCATTTCTGACAAATCCACAGGTTACTGATGCTGCTCTCTGAGTACCAAGCTTTGAGGACCACTGCTGTGGACCCTATCTGTTTCCCTCTTGTAAGCTCAGCCAGGTTTCCCAGGTGGCTCACTGGTGAAGAAATCGCCTGCCAATCAGCAGACTCAGGTTTGATCCCTGGGTCAGGAAGATCCCCTAGAGAAGGGCATGGCAACCCACTCCAGTGTTCCTGCCTGGGAAATCCCATGGACAGAGGAGCCTGGCGGGCTACAGTCCATGGGGTTGCAAAGGAGTTGGACAGGACTCAGCAGCTCAACAGCAGCAAAGCTCAGCCAGCCTCTCCCCTGCCCCAGGCAAAGCTATTCTCTACCTTTGTTTCCGCCTCTAAAGGATGTGGCAGAGCCTGCTTCAGGTACAAGAGGACAGTACGGCAGGCGGGATGAACTTGATGAAACTGAACAACAGAGGTCCCAGCCAGTCTCACCAAGTTTCAAATTAAATAGCAACTCGCATGGAGCAACCATCTCAGGCCAGAGCGAGGGTTCAGAGAGCGGCTCATGGAGAGAGCAGGCACTCTGTTCAGGCCTGGATGCTGGATGGCAAGAGAGGGCTGTGTTGTTGCCAATGAACACCATGCTTAGTGCTGGAGCAGCTCCCCCACTTCAGGGACTTCTCCCCCACTTATTTCCAAATATTTTCAAATACAACAAAGGACATAATGATTCCATTAATAAGTCTAAGCAGAACAAATTAAAGGGGACAGAGCAGTTAACGATGAAGCAATTCTCACAAATGCATACCCTACTAATTGGGAATTTGTGGCAATTTGGAATAAGAGTGCCATGAAATTTAACTTCACGTGTATTATGGGCTCCATGAAGTTGCTTGGGACCTAAGTTCCTTTATTTTTTGGCTCTTCAAAACTTGCTGTGTTAGAGGATTGCTCCGGCAGTCCAATGGTTGAGACTGTGCTTCCACTGCAGGGGGTTCAACTCCTGACATGGGAACTAGGATCCCACAGGCTGTGTGGTCAGAAAAGTAAAAAAAAAAACCTGTAATGGTGAAGGAAAAAAAAAAACAAACCCTGCTGTGTTAGCCCGTGTTCATAGAGTCTTCTAACCAGTGGGAAGGGAGAAGAGTGGAAGCAAGGCACCGCTCTCAAGGGTGTAATGTGAAAACTTACACCGTTGCTGCTTCTCTCTGTACGTAGCCAGGACTGAGCCGCACAGCCACGCCTACCTGTGAGGGGGTCTGGAAATGTCATCTTTATTCTGGGTGGCCATCTCTCTAGTTAAAACTGTATATCTATGGGAGAACAGGGGAATGGACATGTGGGTATGAGGAGAAACCTTGACAGTAAGTTTCCTAGGAAAGTCAACTGTATAAACAAGGGAAGTATATTGCTTGCCCTTTGAGGAATGGAAGTACAAAAAGCATTCTGAAAAATCACCTGGGAAACACTCAAATAAGCAATACATGTGCTTCATACCAAAGATCCATATCTAGATGTTAAAAGTACCTGGAAGATGCTTTTTCATTCAGCAACTCCACAAATATTTAATAATCAATTACCATGAATGAGACATGGTAATAAGTTATATATTTTAAAAAACCCTTATCTATCAGTGAGCCTAGGTTTTTCACACATATAAACTTCAAGCAGAAAGCCTGGGCTCTTTTGAAATGTTCTGTAACTCACCATTTTCAACAAATCAACCTAATCTTTTCTATAACTAAAATATTAAAAAAAAATGATGGACTGGAGATTTGAAGGTTTAATTGCCAAAGAGTAGAGGAAATAATATACTTGTTCTTACATAAAAATGTGGGAATGTTTCTATCCATAGGACTTACTTGCTGAAGGAGGAAAAAAGTTTTCTTCATCAGAAATTCTTATAAGTAGAGAAGATAGTGGCCTAGAGAAGCCAGGTGACTTGCCCAGGTCACTGGACCTAGAAGGGCCAAAAGCCAGGTCTCCTGAGGAATCCCACAGTGGTTCCACCAAGACGCACCATCATCATCCTAACTTTCTGATCTTCCAGTCTCAAGTCTGAGAGTCGTCTCTTCCTTAATAGTAAAAACTGCTTAGATTCTAGCTTAATAAATATCTGATCATAAAACTTTATCATGACATCAGCTAAATATACAAAGCAAAGCAAACCAAAAATAACCTTCGTGAGCAGAATGGCTCAGAAAGGTCAGAAGAGCAACCTCTGGTCACAGGGTGGCTGGGGTGCTATCCACCACCCAGGTGCTGAGAGGCTGCACACCCACACGCGCAGAGCCTCACCCTCTGAGACACAGAGAACAAACATTCTGGGAATGGCAGGGACGGCAGGCCTGCCAAGACGGACTGCAGGGGCATCTGTGTGCACAGCAAAGGCCCTGGGACTGGGCCATGAAGGGAGACGACTCCCGTGAGGAACACTCTAGTGCCTTCACACCATGGGGACTTCTCTATAACAGTTCAATCCCCAGGAAATTTAGAGCTCTGGCAATTTCCCCAGCCTGTTCAGAATATGAGGTCCAGCTAGAAGAAAAGTGGAAACTAAGACCAGAGGAGCTGGTCATACCAGACAGGGTCTTTCAGCATTGAAGATGGTAGAAAGCTTCATGTGGAAGCTACAGACCGCTCTCTGCTCTAGTTCTCCTCCTTGGTTCTATGGTAGAACGGGCTTCCCTGGTGGCTCAGATGGTAAAGAATCCACCTCCAATGTGGGACACCTGGGTTCGATCCCTGGGTTGGGAAGATCCCCTGGAGGAGGGCATGGCAACCCACTCCAGTGATTCTTGCCTGGAGAACCCCATGGTCAGAGAAGCCTGGCGGGCTATAGCCCATAGGGTTGCACATGACTGATCGACTAAGCACGCTGTGCACTCACAGACTCACCTGGACATCTGCTCCCGGTGAGACCCTACGGATGCGCCTAGCCCACAGTACAGAGGCTGGCTTCAGACTGAGCGTATGCTTCTGCCTGCCCAGTCTTGTCAGAGCACGGTGGGTTCCTTACCCAGCAATGAGAAGACAGCCAGCTGCTCTACTCCCTGCCTTTTTCTCCTCTTTTCCTTACTAGTTTCCTATTTAAAAATCATAGCCATCCTTATCCCCAGGAAAGCCACTCTTAAAAACTCAGGGTTTATTTATGTCAATACTATCTTTTGTCCATGTTATAACTGGGACTTTAAAAACTTGCCTTGGAAGGAAACTAGATATGAACTAGGTGCGGTGGGGGGTGAAGGTAATCCCACAAGTTATAGTGATACTGGGAGCCTGATGGCTTGCTGCACGTGAATTTCTCTTCTAAGCACTTTTCAACAACAGAGTAAGAGGCCACCTATCTCCCTGATCTAATGCCCAATCTCAGACCTCCAGGATTTAGGGAATATAAGCCTTTGACTGTGTGGATCACAATAAACTGTGGAAAATTCTTCAAGAGATGGGAATACCAGACCACCTGACCTGCCTTTTGAGAAACCTGTATGCAGGTCAGGAAGCAACAGTTAGAACTGGACATGGAACAACAGACTGGTTCCAAATTGGAAAAGGAGTATGTCAAGGCTGTATATTGTCACCCTGCTTATTTAACTTATATGCAGAGTACAGCATGAGAAACGCTGGGCTGGAAGAAGCACAAGATGGAATCAAGATTGCTGGGAGAAATATCAATAACCTCAGATATGCAGATGACACCATCCTTATGGGAGAAAGTGCAGAGGAACTAAAAAGCCTCTTGATGAAAGTGAAAGAGGAGAGTGAAAAAGTTGGCTTAAAGCTCAACATTCAGAAAACTAAAATTATGGCATCTGGTCCCATCACTTCATGGGAAACGGATGGGGAAACAGTGGCTGACTTTATTTTTCTGGGCTCCAAAATCACTGCAGATGGTAATGTAGCAGCCATGAAATTAAAAGATGCTTACTCCTTGGAAGGAAAGCTATGACATATCTAGACAGCATATTAAAAAGCAGAGACATTACTTTGCCAACAAAGGTCCATCTAGTCAAGGCTACGGTTTTTCCAGCGGTCATGTATGGATGTGAGAGTTGGACTGTGAAGAAAGCTTAGCACCAAAAAATTGATGCTTTTGAACTGTGGTGTCGGAGAAGACTCTTGAATGTCCCTTGGACTGCAAAGAGATCCAACGAGTCCATCCTAAAGGAGATAAGTCCTGGGTATTCATTGGAAGGACTGATGCTGAAGCTGAAACTCCAGTACTTTGGCCACCTGATGCAAAGAGTTGACTCATTGGAAAAGACCCTGATGCTGGGAGGGATTGGGGGCAGGAGAAGGGGACGACAGAGGATAAGATGGCTGGATGGCATCACTAACTCGATGGACATGAGTTTGAGTAAACTCCGGGAGTTGGTGATGGACAGGGAGGCCTGGCGTGCTGCGATTCATGGGGTCGCAAAGAGTCGGACACGACTGAGCAACAGACCTGACTGCCCCAATCTCCAGTTCTACTTGGAGACACACTGTTTCACTGCCCTCTCTCTTCGGGGGGATCTCCTCCTAGGAGGCTGGCAGAACCTAATCAGCCAGATGTTCTTTTTGGAAAACATAGCCAGGTGTTTAATACACATGGCTACTAATATATGCTAGGAATTTTACCTGATCTTAAAGACTTCAACAACAAGAGATTAAAGATGTCTTAGCTGACCTACAAGATTAATGGTGTAATTTTAAAAGGTTATTCAGTCACCATATCACTACTCAGCCTCCACAAAAAAATAGAGAGATGGAAATATATTACAGTCAGAATTGCACAAGAGAATTCCCAAGGTCTTCACAAACACTAATGGGTGCACGATGGATGCCACAGATTACAGGTGTCCCAGAAAGTGCAACCTTATACTCTGGCCACTTCACTCCCTGAGATATACCTAGATATACACAGCACACCAGCTTATAAATCTGTCCCAGATTTCTGCTTGTTTTCTGGTTAAAAAAACTCACTTCTAGGACCTCTTCACTCCTTTTCGGTCTTTACCATAAGCCCTACCAACTGGCTTTCTTTTATAAAGAAAAAAGGAAATTTGACCAGTTCAAGACTTCCTACGTACATGATAATGAGCTAAAAACACCTGGACAGTCAGCTTGTCACCAGCTAAATGATCTGCCCTTGCATAGGTATTCCAAGCACACCTGATTCAAACTGCAAATTACTGTATGTCACGGATCTTCTGGGTCATTGTTTCATAAATAATTAAATTCGTGAATGAGAAGTCAATGAATCTCCTGTGTTGCTTTCTGTGTAATGAAACTTGCATAAGTTGGGGTTGTTTCTATTTAGCAAAAACTTTGTACCTAGCTCCCCCCTCCCCAACGCCCACTTAAGAAAGCATTCAGAAGGCTACGCCTCATCTGAGCCTCTAATGTTGGGGACAATAGAATTTGTCACCAGTAAGCCTCCTTTCCAGTCACAGAAGAATTACTCACTTAGCAATTTCAAGGGCACTGTGAGGTCTAATTTCCATCCTTAATTATGTCGATAGGAAGCAAATATTATTAAATTAAGAAAATTGCTTTTCTAGTACTGGAAAATAAGACTAACTTACAATCACAACTGAAACATAACTAAGTTTAAACTGACAGAAATAAAGAAAGCTGGCTGAGCCACTCAAGTTGAGTTTTAAGTAATGAATCAAATAGCCACATTTCAGAGTATCCTGATGAAATTAACAACAACAAAAATCCCACCCAGCAGCTGCTCCTCTGAAACTAATGCTGAATGAACATAGCTTACAGTTGAGGCCTTATTCTCTATGTGTTTAGTATACTAGATAGATGCCATATTTTTAAGGTGAGAGCCACACCATCCTCACATCAGCAAGAGTGTCAAAGTGATATTCACTCTTTCACTTATGAAAGCTTCTAGAGCAACCGTGTGACCCCCAGTCAGTGTGATACACGGTTCCTCATCTCCAAAAATTCACAACGGGGCGTGGGCGAAAACAAGCCCAGATCTGGCTCTGGCCACAGACTTGAGCCAGTCACTGACTGCTTACAGGATCTCGTATAACTTTTTGCCTCTCTCTGGGCTTCCCAGTTCCTCCTCTATCAATGGGAAGGTTAACAGATGATTTCCAAGGTTCTTTCCACTCCAAGAAGCAGCGAACAATACAGGAGAAATTTAAAAAGCAACACAAAACTAATTAAACTGTAATTAAAGAGATGACCCAAGGCAATACATTATAAAGTCTGCATAAGTGCTGCAGACAAAATGGGCTGTGATTTAAGAGATGGAAGAGCTACTGCTCCTGAGAGTTGTGGAGAAAGCTTCCTGGAGGAAGTGTCACTTTTTGATCAAGGCCCTGAAATGTGGATAGGATGGAATGCGGGTGTTTGGGGGGTGTGGGGCACAGGGACCACTGCTGGCCCGAGAGGGACACAGTCGGGGAGAAGGGACCGTGGTGTTGATGTAGCTGCCAGCCACACTCCATCCGCTTACTTCCCTGTGACACATCCAGAGCCCCACTCGAAGAGCAGGGCCCTTACCTGCCCTGTTTTCTCACCTGGGGCAGCCAGACCCCCCCAATGTTCCTTCCCCAGGCTCACCGCTAGCCAGATGCTACCATCTGTCCATCCAACACTCACTGAGCACTCACTACATCCTTCATACTTTGCTAGGGATTCAGAGTTATATCGTGAAAATACACAGTCCCTGTTCTCCCAGAGCATCTGGTCATTTTCAAGCAAAAGTCACCTCCTCTGTGAAACAGCCCTTCACCTTTGTTTCCCCCACAAGTCTGATTCCTTCCTCTATTTTTACAGACTCTGTATGGGTATCAATTATACAAAAATTTCACATTGCATTATTAATTACTTAAATCTTGGCATTCTATGACCAACTGTGATTTCCAGGAGGGCTGGACTTGAGTCTTGTACTTCTTTGTTTTCCTACTGCCTAAAATAATGCCGGGGCCACAGCAGATAGTCAATTAACTCACCTCTCTCGTTAATTAATGTGCCCTACTACTTCTGGTGCCTTTACTTCTTTCAGCTGTCTGTCTACTGCCTACCTACCTATACTTACTACTAGTGTATGACCCTGGGTAATCTCTCATGGCTTTGGTTTCCACATCTGTAAAATGAGGATAATAAAAGTTTCTACCTCACTGGTTTGTTGAAAGCTTTAAGGAACATATGTCAAGAGCTTACACTAATACCTGGCACATAAGTATTATAAGCACCCACTTGTTAGCTGCTGGCCTTAAAATAAGTACAAAAGGTTCTGGGATCTTTTTAGAAGACATGGGACCAAATCATTAATGTAAAGTCAAAGCATCAAATGATACAAGGGCAAAGGACTCAAATAATTTAGCACAATGGTTGGTGGCACCAACCCAAAGCACAAGCTTTCCGATCTTAGCTATACAATAGCAAAAGGCCTGGTCTCTTTAATAACAGTGTAGTTACTACTATTATCTTCCTTTAGAAATGGCTGCATACAATGAACTACACATTACCAGAATACTGTACTTCAGCCACATTGATTTTTGTTAACAAAGGAATCCTGTAAAATTGATACAGAGCTTAATTAAGTGACTGAACAGAGGCTGTGTCTCAAGATGTAATTAACTTTAAGGACTTTTCAAAGGTCTCCAGATCCAGCCTGATAATTATTTTAAAGTGTTAAAAACATGCTCTAACAAAAGCCTCACACAGACATGCAATTCAGTGAGTCTTCGGCGAATTTAGCTTAGAGGCCCCTCACTGGACATGGAACAACAGTCTGGTTCCAAATAGGAAAAGGAGTACCTCAAGGCTGTATATTGTCACCCTGCTTATTTAACTTATATGCAAGAGTACAGCATGAGAAACGCTGGGCTGGATGAAGCACAAGCTGGAATCAAGATTGCTGGGAGAAGTATCAATAACCTCAGATATGCAGATGACACCACCCTTATGGCAGAAAGTGAAGAGGAACTAAAAAGCCTCTTGATGAAAGTGAAAGATGAGAGTGAAAAAGTTGGCTTAAAGCTTAACATTCAGAAAACTAAGATCATGGCATCTAGTTCCATCACCTCATGGGAAATAGATGGGGAGACAGTGGAAACAGTGTCAGACTTTATTTTGGGGGGCTCCAAAATCACTGCAGATGGTGACTGCAGCCATGAAATTAAAAGACGCTTACTCCTTGGAAGGAAAGTTATGACCAACCTAGACAGCATATTAAAAAGCAGAGACATTACTTTGCCAATAAAGGTCTGTCTAGTCAAGGCTATGGTTTTTCCAGTGGTCATGTATGGATGTGAGAGTTGGACTGTGAAGAAAGCTGAGTGCCAAAGAACTGATGCTTTTGAACTGTGGTGTTGGAGAAGACTCCTGAGAGTCCCTTGGACTGCAAAGAGATCTAACCAGTCCATCCTAAAGGAGATCAGTCCTGGGTGTTCATTGGAAGGACTGATGCTGAACCTGAAACTCCAGTACTTTGGCCACCTCATGCAAACAGTTGACTCATTGGAAAAGACCCTGATGCTGGGAGGGATTGGGGGCAGGAGGAGAAGGGGATGACAGAGGATGAGATGGCTGGATGGCATCACCGACTCAATGGGCATGGGTTTGGGTAGACTCCGGGAGTTGGTGACGGACAGGGAGGCCTGGCGTGCTGCCATTCATGGGGTCGCAGAGTTGGACACGACTGAGCGACTGAACTGAACTGAATATGACACTAGTTACCCTGAGAAATACAATAAAATTCTCAAAATCAGTTCTGAAAACAAACACCTAAATTTATTCACAATTTTTAGAAGGCTATAGCGCATTGAACTGAATTCTAAAGTACTCAAAAATCTCTGAACTATACAATTAAGAGATTCCACGGTCAGAGTTGTAAAATAACTCTAGCGTGGAAGTAATTCCTTTCTCACCCAAGGATTCTAAATATTGTTTCTATTACATATACTATTGATATGCTTGAAAGCTCATTTCAAAGAAAAAAGGCTTAGTCCGGATAACACATTGTGGTATTTCTGTAACTAGTCCTTGGGTCTGACATATTTAAGGCAGCTAAGAAAATATGACAAGAGGAGACAATGGACAAGAATCAAGAGAACAAACGTCAGCCCCAGAACCAGCACTGACTCAACAGTAACAAGACGACATATCCCGGTGAGAACAACCATTCTGAGGGATTAAATGGAGCATTTGGGGAGCTGCAATGAGAAGGTGACAAAGACAAAACTGGCATCATTAAATCTGGGGGGAGGAGACATGAGAGACAACGGGTAATCTGATTCAAGAAGCTGACAAATACCTCATTATTTAAAAATCTGTCCCCTGGAGAAGGAAAGGCTACCCACTCCAGTATTCTGGCCTGGAGAATTCCATGGACTACAGTTCATCGGGTCACGAAGAGTCGGACACAACTGAGGGACTTTCACATCACTTACTATAGTATTACATCATGGTCACTGACAAACCACTTTTAATATCATAATAACAGCTACGGGAGCAGAAGCTTACCCCTTTCCAGATGGGGAAGTTAACTACTTATATTAAGGGTGAGCTGGAGGATGAATTAGTGGTAAAATAAGTTGTATAGAATAAACCCTGGCAGTTACTGAGAGCCAAGCTTTTCAGATTCTCAGAAACAATGTTTTGGGGATAATCAGATTTTCAAGTGATACAACCATTTAATTACACAGGGGAGAAAAGGTTTGCCATATCACATTCTATTAGTTGTATCTGCTGAAAACTCTGCCATTTGGTGCAAGTATATCCACACATATACAGTAATATACTAATTAACATTCTTTTTGAATTAAAAGATATAATATTTAATGTACAAGGTATAACACCAAAAAAGGGATAAAGCCCCCAAGAAACAAAATAATAGGACTTACACATTCAAATCATGTTATTCTGCAAAGTCACCTTTATGGAGCTATATAGTTATTCCAATTCTGCCATTTCTCAACACCTTTCTGTAGAGTTCCTTTTGACATTTTCTTTAAAGGTAGTTCATGAGATTTATTACAAGACCAGCTTCACTGTCTAATAGTTCTACCTTATACTTTAACAAAAATAGAATTCCCCAAAGTGTTCACCTATTTTATTAATCAGGAATTAATTTGATTATTTCCCCAAATAAAAATCCAACTTACAAAGGATCAAAGTTGCACTACCAAAGACATAGCAGGCAGACGCTTTACTGTCTGAGCCACCAGGGAAGTCCAGACGCTTCTTTATAGCATTACTTAAATGCATAATTTCTCCAAAATGTTTTAAACTTAATTGGGAAACAAACCACAATTGCATAAAAGCCATACATTTAAGCTTACATAAAAACTTCTTTGGAAAACATCTCTGTATTAATCTTACAAGTGAAGTAGCCACACTTGCCTCTTGAGTGACACTTAGGATCCAGTCCTGTAAGAGGAGGGGTGTCTTTGCTACAGTTCTAGTGTCTGTGTGTTTAGAACAGTACAGTGACATCACTGGTGATCGCTGAATCTCACTGGTGATTGCTAAATCTCGACAGACTTAACAGTTGCGACAAAGTAACAACAATTAAGAACATGGGATCTAGAATGATCTCACTGGGTAGGCTGTGTGACCATGGGCACATTACTTCACCTCTTTAACTTATTTCATGGGTTCTTGTGCGTATTAAATAAATAAGTCATAAAAAGTGTCTGGTGACAGCCAGTACATGGTAAGAACATGGTAAGCATGCCAGAAATGTTAGTTATTATTACATCACAGTCCCATTCTCAGATATAAGAGGCTTATTCTTAAACAAATAGGTAAGAGAACATTTTAACCATGAAAGATCTGAAAGACAAGATATAAGGAGAAAGAGGACAGGAAGTTGGAGAGAGAATTAAATATGTGTGAATTAAGGCCTCAAACAAATACTAAGACAGAACAATAAGACAGAGGAAATAAGAGTCAAAAGTAAGTGATGAACACTGAAAATGAGCACAGAACGGAACAGGATTTTAAAGTTGCAGGGTCAGTAGAACAAAGAAAACAATCACCTCATTGGGCCTTAATGCTATCAATTTGGTATAAGTTTATTTATGGGCTGTCATCATTTCTTAATCTCACCACCAGATACAACCACTATGTATACGACCACATCTCAGGTATTTTAAATGTGCTGTGCAGAGCACCCACATCAGAATGTTTCCAGAAGTCCTTCTTTGATTTATTTACTCATGCATTTCTCATCTTTAAATAATAATTGGCTCCAGATAAAATAAAATGAAACCTTATGCTCAGATTCTAACCTAAGCTTCAGGAGTAAGAAAAGTAACACTGAAAAAGCTAACAGCTCCACTGGCCAGAGACCTCTATCTTAAAATAAGTGCATTCAATCTCTTCCATGTGATAAATAACAAAGAACCTGGCACATTACAGAGAACATGGAATGTCAGTGCCCTGGGTACAGCTTTAACAAGTTGCCAACATCACAACTACCCAGTCTGGGATGCCAATGAGTCCATTTCAAGTGGCAATAAAATACTCTTGTTAATAATGCAAATAGGGGACTCTAACATCAAGTACTTCAAGAAACTGTGGTTTTTACTGAACCATGTGTGTGCCCTGATGCAGTTTCAACTTTCCAAACAAGTGCTCGATGTAAATAAGAAGGACAAGGCTACTAATGAATCTAACTACACTGTGTGTACATTTTAATGCTACAGAGAGTCAATTAAGTCCTCTCTCCACAAAATCATGATGTCGTCCAAATAATAAAGAGGTATTTGTATGCCTGGAACTTTTGTTTTCAACTTAGGGTAATTTCTGCTTAAACACTTTAAGCCATTTTGCTAAACTGTTAGAAAATTTCTTTAAATATGTGAGTGCTGAATCAGAAACATCCACTTATATTTATCACAAGATAAATCAGGTTAATAATTACAGCAGGAGAGGGAACAGAAGTGAGGCGGAGAGAGGAGGTGGAAAGGCTAGAGCTTGGGTTTGTATCCAACTTTAAACAGTGGTGGCCTAGGATACAAGTCCAGGATCACCATCTTGCTTTAACAGATAAAGCCAAGATAGGCTCCAAGAGGTCAACTTGTGGCCCAAGCCACAAATCCACGAGGACCTCAGGACGAACACCCAAAAGAAATAAAACTAATAAAACTTTCAATCAAGACAACCATGCTTTGGTTTTCTGAATCCTGCCAACACAGTTGTAGGTGTGATTTCCTATTTAGAGACGGTTAACTTTCCCATTTAGAGAAGGCAAAAGGAAAAGAGGGCAGCTGAGGATGAGATGGTTGGATAGCATCACTGACTCAGTGGACATGGACCTGAGCAAACTCCGGGAGGTAGTGGAGGACAGGGAAGCCTGGCGTGCTGCAAAGAGTCGGACATGACTCAACAACTTTACCTCATTTGGGGGGCTGATTCCTTGGCTCAGTGGCTTCACCCACTTTGCACTGTCAAGGGAGCCGGGACACGGCAGAACAAGAGCCAACACCTAAAAATCAGTACTTCAAGGAGAGTGCTGTGCATCTAGCTAGGGCCTTATACTCTTGTTTTGTGCCTTGACTTCCTCCCCCTTTGCTGCCTCTTCCCCTTCTATTTATAAGCATGCTTAAATTTCTAAAATTTAGAAAGTTAGAAAACAATTTTGTTTTAGACCTTATAATACCTTCAAGGCAACAATTCTAAGCTGCTCCTGTTTCTTTCCTCACCATTTAGAAAGTAAGAGTCAGCACTCACTTATGGCAAGCCAAGTGAGCCCCACGGAAACATCCACACTCCCCCTGCACACGAGGGGTGCTTGTCTACACCCTCCACCCTGTCTCCTACGTCTGGAGGGCCCTTTGTCCTTCTTCATCTATTGAAATCCCATCCACCCTTCAAATTTCAAATAAAACGCTACCTTCTCTGGGAAAAAGACTTTCCCAATCAGAATATCGCTTTTTTCTCAGCATCCTTGTAGACTTTTTCTTGTACCTTTAAATTACAAAAGTACTAACTTCATTCTACTGGATTGTTTTCATGTCTGCCTCTCCAAGAAAACCAGAAGCACCTTGAGCTACGGCTCCATGTTATTCACTGTTGTATATGTGAATGTTTCTTGAATGCAGTAAAATCTTGGTAAGAACTTAACTGTGACAAATTTATTTTGGATCTTTCTATTACTGTTTTTAAGATATCACAGATATAGTAGATACTGTTTACCTCTGAAGACCCTAGAAGGATCCCAAACTTCAACAACTAAAATAATAATCTCCTGAAATAAAACAGATGGAATCCAGAACAATGAAAACAAGAGAGAAAGGTAAATAAAATATGTGATCTGCTGTAACAGAATTTTATTATTTCAGGCTACCAATGCTTCCATAAACTGCACTAACTTTATTAAATGAGCAAATATTTTTAAGTTGGTAAAAAAAAAAAATGAGATGCATTAATATTGCTGGAACTAGGCTGACATACAAGGCAACCCCTTGGTATTGGGGGAAATGCAATGGTGGGGGGAGAGATGGGAAATGAATTAGAAGTATGGAGGAAGAGGTGATAAAGGAAGAAAGAAGATGGGTGAGGAACAGGATGTCAGGAAAAGTTACAGAGCAAATTAATCACTGAAGACATAGGAGCTAAGTGGCCTGGATAGGAGTCAAGAACAAAAGAACAAAGGAAGAATTACAACATCTACATGGAGGAGAACAACATGCTTCTGCAGGGGACACGGTGTCCAATGTGAGTAAAGGGATTTTGATTAGAGGCTGTTGTGCTTCTGTTATCAGCTGAAATGTCTAAATTGATCTGGCTGCTCTTCCCACCTCTCTGCTCTCCCAGCTCTCAACCCCAATGTCCGAGGCGCCGAGGATGGAATCAGAAGCAGAGGCCTGGCAATGGTCTGCTGTGCAGCTGGCCACACTCTGGAGCCAGGACAGACTGGGCTCAGGAAAGAGGCTTTTTAGCTACAGAACAGATTCTCCCATTAATCAGGAATGGTCATGGGAGGAAGAATCCGAGCCAGTCAGCTACTGGTTTGGATATTGCTAATAATTTCTCTCCTTGGTTTCTGCAGGATCTATGCCAGGGTTTCTTCCAACTGCATACAGCAAGCATAATTTTGCCTTTGTATCTGAAAAAATTGGCAGCAATAATACCAAAAAGAAATGTGACCAGGGCCAAAAGGGTAATAAGCTTCAATGAAATCAGGCATCAGTAAAATCAAGTGATGGGTGAAAAAAAAAATACTAAACCTGTACGTCTCTTCCTTTCAGAGGACAAATAAGAGTATGACAGTGTTGAGTCGGTATCCTGTCTGCCATCACCTGGAAATCTCCAATAATTACATACTCCTCTCCTTATCAGGTCAGTGACAATATTCATGATCACAACCTTGAATTTTTCTAAATTCTGAATATGTTTTTACAGTTGAGGATACCTTCTGATACACACCCTGTTTATACCATCTCTTTATTGACGTTCTATTCTTAACCCTTCTTACAAGTCTGCAATGGATCCACAGTCTCCTCCTTTTATATTTCAGTAGACTGTGCGACCTGGCTACGAGCTAAAGTTCAACTTTTTAAAATATATCATGAGTGATGTTTTATAAATTAGTTTTAATCCATGTTTTCAGAATCATCAGATATTAATTACCCCCTAGGTGCAAAGCAATGTTTTTGCCTTCAGGGGACAGGGTCAGGCAGGAAGGAAAGCAAGATATGGTACAAGTACACAGCCTGAGAAAGTATAACAAGGTCCTACCACATTCAAGATCCATATTCATCTCACACGCTAGCAAAGTAATGCTCAAAATTCTCCAAACCAGGCTTCAACAGTATGTGAACTGTGAACTTCCAGATGTTCATGCTGGATTTAGAAAAGGCAGAGGAACCAGAGATCAAATTGCCAACATCCATTGGATCACAGAAAAAGCAAGAGAGTTCCAGAAAAACATCTACTTCTGCTTTATTGATTACGCCAAAGCCTTTACTGTGTGGACCACAACGAACTGTGGAAAATTCTTCGAGATGGGAATACCAGACCACTTGACCTGCCTCCTGAGGAATCTGTATGCAGGTCGAGAAGCAACAGTTAAAACTGGACATGGAACAACAGACTGGTTCCAAATCGGGAAAGGAATACGTCAAGGCTGTATATTTTTACCCTGCTTATTTAACTTGTATGCAGAGTACATCATGAGAAACGCTGGGCTGGATGAAGTACAAGCTGGAATCAAGATTGCCGGGAGAAATATCAATAACCTCAGATATGCAGATGACACCACCCTTATGGCAGAAAGTGAAGAGAAACTAAAGAGCCTCTTGATGAAAGTAAAAGAGAAGAATGAAAAAGGTGGCTTAAAACTTAACATTCAAAAAACTAAGATCATGGCATCCAGACCATCACTTCATGGCAAATAGGTGGGGAAACAATGGAAACAGTGACAGAGTTTATTTTTCAGGGCTCCAAAATCACTGTAGATGGTGACTGCAGCCATGAAATTAAAAGATGCTTGCTCCTTGGAAGCAAAGTTACCATCAACCTAGAAAGCATATTAAAAGGCAGAGACATTATTTTGCTGACCAAGGCCTGTGTAGTCAAAGCTATGGTTTTTCCAGTAGTCATGTATGGATGTGAGAGTTGGACCTAAGAGAAGGCTGAACACTGAAGAACTGATGCTTTTGAACTGTGGTGTTGGAGAAGACTCTTGAGAGTCACTTGGACAGCAGGAGATCAAAGCAGTCAATCCTAAAGGAAATCAGTCCTGAAATATTCATTGGAAGGACTGATGCTGAAGCTCCAATACTTTAGCTACCTATTGTGAAGAACTGACTCATTGGAAAAGATCCTGATGCTGAGAAGGACTGAGGGCAGGAGGAGAAGAGGACAACAGGATGAGATGGTTGGATGGCATCACTGACTCAATGGACATGAGTCTGAGCAAGGTCTGGGAGTTGGTGATGGACAGAGAAGACTGGTGTGCTGCAGTCCATGAGGTTGCAAAGAGGTTGGACACAACTGAGTGACTGAAATGAACCACATTCAAACACAGATCCTTGGATAGGGGATCAGGAGAAAATGATTTAAACAATATAAGGCCACATTGTTAAGTTCAGCAGTGTGTAAGAGAAGGAACACATGCGCACTTGCATTTCCCTAAGAAGCCCTGGTTCCCCCTAGATAAATCATGTGGGATAAATCGTGCCTGAGATAGGAGATGCATGTTGTCAGAAACCTAGAGAACCTGTGAACAATTGTAAAGAAAAGCTAAGCAAACTGGGTGTGGGTTCTGCTGACGTTCCTGAGGAAGGTATAGAAGCATCCACCAAAGATCATAGAGAAACACTGCCTGTGGCAGAGGGAGAGGATGAGACAGTGGTATACCAAGCCGAGGACCTGTAACCAAGCTGGAGTCTTAGAATTTTGCTCCTGTGTTGCAGACAGTGATACACTTTAATGACGTCACTTCCAAACACTATCACTAAGTAAAGAGAAGGATTCAGAATCACCTCTACTTTGGTATATTAGTTCCATTTCAGAGGAACTCTGACTTCACCCACTTGTTGCCCAGTCTTCTCCCATCTCAGCAAAGAGCACCCACTGTTGAAGCCAGCAGTGTGGGGTTGGTCTAGAGCGCACCTCCTAACCTGATCTTCAAATCCAATCAATTGGAGACTTTTTTCTTTTTCTTTTTTCTTTTTTTTTAACATTATGGCCTTTACGGTAGCACCACATGGCATGTGGGATCTTAGTTCCCAGACCAGGGATGGAACCTGTACCCCTGTATTAGCAGTCTAGAGTCTTAGCCACTAAACTGCCAGAGAAGTCTTGAGCCTTCTTAACCGTACCTCTAAATGACACACAGAATCCACACCTTTGTCTCCAAGTCCTCTGCCAAAACTCCTGTCTGGCCTTGTAGCACCCTCCTGGCTCTCAGGACCCTTACCAGCCCCCTGTTTAACCCTCCCTCCTGTGACAAGACCCTTTCCTCAGAGCAGCCAGAGCTCACCGTCAGAGGGCATCCAGTCATCTCCACTTGAAGCTCAGAACCGTGTGATGGCTTCTGATCACACTCGGAATAAAATCCAAACTCCTTACCTTAGACTCTCTGAGATTTAATCCCTCCCGACATCTCTCACTTCCTCTCCCCACCTCTCGCTCCACTACAGCCCCTAAACCTCTCATTCCCAGCTCACAAAGCTGTCCCCTCACTGAGGTTGCTGAATACGGGTTCACCTGCCTTGAATGTGCTTCCTCAGGCTCCGTGCAGAGCTAATTCCTTCTTAACTTTCAGGACCACTTAAACATCATCTCTTCAGAGAGACTTTCTCAGTCCATCCTACCTTGGTCTCGGCATTCTGTTATCCAACTGCTCTTATACTTTAGACAGTGAAAGTGTTAGTGGCTCAGTTGTGTCTGACTCTTTGCAACCCCATGGACTGTAGCCCGTCAGGCTCCTCTGTCCATGGAATTCTCCAGGCAAGAATACTGGAGTGGGCTGCCATTCCCTTCTCCAGGGGATCTTCCCGACCCAGGAAATGAACCCAGGTCTCCTGCATTGCGAGCTTCAGTGGTGGCTCAAGTAGTAAAGAATCCACCTGCAATGCAGGAGACTCGGGTTCCGTCTCTGGGTCGGGAAGATCCCTGGAGAAGGAAATGGCAACCCACTCCAGTGTTCTTGCCTGGAGAATTCCATGGACAGAGGAGCCTGGTGGGCTACAGTCCATGGGATCACAAAGAGTCAGACACGACTGAAGTGACTTAGCATGCATGTTCCAGCATTGTAGACAGATTCTTTTACCTTCTGAGCCACCAGGGAAGCCCTTTATTATACTTTTATTTATGGCCTTTTTCTTTTTCCCCATACGACTGGAAGCTTGAGGGGACTGGGACCTTATCCGTCTTGTTCGCTCTGTATCTACCACAGTGGCACAGCGAGGGTTCCACACATATTTGTAAAATGAATGCACGAATGAATGAATTAGGGAAAACTACAGAGGCAGCTGCTAAGGGCAGATGACTATCCCCTTCAACTTGAGTTTACAGAGTAAATATATTCAATACATAAACTTCAGATAAAACAAGTTTTTATGTCAGATGGCATTGAAAACTACTTTTAAGGCTACTTTTAAGTCTGTTAACATCTCTGCATAATAGTATTGCTTCCTAACTTCTCCATCTCAGAGAACTACACAAACGGCCCGTAAGAACTGGTGATGTCAAAGCTTGAAGGTCTGTAGCAGTGAGTGGCTACAGTGACCACTGTAAAGAAAGACACAGGTTACCAAACTCAATGCCTCTGAAAAAAGAGCACCTTGGAGAACGTTGCTCCATATTATTCAAGATCTCAAGAAAAGCTCACACACACAGGAGCTTATTGGATGTAAAGCTGAGAAAACATGAAGATGCTCCTACCTGTTTTGATGGAGTATTAAATTAATGGCTAATCAGATGCCGCAAAATCATTTCCTGAAGCTTTAAGGGACCTTTCTTCAGTGATAAATGACAAACATGACTGAAATACTAATAGAGCTGAAAGAAAGCATCCATGTCAAAACACATACACTTTATATGCACTTCTATTAAACTAGGTTCTCTTCTCAAGCTACAGAAGAAACTTTGGAAAGAACAGCTTCAAGCAGCTAAAAATGCAGATCAAGAGCTTCAAACCAGATACAGATGAAATACCTTGAACACAGAGGCAACAATTCCAGAAGCTCAAAAGATATGTAGGCCACTGACTGTTCATATTAAGTCTTGAGTAGGTATCTAATTTTATACAAAATTTATATTTGTGTGGGATTCTGTTTGTCTGCTTTCTGGTTCTAGGCTCCCTCTGAAACAACAAGCCTTTCAGTGAGGCCCTGCCGTGGAACGTCGAGCAGAAACATATTGCTTCTGGCCTCACCACTGTCCTTTGCCGCTTGTGTGAGAAGCCTGTGTTGACTGTACCGTGAAAAAACTTGAAGGAAAGAAAAGCCCTACTGTTGTAACTGTGCCAAGAAAGTATAAAGAAACAAAACCCAGATGCTAGAATTTGAGGCATTTCCTCTGCTATGTGACTATGTCCTTTAACTGAAGGTCAAAGGAACATGAAAGGACTTCAATATTTTAAAGCCCCAAGTGGGTATTTTTGTGGCCCTCTCCGTTTCTGCGTGCCAGCCACACACATTTAACTGACATTTAACAAGCAGAATTTATTCAGCAGCATTCAAGGGAAATCCTGGTATTGCTCTCAAACACGATTCATTTAAATTTCTAATGCTTTATATTAATACAGATTGGTTCATTTCCCTGACAGCCTGAGTTTTTCCAAAATGCCACTAAGTGAATAAAGTCATTTTTAAAGCCCAGTCCACATTTGCTACCTCCTAATCCTTTCATATGTCTTTGGGCTTTAATTTCATAACCCCTTCTTCTGGGGACATTTATTTTCGATGCTACAGATAATAGTAAATAATGCAAGATATAATCATTTTCTTTCTCAGGAGGTACCTGACATCAGATTTTATAAAGACTTCAAATGTGTTTTCTGATCATAGAAAACAGTATACTCAGCCCATGGGAAATATAACAAAACCAACCATGTTTTATCATGTTTGGGAAAACATATATCAAACGGGCCACCTCATTTGGTGATATGACTCATACCAGTCAAAGTCTTCAAAGCATATCTGAAAGAAAGGAATTCTTTTAGAAGTTGGTAAAACACATACACACACAACTTGATGGAAAGGTTAATATGATTGAGGAATAGATGGATAACTCAAAAACCTCGAAGCATCAACTCAGTATGTAATTTAATTAAAATCTCTCTGAACTGAGCAGTGATGCAACTGTAGGATGTGGCAAGGATGGTCTAAGGGTTTCACATTAACCAACAGAGCACTAAAACGCACGAAAGAGCTCTGAATGGCCATATATGGAGGCTCTGGAAAAACACTATTTCACTTGGGCTGATCCAGAATGAGCTAACCTCAGAAATGTGGAGACTTCTATTTTCTGTTGATCCTTACCTTCTTCCCTAGCAGTCTCCTTCCCATATATAGAAAATTGAAACCATTTGTCAGTTAACAACCACTCCCCTTTTGTTTACCAGAATTCTGAGCTCTTCATTGGAATGTTTTAAATAATTCTGTTGGGAGTCATCAGAGTTACTAATGGACATACCATCTAATCATGACCTGTAGCCTCTTGTCTACCCAGAGGGAGAAAAGCTTTCTGACTTGTTGCTCTAGAAATGTCAACAAAAGGAAGACAGTTTTCAACGTTATCTCTCATATTTCCTCTGCTGTTCAAAGGGTCAGGTTTGCTAGCGTGTGGGAAGCAGATAGACAACACGGTGTAATAGCAAAGTTGGGTGTGGTTGTTATGGTGATAAGGGAAATGAAAGTGGAAGGAGTTTGAATAATATTTATTTGAAGAGTCTTGCCTTTTCCTTTATAAGCTATTCACAAAGTGCATAATATTACACTAATTCTTAAGAAGAATTGTTGGAATGCAGAGCTAGGGTTCAGATTCTATGACTAATTTCTACCATCAAAGATGAACAAAGTTTTCAGAAAACTCTTAATGAGAGAATGCACCACCATTATCAGCACTGTCCTATTTACTAACATAAGTAAATATAGACATATATGTATCAGGAAAGATAATTTATTATTACTATGATTTATTACTGCATTTATTTCCATGGATTAATTATAATGCCACCATGCCTGTACCTGTGCTTACCTACATCGAGTTATAGATTTGTACATGCACATGGGATGTTATATATATAGATTACACTTTCTGGCACAGAAAATACACAAATGCACATGTGATGTGTATTTTTTTCATAGGCAAACCATATTTCCTTTGCACAAGAACACACACTTTTATAGTCCTTATAGGATATACTCTCTGGATTAAAGATGCTTGCTTAGTTACTGATGTATCTAAAGGACCCTCAAGGAAAACACTATAATAAGCCCTGAATTTACGGAGACACAAAGCCAGGCCAGGAGGCATGCAAGAACGCAAAGATAACATTTTTGGGAGTTCCATGTTGCACTGAGGTGTGACCCCACAGCCTAACTGGTCTGAAAAATTCCTACTGGAAACAGAAACAAGTCGGCTCTCGATCAGAAACATTCAGAAGGTTCCACTGTGATTAGCAACCCAAATGTCAAAAGGCACCAGGAACATATAAATGGGATCATACTTTCCCTTTATTGCCACAGAGATAAAATTTCACTTTAACAAACTAATTGCCCCAATCTGGGTCAGACACAATAGAGATGGTTAGATTCGTTTCATGCCTTAGAAAGGAAGCCAGCCAGGTCCTCTAATGCCACGGCAGGACCCCCACACGACAGGTCACCAATGCCCTTGCTCGGTGTGGTTTCAAGGATACTTAAGGAAGTCCCTGTAAACCCACCTTTGCCATGAACTCAAACTGCATCAAAACACTGACACAAGCATCCTTCACGGCCACTGTTGCAAAAACACACCTATGATATTTAACAAAGCTCTATGAAGCAGTTGGACTTTATTTGTGCCAAAACAGCAGAAACAGTCAATAGCAATTTTTTCTATAAAACAGATAAATAAATAAGATCAGAATGTATTCTAGACAACTTTGAAAAATGTCCTTCTATTAAAGGGACAACTGGTCTTATCTTTCTAATTTTCAGGACTTTGACTCTTAACAACAGACCATGGGAACAGATTTTAAAAAGGAAAAAGAAAAAATCCCTTATTTCATTTTTCAAACTGCATAAAAGGGCAGGCAGGGGGCGGGGAGGGACTAAGAAGGACTTGATAAAATATGATCTCATTTTACTGACATGCAGTTTTTATCTATGTCTATAAAACTTGGATTCTATCTACAGACAAATACATGGATATATTCAGAAAAGGGGGTATCAATTTTTAACATTATTAAATTCCTGTATTGTTCTTTTGTTATTGCAACAGGAAAAAGAAAGGCTACTGATAAGGAGAAGGCACTTTACTTGCTTTTCGGGAAATTAAAAAAAAAAAATCCCAGTGACAGAGAATAGAATAATGAAGTGTAGGAAAAGCAGGAAGTTGTCAGCCAGAAAGGAAAAACACATTCACAATTTAAAGGAACATTCCAGTCTCTGAAAAAACCACACAAATATTAACTCATCACGTGTTAATTCCTTCCCTCTTCCAACTTTACAGGCACTACTTATACTGCTACTTCCTCCTGATGCAAAGAACACTTAGCAACAGAGACCGCAAACCGAAAGCGGGAAGTCACCCTATAAAAGGGTGTTTCCCCAGCTTTCGATGTTTCAACAACCAATGTGAATTCACTATCCTTGTTTCAGAGACCATGTGTGCCATTAGAACAAAGGTCTCATAAGTTTCAAAATAAATTATTCAAATGCTCAGAACAGGATCTCAGTGGTCAATATGAACGAGGGAATGAATCAGGTTTTATTTTTATTAGAGCATTTCTATTAAAAAAAAAAAAATACTGACTGCTAGTGCTCTTAAATACCTTTCTCGAGAAAGCTATCCATTTCAGAAAAAATGCAGTCCAGCTCTGGAAGTAAACATGGCATGTTTATGCATCACCAAACAGCATGTAAACCGACTGCCTACCACGTACAACTGTTCAGACTGGGAAGGCCACTCTGCTCTGCTTACAACTGCCTCCCACTGGAGGTGATGTCCTGTCCGTGTCCCCTTGAATGCCCTGGTCCTGGACCCAGGACCCTGCTCCCCAAGTGTGCAGGACATGGTCAGAAACAGGCAGGATTAACACTAGGGATCCTTGCTCCAGCCTAAAGAGCTCTCCTCCTTCTGGGCTGAATCCTTTCAGTAGGAATTTCACAATTAGAAAGGAAATGTGAATGAATGCTCGATGAAGCAACATTCTAGAGTGTAATCCATCAATAAGAGGTAAGTATTTAAAAATTAAAACTCCTTTTACTCAAAAAAGTTTTTTTTACTGTTGTTTTTTGCCTGGAGGATCTCTTAATCAAGGTACTAGGTAAATACTGCCAAGGTTGGAAAATGGAAAAAACACACTATCTACCAGAAAATCCTTATCTATATTGATAAAATTCTAAGAACATCTGAAATAATCACTTTTTGATGGAATGCAAATTCCTGCTAAAGTGATTATGCTCCCAAAACTGTTTCTTGAACTTCCCTTTGAACAGATTCTTGTTTTCCATGAGCAGAACTAATGCAAACCACCGAGCTTGCCCCGGTTGTACAGAACCCCAGATTATGGTTTGGGAAAACGGATTACACTAATTAATGAGGCTTTAACGGCGTGAGTTTGGGAATGACAACTCCTGATGGTCCACACCCTCTGCAAAGCTGATGGAGACAGCTGGCCTGGGGCTGCAGGACACAGAAGGGGCAGCTCCAGCTCCCTGCAGAGGGAGAGGCCCTGATCTGGGGAGTAGTCCCCACCCGGCTCCCTTTGTAGAAGCTCGAAGGCCTCCTGGTCCAGGATTCCAGACCCTTCGCTCACGTCAGGAAGAGCCTTTGCGGAGGCCAGCAGTCAGATGGACACAGCTGGGCAAAGCAGCAACTCAGCAGCTCAGTGGGATGGAGCTCACGCCAAACCCTGGGAATAACTGAGAGGCCACCTACAGCCAACTCGGAAACCACAAATCCGCAAGGGACTGCTCAGCGCTACCCAGAAGCTAAAACATTAACCTGCTGAAGGCCGGCATTAGACCAACGCTTCTTAAGCATCCTTGGTAGGTGGAAATACAAAGTTTTCAGCATGGCCCCCCAAAAACAGCATTTCTCTGGCTGAAGGTGTCAGGTTGCTTTTTTTGTCTTTTAACAAGAAGTGTGTGTGTGTGTGTGTGTGTGTGTGTGTGTGTGTGTGTGTGTGTGTGTTTTAAACAGTATCACTAAGCATATGGTATTTAATCTTGAAACAAGCATACGGTTGTAGTAAAAACTGTTCACCTATAATTTCTGGGACTCCTGTCACTAACCTGGGAGAAGGTATAGGACAGACAGATGGCCGAGCTAAACACAACCTGGGACAGAAGAGATGGACTGAAAGCTCACATAAAGAGCTAAAACAAAGAATGGGGAAAGATGTGAATAAATGAACAAAGTACTACTGGCTACGTACAACTGCACACAAGCAACCTTCTGAGGGTTAGTCTGAAAAAATTTTTACACCGTTTGTAGTAACCCCAATGTGGTTGAATGAAACGTCCCTCTAAACACACACACACTCCTCTCTTAGCACAAGGATGTAACATGTTTATCATGACTTTTTTCTCTGCTGGGCACAAGAAATCACAACAACCAGAAGGTCACTGTGTAACTTCCAACAGTTAAAATGCAGGTATAAATATTCAGCCAACTGCTCCTCTCCACCTGGGTTTATGCCAAGTTCCCCAAGTTTCCTGTTTTGATTTCCCAGATATTCGAAACTGGCTTCCACCTCTTGGTAACTGTTTTGGTTTTTCTTCTCCCTCCCCCGCCCCCGTGCCAGTTATTAAGACATCAGAACAACAGCTTGTACCTAAAACATAAAATTATAAAATACTGACTTAGTTGTCAATCTAAATAAAAATACTTATGAAAATAAATAAATGTCTACACTTTCTTTCCCCAGGACACTGCTGGAATTTAAAGTGAAACACATGTATTTAGATTTCAAAATCATTTTACATAAATGAACCCAAAAAAGACAGACATATCACATTATCAACTTGGGATTGCTTTTACAGAGGGCAACAGGAGTACAGACTTATAGTTGCCTAAAAGCCTTACTGCCTTAATCAAACAAGTATTCTTAATGGCACTCGGGCAGCCTCAGCAAAAATCAAAATCAGGGAGACCTACTGCTACTGCTAAATCACTTCAGTCGTGTCCGACTCTGTGCGACCCCATCCCTGGGATTCTCCAGGCAAGAACACTGGAGTGGGTTGCCATTTCCTTCTCCAATGCATGAAAGTGAGAAGTGAAAGTGAAGTCGCTCGGTCATGTCTGACTCCTAAGGAGGTACCTTATCCACCTGGGAGGTAAGGTTAAATATGTTTATCTGGTCAAGGGGAGGGTTTGTGCTTCCAAACTTGGTAAGCAATGTCAACTGAATTCCTCAAAAATATATTTTAAAAACAATTTAGGAGAAGGAAATGGCAGCCCACTCCAGTATTCTTGCCTGGGAAATCCCATGGACAGAGGAGCTTGTCGTTGCAGTCTATGGGGTCACAAAGAGTCATAAAGAAAAAAAAAAAAAAAAACAATTTAGAGGAGCTAAAGCAATATACTCACAAACATAACACTGATTTCAGATATACCTAGCCTGAGAAAAATAGAATCTGTGATGATTGATTTTAATGAAGTAAACAACTAACTTAAAAATTGTGAATCGGTACAGCTGAAGGCCTGGAAGAGAGGCCACAGAGCCTCTAAACACAGGACGCTTGGCTTCAGAATAAGAACCAGCGTTGGAGAGGCTCTCTTTTGGTTGCTTTTTTTTTTTTTAATAATTCAGTACATATATTTTATTATAAAGGATTATGTAACAGCAGTTTTGAAAGGCCAAGTGCTTCCCAAAGTTCCCTGAACTTCATCAACTTCATAAAATGTACAACAGCCACTCCCATTTCAATCCTCCCTCCAAGAGAATTATTATACTGGTAAGTTGTAAGGATCTTATAAATTTAACGCTGCTCTATCATAATCTTACAATGCATGGCAGTTATATTTTGAGACAACATGTAATTTGACTCTTGTATGTCTGAGTCTGTGAGTCAATAGTTACACTGGATCATTTCTACTATGGTCAATACTGTATTATGAAGGATTTTGTGATGATATTTAATACCATGCAGATCAATACAACTGTATGAAAATCCATAGACATAAGGGCCTAAACATATTTCTAAAGTTTAGCAAAGATCGAACAGGTAAAATTACATAGAGGATCATCTCTACTAAAAACAAAACAATTTCCCCAGCAACCACATTTGGGGACTTGCTTGTTCCTCACTATGTGATCCTACACAGGCACCATGAAATGTCTCAGTGGGGTTTTAATCTCTATTAATACTAATTGGAAAAAAACTTTTAAAGCCATATAATGAAACTATTACCATGTATTAATACTTGAAGTAAAGTAATTCATATACAGACTCTGTTTTTAAAAACAAAAAGTATTAGAAAGTAAGTCTAGTGATTAGTTAAGGACAAGATATTCTCTTACACCAGCACAGCAAATCCAGGGACACAGATTCATATAAAAACCCTCTATGACTCTGCTACTAAAAGTGTGATAAAAAGCCAGCACTAAGAGCGCCTCCTGAGGGATGACTGGAAACGCAGATTCCTCTGCCCCGGTCCACTCCTGTAAATGAGAGTATCTGTGTGACGGGCAAGCTCTCTCAAAGGTAAGAAACCTACATGGGGCTTTCCCTGGTGGTCCAGTGGACAGAACCGTCTGTCAACACAGGAGACAAGGGTTCGAGCCCCGCTCCGGGAAGATTCCACATGCCACGGAGCAACGAAGCCTGTCTGCAATTACTAAGCCCGCGTGCTACAGCCTAGAGCCTAGAGCCTGTGCTCTGCAACAAGAAGCGCCACCACAGTGAGAAGCCCGCACACCACCATCAAGAGTAGCCACCGCTCTCCACAACTAGAGAAAGCCCATGCACAGCAACCAAGACCCAGCACAACCAAAATAAATTACTTTTTAAAAAAGAAACCCCTGCGATTTCCTCTGCATGATACCCAGGGCTTGCCATGGACCTCAAACACCGTGTGGAAACTCAGGCTGGCACAGAGTTGGGTGCAAATATTATTTCTTTTTATATTACGGGATGGCCTCAGTCTTCTTGCTGAAGATGGGTGTCTCCATCCAGCACTGTTCCAGTGGGAAGAGGATCAGGAGGAAACTCCACTGCACTTTCTCAAAAACGGAATGGATATTAAACAACAAGCCGAGTCCTGTTGGATCACATTTTCTCAGGGTGTTTTCTTGTGAGCATCCTACTACTCCCACCAAAAAACCCAAGAACTTCTGAGTAAAAAAGTTCTGTGAATAAAAGTGAATGGCATCATAATCCTATCTAAATACTAATGAAATGTGTGTCTACTGACAAACATTACAGATGGCTTCAAGAGCTAGAATATCTGATTAGGTCACACAGCACAGGTTGTACTGCAAGCTGCAGACCAAGAAAAAGACACCAACCAAGAATAACACTTAGCACTTACACTTTACTTGTGTGAAGAAAGTAAGTGTAATGTAGAAAACTAAAAACGGAGTAAGATGCTCGAGTAACATTAACATTTCCTTAGGTAGGATTGAAACAGTGAATTTAGGGCACAGAATAATTAATAAAACTTAAGGCTCTGAAACACCTGCTATTTGGATTTTTAAAAACTGCAAGAAAAGTCTATTAATCAGAAGCCATTTGTCTGTATCAAAATTAGTTTAGCTTCAGAGGATATAGGCTTACAATGTAAAAAAATCAAACTTCCCTCTGCTTTAAGCAGCAGAAAAAATACAGATATGAAAGCCTACATATTCTTTCTAACCTTTAATTTTTGCCTAAGCATATAAGAACTGATGCTGAAGCTCCAACGCTTTGGCCACCTGAAGCAAAGAGCTGACTTACTGTAAAAAGATCTTGATGCTAGGAAAGACTGAAGGCAAAAGAAGAAGTAGGTGACAGAGGATGAGATGGTTGGATAGCATCATCAACTTAATGGACATGAGTCTGAGCAAACTCCAGGAGATAGTGAAGGACAGAGCAGCCTGGCATGCTGCAGTCCATGGGGTCACACGGAGTTGGACATGACTTAGTGGCTGAACAACAACAAAGCATATATATCATGCAACGTAAGTTTTGGAGATGGACAAATACTTAAAAATATCATTTAAGACACCTATAAAATATCTTTTAAAAAAAAGCCAAAATTCCATAGTGGATCTAAAATGTGTGTCAATTATGCATCCTGCATCTTTCAGGCCATTTAGACAGTGGTCCCTCAGTCAAAGGCAAGACAAAGTCAAACTAGCAGCATCCGATGTGCAGTGACACAGAGCATGTGCTAAATATTAATATTTACCTTTTGAGTAAACAAAGGAATGAATGTGGGCTTCCCTGGTGCCTCAGACAGTAAAGAATCTGCCTGCAGTGCAAGAGACCCAGGTTTGATCCCTGGGTTGGGAAGATCCCCTGGAGAAATGAAATGGCAACCCACTCCAGGATTCTTGCCTGGAGAATTCTATGGACAGAGGAGCCAGGTGGGCTACAGTCCAGAAAGTCACAGAGACACGACTGAGCAACTAACATACACAAGAATGAATGAAGAATTAAGGTTACTCTGAAGTGAAAGCAGCAGCCTCAGAGGGCGCCTGTAAAGAATCTGAGGAAGGGATCGCTCTGGGCTCAAAGAGTCTACAACTACACTGCCATCTCTTCATCTTCCTATCCCATTATTTAATCTTAGAGCTCCTACTCTGAGTGGCTCTAACCTCAGCTGCATCTGACCAGCTCTCTCAGACTCAAGACACTTTAAAACCTTCTTCAAACAAGAGGATACAAACAAACAGATTAACCAATCAATTAATTAAAATGATATATTCTGTTTTATACCTTCTGCTATCACAGGTGCCAACATCTGTGTTCTAGGTTACCTTTCAGTCAGTTGACATCAGTGGCCTGAAGCTTTCTTCCACCACACTAACAGAGCACCCAAATGCTTCCTACACCATCATCAATACACAGGTCATCTCACCTCACTTTTGGTGTGCTAACACTGATAGTCACTCTTTTTCTTCCATTCTGCATATTACTGTCATATTAGTCTTCCTAAAAATGCTCATACTCCTCCCATTACTTATAAACTCCAAGGTCACTGACAGCACCATATTCTCTGGGAGGATGGCTCACAAATCCTTATCTCCAGCCCAGATCTCTGAGTTCCAGACTCATAACTCCCATTTTTCCCTTGATCCTCCATAGATGCTTCCCAGCTGGCTCAGTGGTAAAGAACTCACCTGCCAATTCAGGAGATGCAAGTTCGATCCCTGGGTCAGGAAGGTCCCCTGGAGAAGGAAATGGCAACCCACCCCAGTATTCTTGCCTGGGAAATCCCATGGACAGAGAAGCAAAAGAGTCAGACACAACCAAGCGACTAAACAACAACAAACCTCCACAGATAGCTCAAACATAACAATGCAGACTCAATATCTACCTCATCTTACCTCCCATAAAGCTGCCCTCCTTATATTCCACATCCACTATGCAGTCTGACCACTGTGCCCACCCCAAGGATCTAAACAATCACCCCTCACTTCCAAGTCTGGGAGTCTTTCTCCTCCTCATTCTCCAAAGTCAGCTGCTAAAGCCCACTGACTTGCCACTTTATCCTTCCCATCTGGCCCCCTCTGTCCACTCTCTCTTTGCTACTCCAAGGTTCTTCTTAAATTCTCCTTTCCCTTCTGTTGAGCTGCTTGACATGTCTCTCTGAGTTGGACTCCATCCCCAATTCCTCCACAATGCCTTCCTGGCTTTACCCCTCCCTACAGCAGTTCTTATTTGTTCACCCTGCATAACACAACGATATAAAGTATCTCAAGACAATTTTTGACTATCTTTTCTTTAAAACATCTTACAGAGAAAAAAATAATATAGGCTAAAATTAAAAAACTTTAAACGCTACCTCTAAGGGCTTTCAGCTAAAACAAAGGAGGACAGTCTTAAGTTTCAAGAGTCTTCCTCCTTTGGCAAAATATTCATTGTGTAGCTCCAAACAGGAATGAGTTTCACAGAAGCCATACTATTCCAGTAAGCCACGTGACGCATGATACAGCAGTGCCAAACATGTAAACTTAAGAACACATCTTATGGACCCCACACAGATATCCCTCTGGCTAGACTCTGCCTGGTGATAAATCAGTGTGAACTGGGTTTTTATTTTTCTCTAGAAGCTCCCCACAAGGCTAGACCTCCATGTAGAAAGGGCAGACTTTTCCTCAAGGACTTTTCCTCTATCTTTGTAGTCCTTAACATACTTACCATGAAGATACGCATGTATGAATGCTAATGAGTTAATTACATCAAAAATTATCTAAATGACAAATAGCTCTACTTGGATGTCAAGTTCAATTTATCTGAAACAAAGCTTCTGAGTTCCCCCTTAAATCTGCTCTTGCACCTAGTAAAAAGTACTACAATTTGCTTAAACTCCAAATCTAAGAGTTTTCCTGGATTCCTCTTTTTCTCAGCCCTACATGTAATCCATCAACAAGCCTAGTACCAAATCACCTCCCATCCACACCTCTTCTCCATCTCCAGCTCTCAGGTCTGAGTTCCCGTTATCTCTTATCTGAATCACTATCTGTGGACTCTTTCCCATTCTTGCATCTTCCCAGTCTCCCCACAAGTCTTAATTCTCCACCATATTCATGTTTGAGAACATGCATCAAATCACATGACACTCTTGTTCACAATCCTTTAGCCACTTTCCTACGAACTCATCACAAAATCCTTAGCATCATCTACAAGGCAGCGCATGACCTGGCCCTCACTCCTGTCTCACTCTCTCTCATGACCTTCCAGGCACCCTGACCTTTCCTGCTTTCTCGTGACATTCTTTCCACACACCAAGCCTGCCCTCACTGAGGGCTTTCACACTTGCAGTGTCCTGTGCATGGACCTCTCTCCCCTCAGAACATTACCAGTTCGGCTCCTTCTTACAGTCGGATTTCAGGTCAAATGCTCTTCCTTCAAGGAAAACTTCCCTGACACTGACATCCATATCTCAAACAACTTCCTCAGTCAGCCCGGTAATTCTCCACCATATCATCCTGGCGATTACTCTTCATAGCTCTTATCACACTTGTGATACTTCCCTCTCACTTCTGAGTTTACTGTCACCCCTCCCTTTCTGAATGTGAGCTCCACAGGAGCTGTATCCTCAGCAACTGAACTATGACTAGCACACACTTGGCACTCAGTGAGTATCCGCTGGATGGAACAATGTAGACAAATGTTTTTCTAGCGTGGTTGACATCCTTCTCTGAATTGGACATGATTTAATATTCCTGATTACTTCTCAAATTTATTTCAACCACTCTGAATTATAGTAAATTTTTTTTTTTTTTGGAAAATAAAAGCTACTTACCCCAATCTGGAGTCACAGGCAAGCTTAAAAGTCCAACTTATTCACCGTATCATGGAAGTCTTTCATATCAACTTCAGCTTCCATTACTAAGCCCAGAGGCCCCTCCAGAAAACCTTTGGGGCAGCTGCAGAGGCTAATACTGCTCTTATTAATGTGGTCTCCTCTTGTGATGGTCTTTGTTAATGTGGTCCCCTCTTCTGATGGTCTATCAATCTAACTTTTGGGGAGCTCAGGACAGCATGCACCAAGACAATGAAAAATAGGTAGCAATGGCATAAAACTACAAGCTTTGTTAAGATCAAGGTGGGATGACTTGCAGGTCATTCCCTGTCTCTCCTTCCTCAGAGAAATACAAATGATTCTGACAAACCATTTCGTACATAAGGCATGACTGGTTGTTATCCAGTATAGTATTTCCTCTAAATTTGTGACAAACTTTATGATGTTGTATTCATTAAAATCCAGGACCAATGACCGCCCTTTTAAACAAATAAAATACCCAGGAACCTTTTTTTAAAAATACCCTGAATCGTCATTATTCTTCATCAATCTTTATTGACTAAAATGACTTTCATGCATTTTTTTAAAATGTTGCTGCAATTATGCTTAAAATTCAATTCATGTTCAGAATTCACTCACAAAACAGAGAAATGAAGACCCATGCTTTTCAGCATGATGCTCTGGCAAGAACACTAGATCTTCTGCCTTATCTCTAAATACATACATACCTTCACACTACAGAATGCCCCAGAGAATGGTGCTTAAAGTAAGGCTTTCATTAACTAGTCACCTTCTCACAAGAAACCACAAAAACCAAGTCTAAATTTATCAGGTAATGAATCATCTTGGGACTTAATCTCACTTGGCTCTGCAAACTCACCCATGCTCTGCACAACCCTCCCCCCTGAATACTTCTACTGGGCCTTGTAGAACTCAGACTGTCATCACCAACATCCCTTTTGCTGTCATTCTCCCCTCCAGATGCTCCTTCACCTCTGTGCTCCAATGAACACCTGTGTCCTCCCTGACTGCACTCTGCCCCTTGAAATCCTCCCAAGTGGGGATGGCTTCACCTTCCACATGCCATAAATCCTGAGGGTGGGGGAGGGGTCTTCTTGGTTTTCATCACTACTTTCAGATCATTCTTCCTTTTCCCCTTAAAAAAAAAAAATACCTTGTTTGCATGAAGCACATGCAATCAGATCCTGCCCCACCTCCATGCAAGTGTTGCATTATCTTCTTGCAGAACCTCTGCCTCTTGTTCATTCCCTGTTCACTGCTGCTTCCTTCTTGCCAGCAGTGATGGCCTGGCTGGTCACCGTCTAAGTACTCTCCTGCATAACTCAATCTCAGGGCCCTTTGCTTTCTATAGGACTCGCTATGAAAAACCCTTACGCTAGTTAAATCCACCTTTCCACCTCTGCTGCATGTGCCAGAGTCAGAGAAAAGCACACAATTGTGCTGGCTGTTCTTCCTTCAAATTTATAGCCGCTAACCTCAAGCATGCTGTCAACACTAGCAGACGACCCTAATACACTTCCCTACTTAATTCACTCCTCCTCTCCCTGAGTTGTCTATTTTCCATTTCCTCTCCCTCCTCAATTTTTCACACCCTTCTTCCACCTCAACGTTAGCTGACGACCTTATTTTATAACCTCTAAGAAATAGGAACAATTTTGCTCCTCTCCCTCCTCAATGCCTTTGCTTCTATAATCATCACCATTCTTACATTATCAGTTTCTCCCTTTTTACTAGATCATTCTTGTCATCAAACATGCTGTAACATTTGTCATATTTTTAAAGTCCTTTCTGACTTTCAGTTCAGTTCAGTACAGACACTCAGTCATGTCTGATTCTTTGCAACCCCATGAATCGCAGCACGCCAGGCCTCCCTGTCCATCACCAACTCCCAGAGTTTACTCAAACTCATGTCCATCAAGTCGGTGATGCCATCCAGCCATCTCATTCTCTGTCGTCCCCTTCTCCTCCTGCCTCCAATCCCTCCCAGCATCAGGGTCTTTTCCAATGAGTCAGCTCTTCACATCAGGTGGCCAAAGTACTGGAGTTTCAGGTTCAGCATCAGTCCTTCCAATGAACACCCAGGACTGATCTCCTTTAAGATGGACTGGTTGGATCTCCTTGCAGTCCAAGGGACTCTCAAGAGTCTTCTCCAACACCACAGTTCAAAAGCATCAATTTTTTGGTGCTAAGCTTTCTTCACAACCACTTCACTTGTTGGTTCCAAGTTTTGAGATGTTTTCCCATTGCTGTTACTTGTACCGTCATTCTTCTACTATTTCAGGTTAGGAAACAAGAATCACTTTTGTATAGTTTCATCCTTCCCTTACCTATAAGCAGATGCTTCATGTTCTTCCGTCAAAATGACATGCATCCATTTGCTCTTCCTTGCTTTTCCCTTGCCATCCCCTAGACCCGTCTCTAGTGGCACCACATCTAAATAACCTAAAGAGCTCTCCTATAAGCCTCAACTGCAGAATCTCTCCCTGCTAATTCATTACACAACCCCCACAACTCCAATCTGCCTAACACTGATTTCTTCATGCTCTGTTGCTCTTGGCTCATAAACCTACAGTGACTTTTGATAGCTCCTATCACTGGGCTTGAGTTCCCTGCACCATGTGAAAGACATTTCATTACCTGGTCCAGTCCTGACTCCTCATCTTAGTTCCTATTTACCTATAGACATAAAAACTTGCTCTCCTACATTCATTTCCCAAGTATCTTACACATAAGTCATGCAAATCTCACTTGGTCACTTCATTCTTTTGTTCACATCATTCTGCCTGGAATCCATCACAATCCAAATTCTAAATTGTTCAGACTCCAACTCCTCCACAATACTTTATCATATAATTCCAGGTAACATTTTTTTGGCCCTAAGTTCTTATAGTATTCCAAGTCCTCAATGCTATTAATGATTTAATTATATGCAATGATATACCATCACTAACTTTTTCATTTGCAATATACTTGAATAGAGTTTTTTCTTCAACATTGTCTCTCAGGAAAGGAAACACCACAGCACTGACTTCTTACAAGACCTCAAATATTACAGGGTGTTTTATTTAAAAAAAACAAAATACAGATCTAAACAGGCATTTCTCCAAAGAAGACATACGGATGGCCAAAAAGCACATGAAAAGATGTTCAACATCACTAATTATTAGAAAAATGCAAATCACAACTACAATGAGGTATCACCACCCTACATCAGTTAGAATGACCATCAGCAAAAAATCTACAAACAATAAATGCTGGAGAGAGTGTGGAGAAAAGGGAACCCTCCTACTTTATTGGTGGGAATGTAAATTTGTACAGCCACTATGCAGAACAGTATTGCATGTGTGTATGCTCAGTCGTTGTCAGATGTTTTGTGACCCCATGGACTGCAGACTGCCAAGTTTCTCTGTCTATGTAATTTCCCAGGCACAAATACTGGAATGGGTTGCCATTTCCTTCCCCAGGAGATCTTCCTGACCCAGGGATCAATCTGCTTTCCCTGTGTCTCCTGCATTGGCAGGTGGATTCTTTTTCTTTTTTTTAAATTTATTTTCTTATTGAAGAATAATTGCTTTACAGAATTTTGCTGTTTTCTATCAAATCTCAACATGGATCAGCCACAAGTATACATATGTCCCCTCCCTTTTGAACCTCTCTCCCAGCTCCCTCCCCACCCACCCCTCTAGGTTGACACAGAGCCCCTGTTTGAGTTTCCTGAGCCATACAGCAAATTCCCATTGGCTATCTATTTTACATATGGTGATGTAAGTTTCCATGTTACTCTTTCCATACATCTCACCCTCTCCTTCCCTCTCTCCATCTCCATAAGTCTACTCTCTATGTCTGTTTCTCCACTGCTGCCCTGTAAATAAATTCTTCGGTGCCATTTTTTATATTCTATATATGTGCATTAGAATATGATATTTATCTTCCTCTTTCTGACTCACTTCACTCTGTATAATAGGTTCCAGGTTCAGAAACCTCATCAGAACTGACTCAAATGGGTTCCTTTTTATGGCTGAGTGATATTCCATTGTGTATATTATCACAACTTCTTTACCCATTCAGCTGCTGATGGACATCTAGGTTGCTTCCATGTTCTAGCTATTGTAAGTAGTGCTGCAATGAACAATGGGATACATATGTCTTTTTCAACCTTGGTTTCCTCAGGGTATATGCCTAGGAGTGGGACTACTGGGTCATATGGTGGTTTTATTCCTAGTTTTTTAAGGAGTCTCCATACCATCTTCCATAGTGGCTGTGTCAATTTACATCCCTACCAACAGTGCAAGAGTGTTCCCTTTTCTCCACATCCTCTCCAGCATTTCTTGTTTGTAGACTTTTTGATGATGGCCATACTGACCGGTGTGAGGTGATATCTCATTGTGGTTTTGATTTGCATTTCTCTAATAATGAGCAATGTTGAGCATCTTTTCATGTGTTTATTAGCAATCTGTACGTCGTCTTTGGAGAAATGTCTGTTTAGGTATTTTTACCAGTTTTTGATTAGGTTGTTTGTTTTTCTGGCATTGAGTTGTATAAGCTGCTTGTATATTTTGGAAATTAATCCTTTTTCAGCTGCTTCATTTGTTATTATTTTCTCCCATTCTGAGGGTTGTCTTTTCACCTTGCTTATAGTTTCCTTTGCCATGCAAAAGCTTTTAAGTTTAATCAGGTCCCACTTGTTTACTTTTGATTTTATTTCCATTACTCTAGGAGGTGGGTCATAGAGGAACTTGCTTTGATTTATGTCATCGAGTGTTCTGCCTAAGTTTTCCTCTAAGACTGGCAGGTAAATTCTTTACCACTGAGGCACCTGGGAAGCCATGGAGAACAGTATGGAGGTTCTTTAAAAAAACTGAGAGCAGAACTACCATATTAACTCAGCATTTCGACTTCTGGCCATATACCCGAAGAAAGCCATAATTCAATAATTTGAAAAGATACATGCATCCCAATGTTCACTGCAGTACTACTTTACAATAGCCAGGACATGGTAGCAACCTAAATTGTCTATCAACAGAGGAATGGATAAAGAATATGTGGATACATATACACAACAAAATATTACTCAGCAATAAAAAAAGAACAAAATCATTTCATTTTTGAGATTGTCAAAGTGAGTGAAGTCTCAACACAGAAAGACAAATATCACTTATATGTGGACTCTAAAAAAGGGTACAAATGAGCTTTCTTACAAAACAGAAGTAGAGTATTTGGATATAGAAAACAAACTTATGATGACCAGGGGATGGGGACTGGGACTGACATGCACGCTTACCACACATAAAGCAGATAAGTAATAAAACGGGCTGTATAGCATAGGGAGCTCTACTCCATGCTCTATAGTGGCCTATGAAGGAAAAGGATCTGAAAAAAGAGATACGTACACATTCACATATGTTTATGTATAACTGAGTCACTTTGTCGAACACCTGAAGCTAACACAACATTGTCAACTACATTCAAAAATTAAAACAAAAAAACAAACAAGATCCCCTCGAGTAGGAAATGGCAACCCACTCCAGTATTCCTGCCTGGAAAATTCCATGGACAGAGGAACTTGGAGGGCTACAGTCCACGGGGTCGCAAAGAGCTGGACACGACTGAGCAGCTGAGCGTGCACACACAATTTGTGGAAGACACATTAACCCTGAATGACCTCTACCAGCCCTGCTTTTGGATTTTTATGCAGAGGCCATCAGACAGAATCTGTTTGAAAAAAAAAGGGGGGGAGCATAAAGAAATTTAATCAGCCACAGTAATTATTCCTGAGGGAATGATCTCAAAATTGGAAGTGCTGGATCTTGTAAACAGCCTTTTCAGAAACACTTTAAAAATCAATGCAGTGAATCGCCACATTGTAAAGATCATAAATATACACCTCACTAATTAAAAATGTAACTGTCCTAGTTTTAAGTGCAAAGACACCCTGTTTGGAATAAAACTTGTGATAACCTGGATTCCAAATCGGTTGTATCTCCGACAACTTAGACGGCAATGAGGAATGTGTGCTCAGAAATGGGTGTTAAATGACACAGAAAACAGCTCCAGCAAAGACAATGACAGTGACTGAGATGCATTTGAGATGTGACTAAAACAGCTAAGTGAAATATAAGAGCAAAAAGTAATCCTCTAAACTGCTATATTATATGATGTGACTCAAAATATGCATGAATAATTAAATGAACTGAATAGATATTTGACTGCTTCTTCGATGCCCCTGAAAATTTACACACTGCAGTTGGCAAAAATACTGAGAAGCAGGCAACAGAGGCAAGGACGGGGGTGAGCAATGGGCCTCAGGACAACACAAACGAGCTTGGTCAACTGCTGTCAACGGCATAATGTGATTCAGAAAAGACTTCACGGGCCTGTCGGTCATCCACTGTGTACAGCTGAAGTTTTCAATTTTCAAACTGAAGGACTGAACTAAATGCTATCTAAAAGTCCCGAGTTTCTAAAACTTTATTTCTTTTGTTTTCTACTCAATTGTCTTAATGATCCAGCAGCACTGGAAAATACAAACAGAAATGCTATTTTAGAGGCTACTATGCATTTCTTATGGAGAAGGAAATGGTAACCCACTCCAGTGTTCTTGCCTGGAGAATCCCAGGGATGGGCGAGCCTGGTGGGCTGAGTCTATGGGGTTGCAGAGAGTCGGACACGACTGAAGTGACTTAGCAGCAGCAGCAGCATGCATTTCTCAATGAATGGGCTTCCCTAGTAGCTCAGCTGCTAAAGAACCCACCTGCAATGCAGGGGACCCCGGTTCAACTCCTGGGTTAGGAAGATCCACTGGAGAAGGGAGGGCCTATTCACTCCAGGATTCTTGGGCTTCTCTGGTGACTCAGACAGTAAAGAATTCTCCCGCAATGCAGGAGACCTGGGTTCAATCCCTGGGTTGGGAAGATCTCTCGGAGAAGAGAATGGCTACCCACTCTAGTATTCTGGCCTGGAGAATTCATGGTCAGAGGAGCCTGGCAGGCTATATAGTCCATGGGGTCGCAAAGAGTTGGACACGAATGAGCGACTTTCACTTTCATATACACTTCTTATTCTTTACAATCATTTAATATGTCTTGGAAACAATGCAATTCAAAAACTTCAGTACTGCTCTACTGCCTTTATGAGTTTGATTTTGGACTTGGTATTCCAAACTATATTACCAGCTTCTACATCACTATAAAGTGTATTTTGCAGTGACATGGATAAACCAAGAGACTGTCATACTGATTGAAGTCAGAGAAAGACAAATATCATATGACATCACTTACATGTGAAATCTAAAAAAAATGGTACAAATGAACTTATTAACAAAACAGAAATAGAGTCACTGATGTAGAAAACTCCTGGTTACCAAGAGAGGAAAAGGGGGTGATAAGCTGGGAGAGTGGGGTTGACATATATACACTACTGTATATAAAATAGACAACTAATGAGAACCTCCTGTATAGCACGGGGAACTCTATTCAGTACTCTAATGAACTATGTGGGAAGGGAATCTAAAAGAGTGGTTGTACGCATGTGTATAACTGGTTCACTTTGCTGCATAGCAGAAACTAAAGCAACACTGTAAATCAAGCGAACACCAACAAAAAGAATTACAGAAAACAATCAAACCAAGAATGTCTCATTCAGCCCTCTTTTCCCCCAGTGGAACCTGGGGCTCTGAGACAGTTCACTGCTGCCCAGGGGCACGGCTGAGTCCAAAGTCCAGGCCACACCCTCTGTTAATTCCGGAGACAAGCCACTGCACCCAGCTCTGGCTATGTCACTCCTGATTACTGAAGTCATGAATCATACTTTCAAGCCCTCCATCTCTCATCTAGGTTTTATGCATGCATGTACAAAAGTTATAGGCCACGTTAGTATAATTTTCTTGTTATTTTAATGTGATTTCTGACTTCATTCCAAAAGGGAAACACCCAATGACCTGTCCACACCTACGTGGTTTTGCCCCATGGCAAAGCCCACCTCAGCCTCCAACAGTCACTGCACAAAGCTCCCACCCCCCACCTCCTCTAAACTGCACGTTCTTGCCAGACTGCATTTCTAATCAGCACTCCTCCTGGAGCACCATCCTATGGTAAATCAAGCAGAATGGACATGGGGACAACAGATGCTGATCTCAGGCAAGCCTCGTGTGACATCATCCATTAAACATAGGTGACCCAGGCAGGCAGGTGCAAACTACTTTGCCTGTACTGCCCCAGCGTCATCATCCCGTGGCTTTTAAGAAACACACACATGTGCGCAGACACACACGCATGCATACTCCATCACATTCGCACCTGGTCAACTTTCGGAATCTTGTTTGAGATCAAAGCTCCTACCCATCTCTGCAAGCTTGTCTTTGCCTTTTCCAGCTCAAATACCATCAGTGCTCAGAGTTACGTGACATAAGGCTTGCAACCGAAAATGAGTACTCACCTTCAATCCTCTTTAAAGCTGAAAGGCACATATCCTTCCTTGGAAACTCGAAGGGATTGTTACAGGTTCGAATGGTGTCACACTCACATTTCCCATTGATTAGATTGCAGCCAGAGACAAGGTTTTCATTGCAAGGTTCAAAACCGAGCAGCTGGTCATCATCCCAGTTCTCATCTGGAAAACAATTAACAACCACATAATGTTTGCTTGTTAGCTTCACTCAAAGGCCTGTCTGAAAGCAAAAATGTGCAAAGGTGTCAAGGTTAACATCCAGTTTTGAACCTCAATTCAGGAAAGGCAGTCTGGTTGCATTTTACAAATGAATGAAACCCAGCCTAATAAATGAGAAGACTGAAATACAGTCAGTCGCATCAACATTAGTTAGCTACATTTACAATCATTTCTAATCAAAAACTACTACTCTTCTGATGTGTTATTACAGTAACAATTGAGATTCCTTTAAAGTTTTTAATTTTAAACAAAGATTCCAAGATTTTCCCATGTTCAATAAAACTATAGGAGCTGCATCTGTCAATCTACGAAATTATTCCAAAAACTCTTTTTTTTTTTTTTTTTTTTTACTGCATCTGATAGAGACTAGTTTTGGGTTTAAAATAGTTCTGAAACTTCATACATCAAGGCAGTGCTAATAAATGCAAACAGACACCACCCTCCAATGAATGCACTTCAGTTCAGATGCTAAGGTCCATTACTGCCCACAACCAAGGTCAGGAAAAACAGGAAAAACAAACAAAACTAACGGCTACAGCCTAGGGAGAGGCTGAAGTCGTCAAATTCTGAAGCTGAAACCAAATCAATGTCCGGGTCAAGGAATAGGGTTGACTGTAAGAAATAAAGTGAAAGTGCTAGTCACTCAGTCGTGTCTGACTCTTTGCGACCCCGTGGACTGTAGCCCACCAGGCTCCTCTGTCCATGGGATTCCCCAGGCAAGAATACTGGAGTGGGTTGCCATTTCCTTCCTCAGGGGATCTTCCCAACCCAGGGACTGAAGTCAGGTCTCTGGCACTGCAGGCAGAATCTTTACCAATTGAGCCACCAGTGTGAAAGTCGCTCAGTTGTGTCCGACTCTTTGCGACCCCATGGACTATACAGTCCATGGAACTCTCCAGGCCAGAATACTGGAGTGGGTAGCCTTTCCCTTCTTTAGAGGATCTTCCCAACCCAGGGATCACACCCAGGTCTCCCACATTGCAGGTGGATTCTTTACCAGCTGAGCCACCAGGGAAGACCCTAAAATAGATTTTAAAACCAACTTTCATGGGACCCAGCTCAGAAAAATGAAACAAACATGACAGAACTACAGGGAGACTCAATCCTTAATTGAATTCCTCATAGTGGAAACACCTCTTTAGGAAACCAGACTATTTCTCTGAGTCTCTGGTATGTTATATGAGTTTTCTCCTCTCTTAACATTATCTTTAATAGATACTTTATCACACCTTAACTGGGTACTGACTATTAAACAGTAAACATGTTTCTGATAACCATATCTTGAGAGAATATTTTTAAAGTGCTTGAATTTAAGGTACTTAAACCTGTTCCTCAAAGTAAGGCAGATATAAAGCCATCTTAAGAATGTGTTATTGCAGAAGACAGTGCAAACAAAATGGGTATGATTTTTATAAGGCTAACTTTTCCTTCTGGTGACACTGTTGACTTACTAAGTCAGGAAAAGACTGTTTTCCCTCACTGAAATAATTTTCTTGTCAAGGTGTCCTTAGAAGGATATCATATACAAAACAAAGAGCTTCAGGGTGATTCTTTGAAAAGGGAGAATAGAAAATCCCCTGTGTTTTGATTTCAGAAGACCAGGTTCTCTTATTTGATCAAACCTTCAGCTCTCAGTAAAATGATTTTAGAAGTTTAAACAAAAACAAAAGTTACCCGTTTGAAGATCTGTTTTCCTATTTAGTCTGTATTTGGCCTTTAGAAATAACATGTACATAACATGTACACACACAAAGGGACACTCCTATCTTCAAGATGGAAAACCAGAAAAATACACTGAAACAACTCAACAAGGTAAAATAGGTGATAATTTTGTCTTCAGTTATAATACATAATGCAATGGCTCATGTAGATAATTTATCTCTATATTTAATTGCTGACGTGTTATTAGTACCACCAGCCTAATCCAGTTCTGTGAAATTTACCATGGAGAAATTTTTTGACTGAATATTCAAATTTGGATTCAAAGTTAGTTCAACCCTAGGAATGTAAAAGCTAGCAAGAAACTCAAGTTAACATCCAAACCACTGAAAATCTGTATTTCTCCTCTTTCCTATCTCATTCCAAGAAGAAATTTTTATCACAATCATTTTAAATATGTATCGTTACTATATCACCAGTGTGTTGAGGGGATTCTGATGCAGATTTTCCCCTCACAATAAACATCCCTCCCTCCATTATAACTGGAGTTCCCTGACATATCACTCTTCTGAACCACTGCAGCATCCTCTCACCTGTCACCCCGTTAACTCACTCTGTCAGCAGGATCATCTTCCTCAAAAGACAGACTTGCTCACTGGCTCTCTCTTGCCAACAAAAAAAGTCCAAACTTCTTATTGTAGATACGATTCGTCATGATACAGCTTGTACCTATTTGTATAGACTCACTGTGCACCAATCCCTCACACAACCTCATGTGCCAGGAAGTACACAGATTCTCACCACAAACCCTCAAGAAACACTCCCATGCCTTTGCTCAGAGTATCATCTGCCTAAAACACCTCCTTCTCCCCTTCCTCTTGATAACGCCTATTCATTCCAAGACCCAAGTCAAGGGGTGGGATGAGTTGGGAGACTGCATTGACCTATATACACTACTATGTGTAAAACAGATAACTAACAAAAATCTACCGTGCAGCAAGGGACCTCTACCCAATGCTCTGTGGTAACCTAAATGGGAGGGAAATCCAAAAAAGTGGGCATATGCATAGCTGATTCACTTTGCTGTATGGCAGAAATTAACACAATGTTATAAAGCAATTGTACTCCAATAAAAATTTTTTAAAAATTAAAAAAAACCACACCCAAGTCAAATGTCACTTCTTCTAGAAGGCTTCTCCAGCTCTGAGCTGGTCTATCCTCCATGTTCCTATGAATACCTGTGCACACCTCTTATCCTTTCCAGTAATGGCTTCATGTAAGTCAAACTTCCCCATTAGACAGAATCCTCAATTAAAGAGCCAGGTCTTATCCAACTCTGACCATCCTTAACACCATGACTTAGTACAACATTCAATAACCATATTTTTCATGTCACTGGTATGGTTAATGCTGTTGTCTATGCTTTTTAAAAAAAAAACAAACAAACAGAAAATGTCTTGTTAAAAAATATATAGATATATATCAAGGGAAACTATGTTTCATTATAACGAACTTGTTTACACAATAAAAATCTTATTCAAAAAGCTCATTAGTAAAGTGTTAATGAGGCAGGCATTTTGAAATTTTCAGACATACTTTGGTCCCTTTAGGTATCATCTGCCATTATCTCTCTCCCAGGTCAGCTCTAGACTTCAGCCTCTTATCACCTGCCTGGCATCAAGGGCACTTGCAAGGAGTTCATCTCAGGCCAATTTGTTTTCACTGCCAGATGTTTTTCTCTGGCCTCCCCACAGGAAGACCATTTTCCCTGAGTGTGGAGTCAGAATTAAAAGGCAACTTCCCTTAATACCCGCCCCAGCTCCTTACTGTTCTCAGCAGAAGCCTCTTGGCAGCAATGACAGGCTGCATCTAATGGTGCACAGGTAAGCCTGGCCACCCCCTCAGGAAATGCCATGGCCACTGTGTCCAGTCAGGAGACATCTGACTCTAAAGCCAAAAATGTCTTATATGCCTTTCTTTTCTTTCTTGAGAGGAAACCCTTTCAATTCTATGCCCCCATCTTAATCAATACTTTGCTTTTCTTCTTGGCAAATAGTTCCCTTAGCAACCGCTGCTTCATAGGATCAAGTACAACATGCTCTTGAGACAAATGCATTTGTGTTTTTCTATTACAGAACATTATACTTTAAAATAATTTACCAGCCAACCAACAGGGACTGAAAAGCAAAAATTCAGTGAGGTTTGATTATACAGAAATCAAATCTGAGCCCAACAGTGCTGCTGACAGCACTTGGCAAATTTGATGTTTTAAAATCTCTTTTCTTAAGTAAATCTATGTCTACAGCACAAGGATCAAGGTTCTGATCCTGATATAGTTTTTCATTTCTTCTTGGACTGGTCAAGGGTAAGAAGGGAGAAAAAAAAAAGGAGTTAATAACAGGAATCGCTATGACAAACCTGGACAGCATATTAAAAAACAGAGACATTACTTTGCTGACAAAGTTCTATCTAGTCAAAGCTATGGTTTTCCAAGCAATCATGTATGGATGTGAGAATTGGACCGTAAAGAAAGCTGAGCACAGAAGAATCGATGCTTTTGAACCGTGGTGTTGGAGAAGACTCTTGAGAGTCCCCTGGACTGCAAGGAGATTCAACCAGTCCATCCTAAAGAAAATCAGTCCTGAATATTCACTGGAAAGACTGATGCTCAAGCTGAAGATACAACTCTTTGGCCACCTGATGTGAAGAGCTGACTCACTGGAAAATATCCTGATTCTGGGAAAGATTAAAGGTAGAAGGAGAAGGGCACGACAGAGGATGAGATGGTTGGATGGCACCACCGATGCAATGGACATGAATTTGAGCAAGTTCTGGAAGTTGGTGATGGACAGAAAAGCCTGGCGTGCTGCAGTCCATGGGGTCACAAAGAGTCGGACACAACTGAGCCACTAAACTGAGCTGAATAACAGGAATACTGCCCTTTATTTACATCAAGTAGTTTTTCTCTGGTGCTCTCCATGTGATAAAAAGTAGTCTTTGAGACCGAAAGGTCAAGATATCTGAGATACCTCTGGCAAATGTATTTTTAAGATTGTAACTTCTGTAAGATATCAAATCCAAATGCTATTTTTTCTAAATATAAAATGAGAGAAATTTTATAATTTCATGTATGATTAAAATACATGCACGTTCAAATATAACTAAATATTTGAGTACTCTAGCGAACAGTCAGTTATAACTATGGCTAATCTGACATCTCCAACTGGGATGTTTAATAAGACAATGTGATACTTTCCCTCAAGACAACTGTGGGATTTCAGTAGGCAGGGTTATTTCATGTGTACTTTCCATTTCATTGCACAGAATATTCATAAGATGTGCAACCAATAATTGACATTTAGGAAAATTAGGACTTCCCTTATGGTCCAGTGATTAGGAATCTGCCTGCCAATGCATGGGACACAGGTTCGATCCCTGATCTGGGAGGATTCCAAGTGCCATGGGGCAATTAAGCCTGTTGCCCCATGGAGGATATGCCTGGAGGATCCCAGGGCATCCTCAGGGCATGCACAACTACTCAGCCCGCAAGCCTAGAGCCTGTGCTCGACAACAAGAGAAGACACACGATGAGAAGTCCATGCATTACAGCTAGGGGGTAGCCCCCACTCACTCCAACTAGCGAAAGCCCCCTCGCAGCAACAAGGACCCAGTGCAGCCAAAAATAATTTAAAAATAAAAATATTTTAAAAAGAGACTTAATAAAGTTAATAACTTGTACTACTTCAATAAAGGGCATTGTTAAGGGAAACTGATTTTTTTACTTGGTTATTAGTATTAATTTACTGCAACTGCATGGTAGGAACTGACTAACACAGTTTGAGGTCACAGCCTCTGCTCATGCTAAGATGTCAGCAGCTTTACCAGCATTGCTTTTGTATCACCAGTGCAAATGTTGACACACAGAATAAAAGCAAATAATATGTTAGTATTACTGTGAAAATAACTCTGACCTCATGCACTACTTGAAAAAGTCTCTTGGGGTGCCCCCAGGGGTCTGTAGGCCGCACTTCAAGAACTGTTGGTCTAAAAAGCATGCCTCACTGGGACACTTAGGCCAAAACAGCACAGGAGCCAGGTTTAAGAACTAACAAAAGGACATTGCGTACCTCTTCTCCTAAAAGCTACTACTGATCATAAAAACACGTTTCTCTAATGTTAACTTTTAGAATTTGGAACAAAATGATGTCTGTATAAAGCAGAAGGTGGGCTGTTCGTTTGTGATTTTAATGCTACATTAATGTTATAAAAAGATCAGGAGCACGTTCTCTCACAATAAAAGGAAAAGGCTGTAGTTAATGAATATGTTAAGAAAATCTTATAATCTCATTTAAATTTCTTCCTCTAGTGCAAAAAATGGCCGCTCCAGTGACTGAACTTTTCACTACATTCAACTGTCTGGGGAGGTTGTGAATGAAAAAGCTAGAGATATTCTCCCCTGTGTTTGAAAATCATGATGAAGAAACTACCCCTGGATCTTTAATTCTGATGAAACCAGTCTCCATTCAGAGTAAGTATCTGCGAGGCCCCACCCACTGGAGGAAGCAGCATGAACTCAGGAGTGTGTGAGGCTGCAGAGATGGGCTGCCAGAGCCCAGATGCAAATGTAAAGGGTGGCTTAATTGAGCCTGGATCTTTATTTGGCTTTTTATTGTTTATATTTATCCTCTGTGTATGCAGTTCCATAGGTTTTGCATAACCTGCCATCCCTATTGTCCCCAACAGCTCTCTGTAGTTTAATGAATGATTTTACAAAAAAAAAAAAAAATTAAGAGTGTACATGGAGTGCCCAATCAGAAACACTTAAAACACCTGTACGTCCAACAGCCACCCTCAGTCTTATTCTGGACTTGGCGTTTCTGCTTCACGGACTACTTTCCAACATTCTTGATGATGCCTGAAATTCCTTCTTCCTGCAGTTGATATAACAGATTCTAAGTGCAAAGGCTAGTGAGAAAGGAGCTGTGATCCTCAGGGTAGGGGAGGGGAAAAGGATGTGAAAGAGGAAGAATCTTGGAAGATGTATGGAGACTCCTCCAGCCCCAGATCTGGGGAGCAGCAGTTGTTGTTTAGTCACTAAGTCGTGTCCAACTCTGTTGTGACCCCATGGACTGTGGCCTGCCTCGGGGGTTATATCCGCTCTATGCTCAGGAACCAGCCATGGCAACCCTGGCCTAACTGGACCTAGATTCCACTTCTCTACTCTTCAAAATATCTTTCCATCTGCTTGCTGGAGTCTGAAATTCCACTAACATGGAAAAAAATGTTTCAGGTATGACTGCACATATTGGACAAAGTACTGCGTGTTCATCTGAAATGTCCAAGACTCAGAGCCTCACCTTTCCCCCCTCATGAGAGCTTAGGGTACCGTAGTTTACTCCAAGCCCAGATACAACTGCACCCCATTATGTGGTATTCCACTCACCAGAAACACGCTATAGCAGCTATTAAAAAGCAAGACACAAATTCATAGTACACCCTCAGAAGCTCACAGTAATGGAATTCTGTTGGCAGAAGAGAGGCTGCCGGGAATATATATCAGATTAATTCTCCAGCTGTTCACATATCCCTGTGGCTACAGTAAGATGCAAATAGCTAATACTGGCATCTCTTTCCATGCCAGCCTAGAAACTCTGTTGTAACGTAAAATTGCTGTTCTTAACTCCCCCAGCTCCTGGCTGGCTGTTATCAAGCATTCTGTTCTGCTTGAGGAGGAATCTAACACAGCGAGCTTTCATTCTCTCTCCTTCCAGCCTACAGTGTTATGTTCCAAATGCTGGTGTTTCCCTCTCCCTCTTCTGCATGCTGTCATTGGCGCAAAGCAGGAAGGGCAAAATTATGGTTATCAACAGAAACGACTCATTATAAACATTTGTTTTACAGGCATTTTCACAGAATAAAACTATGTTAGGCATATGTAGCTATGTACCAGAGTGAACAAAGTCTGAATCTAAAACAATGGAAATATTAAAATATGCACACAATTTTTTCTGAAAGATTCTTAAACCAATGCAAACTTCTATAAATATGTAACAAGCAAACATGACCATTGATTCATATTATGTTCAAGTATGGAAGACTTCGAAAAACAATGCTGGTTCAATTGACTAAATCAATTTATAGTAAAACATTTGTGAATGAAAAGTAAACATTCCATTGCTGTAACTTTTGTCAGACACTACAGCAATACAACTATCAGATGAGGAACTAGAGCCAGGTAAAGTCATTCATTCATTCATCCTTCCTTTCAAACATTCATTCCTCAAACAGTTATTGGTATTCTATTAAAAATCAAGAACTGAACAAGGAAGGTACTAAGAATTTAAAACACTAGGAAAGAGGAGTTTACAGTACAGTTTCCCACCACTCTAAGCAAAACCATACCAAGTATGTGAATAAAATGTTCCTAGGAATCCTGAGACAGAGAAAAAGATTAAAGAAAGGATAATTTCCTTTTTGATGATAGGAAGCTGGTAGAGGCAGAGAAGAACTTAAGAGAAGATAAGCAGTATCTCTAGAAACAAGGAATTCATGAAGCAAGATGAGGAAAAGAGAGCTCGAGGCTGCAGAACACAACTCTATTTCACAATCCTGCCTAAAGCTGGGACTGTCTACCCTCAATTGAAAGTGGAAAAGCAGACAGCCCAGAGGTCTGTCCTCATGGAGAGGGAATCACAACCTTAGTTCTGTCATTAGGCTGACTCTGAGCAAGGCAGTTAGTCCTCCTGGCTCCAATTCATTTCATCAGTAATATGGAAGTGCAATGGATAATCCATGAGGTCCCTTTAGACTTCATCCTCGTGTTTCCTCAATTCTGGCACCTTTGTTGAAACTGTATAATTCAATTTACTGGACACAGTGTCAGAGAACCACATGCTTATGGTGGTCATAATTTAAATTTAAAATAATTTCCCATTTATCAGACCAGTTTAAGGTTTGGAAACCAATCACTATGCCTCATAAGGCAAGCCAAGGATGCTTTTAATATAACAAATATCACTTTGCAGGACCTTTCCAGCACATCTAGTCCTAGAGGATTTACTGTTTAAGGTCTCAACAGATTAAAACAGAAGTGGCCTTGAATTGATAACCACTAAAGCACTGTGTTACTACACAGTTGCCTCAACTTCTGTATACATTTGGAAATTTCTATGATAAAAATGTTATTTAATGGGAAGAGACTATAGGAAAATTCATCAAATACTTAAAATGAAGAGCAATAGAAATGGCACATGTTGATACTGATGGGACACAGCTACAGCAGTGTTTAAAGGGAAATTTCACAGGAAATAAGGTAAAACAAAATGAACTAAGCATTCAATTGAAATTAGAAAAAGAGCAATAAAGCAAATCAAGAGACAAAGATAATATAGGAAGAAAATGCAATAGAGATAAAAGTAACAGGGGTGATTAACATAATAAAAACTGATTCTTCAGAAAGATTATTATGATATCTCATGAATGGTTTATGACTAACAGTCCCATCTATGCATGTTACCTCATCCAGGTAGGTACTTGGACATATAGTAATACTTTTTTTAATTGGTTTCTCTTCTGTGGTTTTACCAGGAAGTTACTCAAAGTTAGACATTAAATGGTTACATTTTTGAAATCTTTTTAAATAATCAAAACAAGATACTTCATTACTCAAGGAAACTCTTCCCTAGCTACAACTAGTCTGACTGAACCCAATGGTGTAGAACTCAACCCCTGACATTTCTTCTACTTTGAGACTGAATCTCAGTATTTTTAAAGGAAAACTTCAGGCCTTCTCCACTAGCCCATGGTTGTGCGATGTTAGACCTTCTGGTCAGGCACATGCCATTATTAAGCCACGCAGGCTTCTCTGAGCGTGAATGTCCACTAAAACATGTAACTTCCTTGTTTAACCAGCTTTAAAGAATATTGGTACTGTTAATTAATGCACTGTTCCTTACAAATGAATATATCTTAGTTGAGGGAAAAATTATCCTGGGGAAGTATTTAATTCTTTCACATTTCCTCTCTCCATCTCAATTCTCTAAAAGTCATCCTTTAAGTCAGACGATTAGCTATCCCCTGGGCACCTGGCTCACAGTGTTTTATTCTCCTACAGAAGCGCTTTGGTGTAAATAACACCTAGTAAGGGTGCTATAAGAACTGCCCTATCAAACTTCTTAAGGATGTGGAGTCCAGAAACAGCAATTTCCAAATAAAGTCCAACATCTGGCCGTTCAACTCTCTGGCACGGAACACAAAGCCTTGTTTAGATTTAATCGCAGGCCACCTCTTCACCCTCATTGCTCCCACTCTTCCCCACTCACTGCAGCAATACTTTAGAATGGCGTGCTCCCAAAGGACCCATACTGTTCGTGACCCCCTGACTTATGCAAAGCCATTCTCTCTGGCTAAGAAAGCTGTTTCTCTTTACCTGCTTTGAAAGCTCCTATTTAATCTTTAATACTTTCTCCAGGTTTCATCTGCTCTATAGGGACTAAATCAAGAATTATCTCCTCTGTAGGAGTTCTATTACAGATCCATTAGAATTATTTCATCTATGGCAGTATAATGAAATTGCTCATCTCATCTCCACCAGAAAAAGTAGGTTCTTTTTGTCATTGGGCTATCACCGGGCTTGCAAATAGTAGCTTAGCAAAATAAATATTTGCAGAAGGAATAAACAGGAACAGGAGGACCTGGATTTCAACAAAGCAATCCAAATCTTTAAGTGCCAAACGTTTTTGGAAAGTAAGTTTGGTGGTAGGAAAGACAGACAATTATTCAAAAATAACTGAGAAACACCTTTTTATCCCAGTTTTTCTGCTGAAACATTAATACTGAAAACATATTCTGTGAAACATTAAGACTGACTCAAGTTTTCTTTCAGCCTCAACATTTTATTACTCAATACTTCCAAATATCAAAAAATATTTATGACGTGTTGAACGGTAAACAGAACGGTTGAACGGTGAACAAATGTAATATTCCTCAATCAACATCGGATAAATAAATAATAACTTAAATAATAATAAACTCTTGTTATCCCCCTTCCTACCACTTTTGTCTATCATGACCATATTAGATAATATGACACAAGTTAACGTTTCTTGTCAGAAAGTTACTTGTGGGTATGAATGATACACAGTACCACTTTACAAATATTAACGTATGCTCCAACCTAAAGTCTGTTAGTCAAATGATCAAGAATCAAACAGAAGACTAGATATGGGAATGCCATTTTTACTCGACTATACTCACCCAAAAGTATAAAGCACAACAGGGAAACGAAGAAATGTGACCAGAATTTCAAACAAGAACAACAAAATGAGCATGAAAATAAGCACTCTGAGGGCTCCAAATGTTTCATTATACTAGCTGAACGCCTGTCACAGATAATGAAACACATCTGGCGACATGTCCCACCCCTTCAGTCAAATCTGGTAACAGCTAACATTTGCTGAGCCCAGGGCCTTACTAGGTGCGTTCCACAGACTTCCACACAAGCAGGCAACAGGAGGAACTGAAGAAAACAGGGAAGGGAGGTGGGCAAGGGCTGGACAAAATCTCAAGCCCAAGAGTCCAGAAAACCCGAGCACCAGGGAAAAGAAAGGGAAGTGAAAGTCCTCAGTCGTGTCCGACTCTTTGCGACCCCATGGACTATGCAAGTCCCTGGAATTCTCCAGGCCAGAACACTGGAGTGCGTAGCCTTTCCTTCTCCAGGGGATCGTCCCAACCCAGGGATCGAACCCGGGCCTCCCTCACTGCAGGCAGTCTTTACCAGCTGAGCCACCAGGGAAGCCCCAAAGAAATGGAGGAACACTGTTACTCTTTCATCTCACACTGGAGCAGCCCATCTCAAGTGAACATGACGGTCCACCGCCGATGGCCATTACCCGAGGGGCCAGCAGAGCCTCCGACACCTTCTCAGCCAAGACGATGGCGTTGCTGGTGCCTTTGGAAACCCGACAGTATGAACGTGATATCAACTATTCTATCATCCAGGAAACAAGGGTTTCCTTGTGAAAGTAATAATGCCTCCACATAAAGCAATACTCCTGAGGCGAAAGTAATGATTTCTCAGAGGTGTAATGATCTGTAAGTAGCATTAAGGAATCCTTTCAAGATAATGAATTAGTGAAACCAGTTAGCAACTGTTTTGAAAGAAATGTCTTTATAAATCAACTTGGGCACTGCTGTGAACTTCAACCTAGTAATTTTTCAAAGTAAACCAAGTAGAAGATGGTAAGTCAAAGAGTGATCACCTTTGATTCCAACAATTATATTTCTAACTGATCCTTACCACTAACTCCCAATGCTATTCTACAAAGAAGTATCATCCCTGAATATCACGCACCCAAACCTTAAATTTTCCTGTGAGGCAAGTTTCTATGTGTGATCTTATTCATCCCTACATACTCCCTGGGTCTCCAGCGACCTGGTCCTGGCAACAAAACACCATTTGCCGGCAATATTCAATGAACACTTTTTTCTTTTCTTTTTTTTTAATGTGCCTCATTTCATTGTAAGTAACGTTTGATATGTATGTCCAGATCTCTTTTCTCTTAAAAAAATATTAAAATCCACATTGCTACTGTATGCTTATATGGGAAGAAGTATTCAAAATTAGTAATGAGAATCAGAGAAGTCTCTGGTGGTCCAGCGGATAGGGCTTGGCACTTTCACTGCAGGGGCCTGGGTTCAACCCCTGATCGGGGAACTAAGATCCCATAAGATGTAGGGTATGTTCAAAAAAAAAAAGGAAACAAGAATCAGAGTGACGACTGTGGTCTATTAAGAAATCTCACACCACACAGGGCCTCTCTGATACACTAATTCTTAAGGTCATCAAGTCTTTGAAATTTACTCTGGAACTCTCCTCCTAGAAGAAAACGTAGATAAGGGGGTGATGAAAAACAGGATTCTTGGACTTCCCTAGTTGTCCAGTGGTGAAGACTCTGCACTTTCAATGCAGAGAGCACGGGTTAGACTGGGGAACTAAGATCCCACAGGCTGTGCAGTGTATGTGGGGGGTGGGGAAGGGCGGGTTAGGACTCTTGCCTTAGGGTATGTCAAAAAATGAACATTAATCACTTGGAAGGTCTGTTTTATACAGCAATGATTTTATCCCTAAGATTCACGTGAAATAGACCATACGAGCAAATATAACAAGACCAATTAAAAAAAAAACTAAGCAATTTTAAGAACATGTTTGAAAAATATATTTGCACATTTCCCTCAACACTGGGGTTTCCTCTGTGTAGTGATCGAACCTCTACACCTCATGGATGCCAAGTTCTGAGACCTGGCGATCTTGGCAATGACATCAACACTACCCCACCATCTTCAATGGCTCCCATTTGATTCCAGAATCAAGCCTAACCCCTCACACTGATAAATGGGGCCTGTGCCTGAGCCAAACTAACCTCCCAGTAACCTACCCCCTATTGAGTGGCCAGTGCCTCTTACCTCCAGCACTGAAGCCTCAGGGCCTGGGGACCTGTGTCCCCTCCACCCAGAACGTCCCCTGCCCCTTCTGTGCCCATTCACTCTTCCACCCCTTCAGGATTCCAATCAAACTCAACTACTTGCCAAGAAGTTCCATGACCACTCCATTCAAACTGCAAACCTCTGCACAGCTGTCCCCCTTCTCGGCTTTATTTTCCTGCACAGACTGCATATCCCTCTGGCACAGTACATGTCCTACGTACTATTTATAATGTTGTTCATTTTGTCCCTCTCTACCAGAAAGCTCAAGATTGATAGAAATTTTTCTCTCTTTTGGTCACAGCTCTGTTGTCCGTACCTAGAACAGGTCTTAGCACAGTAGGTCCTCCATAAATACCTACTAAATCAATTCTGAGTATTCTGTTTCCATCCCCTCTGCGAGGCACAAGCTTTCTTACACTAACTGGAAATCTGCTACCATCTTCCTGTGTGTGGCTTAAACATCTTCTCCTTGAAGTTAACCTGATTTTCTCCCACCCACTTCACTTATCCAAAGACACTGCAGCTGTGTGTTTGCAGCTGGATTCTGAGCTGCTGGGGGAGTGGGGGACTGTGTCTCTCTTATTTCTATAGCCACTTTATACTGAGTAGGATCCCTATCCTTACTTGATAAATGGTGGAAAATGAATAGGAGACTGGACTAGTGGACTACTCTATTAACAATAACCCATGGGGGGAGAGGGGGCGGTAGGGTGGGAAGTAGCAGCTTTAAAGATGTTCTGTGGGTATGTAAGATTCAGGTTTACTCATATTCTTCGATCCTTATGCACTTATATTTCATATCTTTCTGGAATGTTTTAAGTGCAAAAGAGTAAGCTTTATAATAATTTACGACTACCAGAGGCTTAGGAAGCAAGTACCATTTTGGTCTTTTAAAATATTGCAAAGAAACTAACTTTCTTTCAAAGTCAAAAAAAAAGTTGATAAATGTCTTTCTGCATTTCAAATTTAAACACATGCATGCATAAACATACACATATAGAGAATAACTAATTTGCTACCAACATGAAACATAAATAAAACCCACATGAATCACCCAGTCCTTTTTCCACATAGTACAACAGCATGTATTCCCACATGCAATTAAGTAGGTGGATTTTGCAAGATCTCGATTCTGTAATGTTATTCTATTCAAAGTTAGTCTTTATAGAGTAAAAGAAGCATCAAAAAAATGTTCAAATGATAAAACTCATAATTTCTTGGAATAGATGGAAATATATCTACCTTAACTCCTACCTGAAAGGTTAAAATGTATTGTCTATTTTATTAGGTTCAAGATATCTTTCAAGAACCAATGATTATTAGGATAGAAAGGAAACTTTAAATGTTGACCATTCCCATAGGATGCTCTGCTCAAATCCATATCCTATTTAATAAGGATCACCAATTTTCAAAGGATTAGAAAATACAGAGATACACAGCTTTGAACTTACATACAAGCACTTAACATATTCTTTAATAATTCTGTTGTTTTAAACTTTCAAGTTTAGAGGACTGCTACGTTCTCAGAGACATCCTAAGATGCACACCTAGAGAGTAGTGAGGCACTGGCCTGCTTACCCGCTGCACTGCCTGCAGCATCCCATGGGTCTCACCTGGCGGCTGGTAGCAGTCAGGTGGAGGAAAGGTGCCACATACCCTGGGGTTTGCAGGACCAGTGAGTCTGAAAACCAAGACACCTCCACTTAGCCTCAGAGCCACGACTCCCAGGACCCTGTACAATGTCACCTGAGAAAGGCCACACGAGCACCCTCATTTCAGCAGGAGGTGTGGGACCACAGAACACTAATTATCATTCAAGACAACCCTGGGTGTGGGAAGAATGAACTGACTCAGCCTGGAGAGATTCCAGCTGCAAAGGAAACCCAACCCCTTCAGGTATGGCAGCAGTCAGGAGGGTTCTCTTCTTAAACGGGTGTTGCAGAGACACTTGGCCACCTCTCAATTCTATTCTTTTCCCGTGAGCATGGAATTTAATTGCAAACACTGCACCCCCTCCCACCATGAAAAACTGGCCTGCCATCCTGGCAGAGCTCATGAGCAGTCTGGCAACAGTGCAACGCTCCTGGTTTCACAAAGGCCCACACGGGGCATGTCCAAGCCCTTGCTGCGCATCCCGCACGGTGCTGTAATAGGGAGGAAGTGGAGGATGTGAGGTGCCCTTGCCCCAGGGCCAGTCAAGGAGCTGGTGTAGACACCATCACTGAAGCTGGGCCTCATGGTTCTGAAAATCTCTTCGAGGGTGGTAACAGACCAGAGTGTGTGCAAAGGAGAGGGGTGGGGGAGAGGGGAGGCGCGCATCCATCACTACCGACATGAACCAGAAAGGGATGACTAAGTGCCAATCAATCTCACACCTGGGCGGACAGCACCCCACCTCCCCAGTTTACCAACTCTGTCCTGCAAAAACAGAGCATGTGAAAAAGCTCCAGGGCCTCCAAATGAGGCGGTGGCTTCTTCAGAGGGGTCTTTCCCACCTTCTGACATATTTGGTTTCTAAAGTGAGACTGTCTGGCCTGAACGGGGACTGGACGTCCCTTCCTTCCGTCTGCCACCCTCACGTCCACCAGCTCCTACGAGTCTCCTCTGCATGCTGGTCTGCCCCTCCCTTCTCCCTCAGACCCTTTCCTCCTGGCCCCACGTGCTCCGGCAGCGCAGCCCTGGTCCAGCACTCAGGAAGCCCGCCGGTTCGGTTCCACGCGGCGCCCCGCCACCTGCTCTCCCGCGCTGGGGAGCCCGCTGGGTCTCCGTGGGGAGGCAACGCTGGCCAGCACTTCCTTTCCCTCCGTCCCACCCCGAGGCCAAGGGGCAGGCTACGCCTCCCCTGAGTCCTTCCTGTTTCCCAGGCCAGGTCCATCCAGGACACTCACCGCCAGAGGTCAGAGTGCCGCATTCCAGTGGCTTCACACCCCCACAGGGAGGGCTGGGATTCCTGCATGGGGGGCAGGGGTGGGGCAGGGCGGCGGCGGGGAGAGAACTGCCTCGCCGCTGTGCCCGTTACCCTGAGGCCAAGGTCGGGGGTGGGAAGGGCAACAGGAGTACCACAGCTCCCTCCAGAGCGGGCAAGAAAGAGCCCCTCAACCTCGCAGGGCTTGGAAGAGGCAGGAGTAGCAGAAACGGTAAAACGCAGTCAGAGAACATAAAAAGCTGGGCCTCAGTTCCTTAATCTGCAAAATGAGGGGGCTGGCCTAGAGACGCTTTTCCAAGGGCCCTTCCAAGCCTGTGATTCTGATCCCTGCTACAGCAACGGTTCTCTGGCCTCAGACATTTCAAGGTCTGATGTACTTCCAGCTACAAATAGAATGCCATCCTCATTCAGAGGGCAACCAAACCTCTTTAACCTCCCACAGCAATACTGGATTCCTCGGCCTCCAACTCCGCATCTCCCAGTCACTCTGTGTCCTTCTTGTGACCTCTGGGCCCCTTGGGTTTCAACTGAAGCCCTCAAGCCCTGCCTTCTCAAAGGCTTCCCCACTTCTGCAGGGCCGAGGGAGAAACCAGGCTCCTGGATGTGCATCCGCCGAGGTCACCCTCTGCATCCCAGGCCACAGCGTGCTGGGACCCGACGCCACCCGCGCCGGGGGCACCGGGAAGCCTGGCGCCGGTGCTGCTGCGGGCCTCGGACACAGAAGCTCCAGCGCACAGTCAGAGCCAGGAGGAGCCAGCTGCTGCGGGCCTCGGACACAGAAGCTCCAGTGCACAGTCAGAGCCAGGAGGAGCCAGCTGCTGCGGGCCAGCGCGGTCGCTGTGTGAATGGAGGAAACCAGCCGGCTCCAGCCTGGGCCTGGGGACGCCTAACCCTCCCGGGGACGGTCAGGGTGACTTCCTCTCCTGGAGGATGGGGCGTGCAGGACTGGCATGCAGCCTCCTCAGGTCAGGAGCCAGCCTGCTCATCAGCGACCCGACAGATGGGAACAGAATTCGAGAGGGAAGGTAAGTAAGATGTGGGGCTGAGGAGAGTGGGGAGGGGAAATCAGTGGAGAAGGTTCCACTGAGGGCTGCCATTCATGTGATAGACAAAGTCATAAACAGCTTTTGTTAGCCGGGTTCGGCCTCTAAAATATGCTCTGTGGAAAACACACTCTCACGTGGTCAAAATCTACCAACTACTTCAACCAACTGTCTACCTTTCCCCATTTTTTTTTTTCCTTTTAAGCCAAGCAGTTTTTAATAAATCCCTATGAGTAAAGTCTGACAGCAAAGACTAACTCTGTGGATATGATGATAAAAACAAACCTGTGAAAAGGTATCCTGATGTAGACGCATCTCACTCTAAGCAATTGCTTTTAGTTAAAAAAAAGAAAAAGAAAAAACAGACTGCCTGATCAATGTCTTCTGGTCAAGCCAGGAGTCAACACAGAACACTCCCTTTATTTACTAAGACCCAAGCACTAGCAAGAGAGGACGCATTCTGTGTGGGAAATCATCTGGAACTAACCAGAACCTGGACTTTCCCCCCCACGAAGGTACTACCTTTCACAGGAAAATAGTTCAGAGTTCTGCTCAGTACAAGCTGCGCGTCACGGCGCTCCCCATGCTGCCGGCCACACAGGAACACAGGGGGAGCTGCCGCAGAAGCAGTCAGGAGGCCCACACAGCGCATCCTTTCATGAAGACCAGGTTTTAAATGGGCCGCTTCAATATGGGAGAGAGAGAAAGAGGGAAGGCAATCACACACTCCTGTTCTTTTTATAAAAGCATGAATCCAGATGATTCATCTGTGAAATAATCCTGCCATACAAGAACCATACTACACGCATCGACAGTAGAATAAATTTATTTTTTTGAAGTTGGGTACCAGGGGAGAATTCAACAGTTAAAAAAAATTTTTTTTGGAATACAATGAGACATTAAAAAAAAAAATGGGGAGAGGGACCATGATTAAAAAATGATGACAGACAACAGAAATGGCATTTTTAAAAGGCATGGCAAGCTTTTTGGTTTGAATGAGTATGCGAGTATGTTTGTTTAAAGCTCTTCCAATTTCTTCATAAAGAAAAAGGGCTGTTGCAATCCTGTTGCATAAATTGTTTTTTGAATCCATAAATAGTTTTAGAATGAAATAAGCACTCACAAACCACTGACAATGGACTTCAGGATTATGTTCTTGTCACCTTTATGGGTATGATTGGTATTTTGAAATCATCTTTTCCAAACTGTAATCTCTAGGTCCTGGGTCAAAAGCTCTTGTCCTTGTGATCACTGTCCCTACAAAGAGAACACACGATATATATTCTTCAGTTCTCACCATAGCAAATACTATCAGCATAAACTTTTAAAACCGACTTTCTTAACTTAAGAAACCATGACTCACCTCTTTCTATTAGATCTGTGATCTTCATCCTGAGTAAGGCCCAGACGCCTCATCAAAGATGAAGGACGGTGCCCTTCTTCCCACCAGTTCATCGAGATTTTATGTGGAGACCATTTATTCCTCTCCTGGCAGATGAGCAGTAACTGAGAAAAGCCCTCAATTCAATACCCCAACGGCAAGACAGAAACACTCATATCAGGTAGCAACTGCCTAAGGGTAAAATCATAAACAAAGCCTCCTAAAAGGAGCCTTCCAGGCACTGGTGTGATGTAAGGGAGAGAAGAATGTCCCAAGATTTACTTATTAACTGAAAACATTATTTGCTGAGCAACTGCCACTTTCAAGGCCCCACGCTAGGCTAGGCGCTGGGTGGGCTACAAAGAAGCGAGAACCTATTCAATGAAAGGGCACCACGCTACCCATCTCCACCTCAAAAGTAAACATACGTTAGAATGTAGAGGTGAACCCATAAAGAGAGAACACAGCCTTGTTTCAATATAGCTATCAAACATGCTGGAGTCTGAAACCTTCCAATAACAACGCTCACTGGAAACAAATCACCTGATTAAGCTGTTTTGCCCTTTCAAAATTACCTTGGGAGCCTGTGAACAGGAACCAAACTTCTGCTATACTGAGTATGTTAGGTCTGATGAACAAATCATAGGCACACGGTTACTGATAATGAATCTGGAACATTCTGCTACCCTATCTACAACCATAGGATAAATGTCTCCATGCCTATAATGTTTTGTTGCAACCAAATATTACTACTTTCAAGGCAAGAGATGAGGAAATAACTTTTCCATCTTCTGAATGTTATAACTATTCAACAAAATCTTTAATGAGCACCTATTATGTATAAACCACTGTGTTCAGAGAAAATGACATTTAGCATGCACTTATTATGTATAAGCCACTCTTCAAGTGCTTTACACAAATGAGTCAACTTAAGTCATTCCCCCTAACACCCTGCGGATTCCTGAGAACAATCCTATTTTACAGATGGAAACTGCACACAGAGGTCAAGTGGCTTGGCCAGGATAATGCACCAGGCAAGTCGCTGGGCGGGACAATGAACTGACTTCAGAGCCAGGAGGACGCCCTCTAGTATACAATACTGCCTCTTATTAATAAAACATGGTTTCTCCTTAAGGAGCTTATTATCTACATTTCTCCTGAGAAGTCATTTCCTCTGGGCAGTGCTGGAGACCGCAGCCCTAAAGCAGCCTGGCAATGCCTGTGAGCCCTTCAGGCGGGTAAAATGCCCCAAGCCCAGGGTGATTCACGGTCTGGTGAGCAAGCATCAGAGCCGAGGAGGCAGGGCGGGCGCCGCCAGCGCAGCAGGCGAGCTGCCCCAGGATGAGGAGGGCTGTGGCCGGGTGGGCTGGGCAGCGTCCCCGAGCTCGCGGCAGCAGCGAGCACCTGTGCGCTGGACGGGGCTGACCCTGGGCAGGCCCTGGGCGTGAGTGAGGCTTCCTGAACCCACATGGGTGGAAGCGGCGGAAAAGGATTCAGAGCCCGCACAGGGGGAAGCGGTGATCACAAGGAGACCAAAGATCCGGGGGAGCAGGGTGCCCCTGTACACTGTAACATACACCCAGATACACACAGAGCCAGAAAGCCTCGCATACACACCCCGCCCCACTCCTGCCCCAATGCGATGCATGCGGCGCTTGGAATTCATTATTTAAAAAAATTAAAAAGTCTCATGACAGGTCAGGAAGTTACTTCACCACAACTGCAGAAAGGGAACGCAGTGGCCATGACTGGTACACGGGGGGAAGACTTTTGAGACATCCATACCAATGGGATCCAGACACTGAGCTTCACCCCTTGGAAGCACCAACTCTGAGAGGTGAAAGCGTGAAGCCGCTAAAAACAGACCCATCCATAACAAATCCATCCAGCACTTACCCTGGCGAGAACCTCCGAGTCTACAACCTCCCTCAAACTCTATTTATGACTGCTCCCACAGTCTCACATCTCAACAGCCAGAAATAAACTCACAGCTCTCAAACCCAAACCTTTCCTCCTCCGCCCCCTCACCCAAGCTGGCCAAGCTCCAGGGCCCTGTGAGCAAGGAGGCACAGCCCAGGGACGCTGCGCCTGCACCAGCCGCTGCTGGAACATTCCTCTGAACACAGAGGCTCACTCTCTACCATGGGACCAGGAACACACTCGCCAATTTCATTATCCATTGATTTAAACATTTGTAATCACATTATTAGGAAGGTTCTGAAAAGAAAATATAAGCAGTTTGGGTTCATAATAAAGATCAACTGATTAATGATTAACTGTTCAGCACTGGAGGCAATCTATTGATTCCCACTTTCAAATAAAGTTTTATAAATTGATTACAACAGGAGTTACTGGCACTCTCCCCCGTCTCACAAGGTTTTCCAAAGAGTGGTCGCCTTCCCACACCTCTTTATATTCATCCTGGAGACACAATTTCAATACACATATTTTGGTGGTGGTAGCAGATGTCAAATTATTTGCTTATTATTGTTGAATGTAAGTATCTATTAAACTTTGTGCTTTAATTCGAAAAAATCTTAACAACACACTTGTTGACTTAAATGTTACTGGCTCATGAAAGAACTAAAATTCCACAAATATTCAAGGTTAAACTATTACATGTGATGTGATTTCACCTTCAAATTACTTTTTCAATACAAGGTGTACTCTTATTTTAAATCAGTATGCCAATACAAAAAGTATTTATTAAATTCTACTTGTGTACATGCACTGCTTTGCTGTATGCTATGGCTTAAAGAAGACTGAACAGGTACTTTCTCCAACCGACAAGAAGTCAGGTAAGCTAAGTCCAGTGCTTTCTGGACTGAAGTATGTTGACTGGTAGACTTCATGAACAGTCACAAACTTTCAAAGATTTATGATTCAGAAACTGTAATATTAAAGAGGTAATACAATTTAGGTCTTCCTTTTGATAATCTAAGAAGCACTTGGAATTTATATAAAATCTATCTGAAGCCCGGTGATTTGATTCTGCAGTCTGCACAACTGAGAACCTGTGTTTTAATTTAAAAAATTACAGAAATTAATCTGAAACATTAATATCTATACCTTTTGAATGTAAAAGGCATCTGAATTGTAAAAACCATTTTTAATATTGTATCATCAATAATAATACAAGGGAAAAAAGTCTGTTTCCCTGATGAAATTTCAACAAACTTAATTGCAAAAATGATCCAAGTTTTTTGAAGTGTTATGTGTGTGCCTTGCTGGTTAACTCCTAGTCTTCTGGTGGAAAAGGGCAACTATTTCAAATCCTTAGAATCATTGGTAACAAGGGTAACAAGAACATATGTCACATGCATGCAAAGCACAAAGGCTGTAAATTAATTTTGGAGTAAGTATCTAGTCCCCATTTAGGGCACAGTTAATTATATCCATTTTTCATACTAAGTAAACATTTGTAATCCAATAATGCACTACCAAAAAGCAACAGAATTAAAATGTCTCTACCCAGTGGGCTGGTTATTTGCACAAACCCTACAAGTCATTACAGAGCTTCAGTGTCCTCAGAGTCAGTACAGTTCTGGTGGCAGCAAAGACCTAAGGCAGAACAACGAAGGGCCACAGAACTCACACCACAAGTCCCAGACACAAGAGGTCAGATCATTAGTAAGGGGACAGGGGACAATCATGGGCATCTGCGTGGAGAGCCCAGGCACTCAGGAAAACAAATTAAGACTACACAGAATTTTCCTGTAAATTCATCTTGAATGCCGATTTTTTTTCCCCTTCTTGCCTTTTACACTGTCCTGGGGAGAGGCAGTGAAGTAGAAAGCTGCAGTCGGTACATCTGGATTAATCTGCTGACATAACAATACAGACTATGTAGCCACATAGGAAGATGCATTTGGTGTAACTTTAAGTGGAGAGAAGATATGAGATGTGATATATATATATATATATATATATATATATATATATATAGAGAGAGAGAGAGAGAGAGAGAGAGAGAAATCAGACAGTTTTAAGTGGAAAGAAGCAAGATGTAAGGTGTAGGATACAAAAATATATGCATACAGAGGAAGACTATATAAGATGTATATATAAAAACACACAACTGATTGGCCTTGGAATATGAGCATTTTGGGTCACTGTTTCTCTTCTGTTTTCCAAACTGTCTAGTAAAGTTATGTTATCTTTATAATAGTTTTCTTAAAAAGGAGGGAGAGCACCTAGTATTTGGCCTCAGGGAGAATACTTAGTTATGGGAAATAAGATGTTCAAGAAATACCAACTACAGAGAGGAAATTTAGGTAACACTTTTGATCATTAAAGGGATTTGGGTCTCTCTTTACAAGGCAAGGCCTTTTCCCACATGTAACTAAGCTCCAAGAATCTCTGAGTATGACAATTTCTAGGGAATTTCCGTATCAGTCCTTTTGATGGTCTAACCTTTTCGACACAGGGCAAGGGTAGGACATTAGCCACCGCAGATCTGATGAGGACCTCATTAACTGCAGAAGACAGGGCACAGAAGCGAGACGCCCACAGCTTTATATAAGTTGCTTAGGAGTCGATCTACATGGGTTTATCTGTATAGATTAATAATGGTCACACACAGAATTTTTTTCTGTTACAATTAACAGAACCTAAGACTCCAATTAGAAGAAAACGCTATCATCACAGAGAAATGGACATAAGAGACAGACTACCAGGACAAGAACACTCACCCCAGGAGGAATCTTTTTTACACATCTGTGCATTGCATGTGTGGATGTGTATGCACATGTCATTTGCAATGTGTGCACAGCCTTCCGCCGCAATGACAGTTTTCTACTGGAACAAAAGACAGGGTCTGTGCTTCCATTAACCCTAAATTACAGGCACACGTGCAGCCTGCCCACTGCCCGCTGCCAGTCTACTGGTTCCCCTGCAAGGCTTCCCTAGGTCACTGACGAGTCAGTCTCTACTCCTCAGAGAGCCCCACCTGCCTGCTTTCTCTGGCACCAGCATGAAACTTTCCCCCCAAGCGCTGTCACTGCGTGTGGCTGTAGGCAGGACAGCCAGTAAGAGTCCGGTTCAAGAAACCGATTTTTCACAGCTCTGTGAGGTCCCTTTTCCGGACTCAGAGCAACACGGCCAGCTATCCAGCTGGAAATGGCACTTGTGGGTCACACTTCACACCCTCTCCTGCTGGTCCCTGGCTTCCAGGAAGCCTGCTTGTCAGTTACAAGGACTGTTTACCTTGGCTTCTGACCTGAGGGGCACTTCTCTCCTTCAAGTGTGTTTCCCAGCCCTCTGCCTCCATTCATTTATTTTATTAAAGTCTCAGGATAAAATGTGCTGTTCCGGCAGCAAGAACAGCTCTGGACCTTCACCCATCACCTCAAATAAACGGAGGAAGCCCAGGTGTGAGGCGCACACGTCTCCGAGTTGAGCAGCCTCCACCATTTAAGTCAAACACTCCCCCTGCTGATAAACAGGAAGACAAGACCACACTTGATGAGAACACGCTTGCCCCCAGGGTCTGAGAGCCGACTTTAAACTTTCAACAGTGAGGAAGCCACATGAAAGTTAGAGTATTTTGAAAGAGTTAGAGGAACATCAAATGGACTCTCAAAAATTATCTCACTTAGTACCTTCACCTTTCATTGCCAGCTAAGCATTATATTTATAACTTCACTAAGCAATCAGTTCCAGCTTGCCCTCCTCCCACCATTGTATAACAACCAGTTTGAAGAATAAAAGGCTCTAAAGTGAGTTACTGGAAGGCCACCAACTCACGACACCCACACTATGAACGATTACCGTCGGGTTGCGAGATGAGTCTCTTTAAGGCGGGCAAGTTGAAGGGACACGCTACAGCGGTGACATCAAAATTAAACTTGCCCTTAAACTTAGCCTAAGACAATGGAGCTCTCTGGGCACATTCTCTAGAGTGATAAAAGGGTTTGTGTGCCCGAGCTTATACCCAGGATAGTTCTATGTTGTCTAGGAACCTGTATACTTGATCTTGACCAAATCTCTTTCCTCTCCCAGTTGAAAAGCTTAGCGCCAAATGTATGACCCAAAGATCGTAATTTGCTGTTGTGCCCTGAAGTGTCTCAAGTTGCACTGTCTGAATCTGCAAACTGCTTTCAGACCTTCAGAAAAACAAACAAACAAGCAGTGGGTTCATGGCTAACGGTGAAAGAAAAAACAACTCCACACTGGTCAATAACAAGTTGGGACTCTAGCCATGAGTCATCAAGAATTCCTCCATCTCTGAAGTCACAGGGCTTGGAGTAAATCCAAATAGGATTTTGCTTTTTAAATTCCTTATATTGCATTCCTATGGACTTCCTGTGAAAACCATTGTGCGGCGTTTTTATTATTCACAGTCACACACTTCCACCCTCCTGTTCCTTCCTCAAAGAAGCGTACAGTGAAATTCCTGAGGACACGTGCAGATCACCTGGGGGCAGTAAACAGGCTGTGTCATTCGCTGGCACAGCACTCAGAGACTATTCAGTGCACATATGTTAAACTCCCTCCTCATGTGCAACATTCTGTCTTAGACCCAATCTTGGATTCGCTGAGACTCCAGAAGTTTTATCATCATCGATTATTCATATGGTCACCTGGAACTAATTCATACTCGTTTATCAGTTGTTTACAACCATCAGTTGTTACAAGCATCACCAAAGCATCTCCTCCGCTACACACACAACATCCCTGGGTGGTAAAGACCTTAAAAAGAGCCACCTACAAGAATAATTCTTACCAATGGATGAAGGCTTGGTGAATGAAAGATGACACCTGTATGACAAACTAGCAAGAAGAAAAGTCCCCACAAATAAAAATTGCCTTTAAATATTACCAAAATAAATACAGCTCAAACTGACCCATTGCAGCAAACTTTTAAAAAATTAATTCTAAGAATGATTTGGGGGAGACTTCTCTGGTGGTCCAGCGGCTGAGACTCCCAATGCAGGGGTGGGGGGTGGGGGGGAGGCGGGTTCGATCCCTGCTCTGAGAACTAGAGCCTGTATGTGGCAACCAAGAGTTTGCATGCTTCAACTAAAGATTCCACATGCTGCAACTAAGACCCAGTATAGCCAGATTAACTAATTAATTTAAAAATAAACATTTAGAAAAAGAATGATTTGGGGAAAAAGGGGTAGGAGAGGACATGAGACAGTCTCAAGTTGTCTTCTGCCAATAATATGAGACTTCTCCCTAGGATTCTCTTTACAGGTAAGTGTCATCTATTTTAGTTTCCACAATACAGACCAAACTGTTCAGATGGAAAAGTTTTTGTAGGATATCTTGGATGACCTTGAATCGAGATTTAGTCAACAAATGCTCGTTGAGTTCTTCCTGTGTGCCAAGCTCTAGAATAACACACTATCCTGGCACTCAAGGGGATCACAACGAGGCCAAAAGACTGAAATGTGAACTCTAACACAGTGTGAAAAGTGCTATAGCAAGGGAAGGAGAAAGTGCTATCTATGGGCAGGGGGAGGACCCACAGGATGGCATTATTTCTTTCCAGTAGGGCAGGAAGGCTTCACAAAGGAAGCAGCATAAAACTGTGGAGGCTGAGGATGAGAATATATTTTGAAGGCTATGTGAAGATAACTCTGGGGAATCTGAAAGTCAGCACCACATTGATTTTCCAGGGGCTACTCTGCCTCCACACCTTTGAGGGCAACAGATATTAGGAAGTATCTGTTAAACACACCTCCTAATTTTCGGAGTTCTCAAAGGGTGTTTGTCCAAGATAATCTTGAAATAAATCATAGTCAGGTACTGAATGAATTTAGGAGTCGATTTTCCTTTACCTGTGGGCTTTTAGTAATAACATGCAAATTCCTAAGGCTCTAAGGGAATCCTAAGGCTCTAAGTCAAATACTTATTACACTAAGATTATTTTAAAAAGTAAAGTTGGGATCATTATGCATAGGACAAGAAAAAAATAAAGCTCCCAGTTCCTTCCTTCCTGGTCGTGATTCTTCCTGTTTCTCTCTCTGCCATCCTTGACACCTTCTACTTTTCCATTTTCTCAAGAAATAGTACTTCTGATGCAAAAGCACAGGCTCACATATTCACACACAGTTTAGAAAATATAATACATGGACTATCTTCAGTGCCAAATGCAGCTGTAATTATATATTTCTTTTGGACATGTTTTATGTTAATAAAGCATGTAAATACTTTATCTCCCTCAAGTTTTCCAGAACTCTATTGGCAGAGAGTCTTTTTCCTTTCTCTTTCCAAAGCATCAAATACAATTTCCTTAAGAGATAGTCAATAAACAATGCTTGCTAAGGGCTCACCTTTTCCCAGCACAGTGTTTGGAAATGATTTATCTCTTTCCAACAAAATGCACCTCTGGCTTCTTATATCTCTCCCTTTCTGCGCAACCCCCCACCGCCCCCAGAGGTGTTCCAATTCTCCCCCTAAATTTCTGCTTTTCCTATCACATGTAAAATTCCCACGTAAGGCCAGAAGTTATGTTTAGTGATGTTATGTTTATCTACTATAAGTCAGCCCACACTGCCTTAAGGATAGTAAAACTTTGGTTCCAATCACCAAGAAATGAAGTCAGTCATTTTCCTGAGCTCCACTTGTCCAGATAGCTATCCCAATTAACCAGGCAGTTTAAAAGCCAAGCACTTTAATTAAAATTGTTTTTTTAATGTCATAAAACAATGCACCATCTTTATTTATTAAGAAGTCATTTTCAGTTTGCTGATGTACAGAGTAGATAGTCCACTTAATTTGCTTCAAGCATGGAAGCTGTTCTCAGCATGTCCGTAATACAATGCAAAGTATTCTTCATGTTGTGCCACAGCACCCGAACACACACATGCACATGCACACACTCTATACGCAAAGTCATAAAGAAGGAATTATCACAACTTCCTGTCTCTTAAAGTCACATCTGTAACTGGACCAGGGGCCAGTTGCTGATGCTACAGATACATTTTATCATCCTGGACACCTTCTGAAGCCAGCAAGGCTACCACAATTTCATAAAGATTCTTATGTTTTTAGCACTTTCTAATCCATGGTATCATATTCCAGTGTCAAACGAGTCCTATGTACTGGCAAACACTGCTTTCCCTCCAAACATTTCTACAGACTCTTCTGCCAGTCTGCTAGCCCTGACACCATTATTGGAAGGGTCCTCACCGAGGATGCGACCCTTGGCACCAACTTCTCTTCAAAGGTACAGCCAGAGAAAGAGCTGCATGCAACCACGCTGGGGAGGAGGTAGAGGCAAATGGGAAGATGCTGGAACACATGCCTTTCCAATGGCTTTCAGAGCACATGAAATTCAGCTACACTGGGTCATGGCATGGATTCATCAGGAGAGGAGGAGGACCAAACCACAGCACAAAGCTGTGGGTGTGAGAGGTACCAAACGGACCTTCTAGAAGACTCTCCTGCTAACAGATACACACTAAACCCTCTGGCTGCTTCTAAGAGAGAAGTGTAGGGCCCCAGGCACTCAGAGTTTTTTTTATTGCCCCCACAATTTAAAAGTTCTTAAGCTAATATGCATCAACCAAGCAGGAAGAAAACCAAATAAAGACCTATTGAAACAGCAAAGAAGAGTTAAGCAGAAGCTCTTCAGGCAAAAGCTCAGGTTACTAAATGAATACCACCCACCCCTCAATGGCTATTTCAGATGCCACCACTACTAGCTATCCAGAAATCTACCCTGAAAGAGAGAGGATAAGAGCCGGAACAGGATTTAACTTTTAATATTATCTTTAAAAAAGAAAAGGAGGAAAAACAGAGCAAGGCATAGTACTCCACTAGAAGTGTTCTCCATTTAACAACATAAAATGTCTATTCAGTTATTAATAAACTTACAAAAGTTTTACAGATTAGAGCAAAAAAAGAAAAAAATCATCTTTGGGTGTATAAAGCAGAATGTCATAGAAAACCAGAACTTCGATAAGTTGACATTGCTTCATAGAAGAGATCTACATAATCCTTGCTGAGTTTTCTCCTGTCGCATACTCCCAAATGGAGTATTTAGTGCTCAGCAGACTTATTAACAAATAAATGCCCAACTGGAATTAACTAGTACCTTATTTTGGAAGGCTGCTCTTGGCAAAAATGTAATATTCACAAGGCACAGCCGGCTGACTACTAGTGTACACCACAGGCTGGGCTGAGCATCGCGTTCTTTAGAACCACTGGTATCACATCAAGTTTAAGAGCCACAGGGCCATGCCACCAGCAGCACGATGCCCTGTAGCTGGACAACGTGCAAAGTAAGGGCGAAGCCTCCAGACCCCAGGAGGCAGCTTTCCAAGCTTCAGGGCTGACCTGGACGGGAGACATCGTCACTGCAGACTTGCCCTCGGGCACACGTGCAGAGAGCTGCCCAGGGCTGTGGGGGCGGCGGGCCCTCCGCAGAGCCTGCTTCACTTCACCCTCCCAATAGGAGGCGCCCACGTGCCCGTGCAGCCCGGGCCCCTCCTTTTGAGCCTGATCACTGCTATGCTTCTTTAAATTCAGCTGCTGCTTAAGGAAACTCCCTGGCAAGTGAAAACAGCAGCAAAGGTAAAAGAATGCTGAGAATTTGGCTGCTGCCTGCAGTGTTAGGAAGAACAGCAATTACTCAACTCTCTCCGAGTTGTCAGAGGCAGAAACGAGCATGTGAATTTGGGCAAGTTTTGGCCTGTCTTTGCTCAAGCTTCTGCCTTTGCAGTATCTGTCACCTACCCACCTCACAGCCGTAATAACTAATGGAGTAAATGAGAAAATGGAGAAAGAGTGACGGCAGCAGGCCAGCGCAGACATAAAAGAGGTGTAAATTCTATCTCGGATCCAGATTAGACGGCAGTTAATGTGGCTTAAAGATCACCAGCATTTAAAAGATGTCACTGACTTCCCAATAACTGTGTTTTGCTGTCTCTGTCGCCTCACAATAAACATAACTACAGGAGAACTCCTGATCTCTTCCTCCAAGTCCTTCCGTCTATGGCATTTGGCATACTGTCATGTAGACACTACTGCTTTTTCCTTCTCTGGCTTTGCAGACACAAGGTAATAGCTGACTCTTGTCCAGGACTTCTAGGTTATAAAAACATTGATCTTATGACCAGAAGGGCCTTAAGATATCATCTGGTTCAGTCCCCCTGCCTTCAGGTAGGTAACTACTTAATTCTCTTCGGACAAATCAAGGCAAAGTCAAGTCAAGGGAAGCTGAGAAGGTTTTATTTCAGTTACTGGCGATTAGAGGATGGAGGAAGATCTGGAAGCCAGGGCTACATTTTTTCTCCTTAATCATACTAGATTCATGTACAAGGATCTTGCAAAGTCTACTTTTCTGAGCAGCCCTAAATCCTACCGGCAACAAATGAGAATCTATACAAATCCACTCATTCTTTTGATTAAAATATGGACATGTATTTGGCCTTTCATTTTAATGTTTAAATTTAATGGACACGGTAACAAATTTTCCTAAAATCTGTCTGAAACCTAAGAACTCAGTATTTCTGAACACACAGCACACCCAATCTTTCTCAAATCATTTAACAATCCTTAAAAGACTCTGGCCTTCAGCGAGAAAACTGTCTAAAAATCTATCCCTTTTTCCTCCCTCAGAATGTAAATGCCCTTTCCTTGAAAAGAGGCAAAGCTTCCAACTATGGAAAGTAAGGGAAGTTTTTTCAAGATGTGCATCTGACAAGATGATGGAGTGTCCTGCCTCTGTGGAGTCATAAACACACACTCTGAGGGGACCGAGCCCACACACCCTGTACTAGATTCCTCACACTTACAGGGCTCAGGTAGTCCAACCAAGCCTCAATATTCAAAGTCCAGTTCAGGCCACACTTTCTCAAGACAGTTTTGCCTTATCTTGGCAGGTCTCTTGGAGTCTTTTAAGAAAAAAAAGAAGAGGTATCACAAGTCTCCAATACCGAGATGCCTTTTGTTTTATCGGTTGTGAACAGTTTCGCTTGTGGCCTTTGGATAAGATGCTAAGTTACTTATAGACTGAGATTTTGCGGGCTCAGGTTTCATTGTGCCCTGCCAGAAATTCCTTTCTGTTTTGAATCTGAGATGTTTGTTTATGGTTTTTGTTTTGAAATGCTAAATAAGATAGGCACAGTCTCTAGTTACAACCTATACCTTTTTTGTTTTTACCTTGCCACAGCCAGAGTGGCTGGTTGCTAAGGACTCAGCTGAAATTTCCAAAGGGCAGACTCTTGTGATTCTCTTCTCAGGGACTTGAAATGTAAAACACCCGAAAACACAATGAACCCTTAGCTTTCTTTCGTAAACATTCATAAAGCAAATATTCCCAGGATATTTCAAAATGAAGGTGTTCTTTTGGATCTGATAAACATACTTAAGCAGAACTCTGAAATGTGGAAGTTGCTCGCCTTGCCTGTAGGCTGCATATTTGAATATCCACATTTGTGATGAAAAAAGCACAACAAAGATAGGTACTAGAGAGTCTCAGGAAAAAGAAAAAATCAATTTTGACTGTGTAATATGTTTTGGCTGTCATGAAGAAAACAAAGAGTTGTAAACTACTGATTTTAAGGACTGTATGTATCATCATTGTGTTTCCTTCTCCATGTTGCATAATAGCCAATGTAAGGCATTTGCCTTGTAAGTTCTCAGCCCACATTTACTAGATAAACAGATAAACAGAGGACTTAAAGAAAAAAGTCACAGTTCTGTCTTTCCGAAGTGGGACCTCACCTATACTAGGAACCAGAGATAAGAATGTCAGGTGTTTTAATTCTAGGTGTTCTTTCCTAGCCTTCCATTGCAGCACAGACTCTCCAGAGAAACCACAACACAAATCCACAGTAAAGCTGCAGCATCAGTCCACGTGGAAGATGGATAGAGCACGTCGGACCAATCAGAGCAACGCAAATGTGCCCTGGGCACCACCTCCTGCTCATCCCCACGCCTGCCCTGGTCTCTGAGCCAACAGGCCTGCTGCTCTCTTCTGGAACCCCAGAGGCCCTATCTTGTCTTGGCAATGATCCTGGGGGCTCTGAGGTCTCCAGCTATGTCTGGAAACCCACAGAGAACTTCTAACAATAAAATACCATTTAATGCACTTCCATGAGTCCATATGCCATCCATATTAACATAGGTCACCTTTAAAAAAAAATACTAATTTGAAATAGCTCTGTGGAAGTAAGCATTCAAACCACAAAATAGAGCAGATGGCCACATTCTCTGAAGCACTAAAGGAACTAAGAATTACAATCATATTGGATCAATCCTATGAAGGTGCTTTTGGTACAGAGACCCTCAACTCATACCCCTCGTTCTTAGGGATTCACTGTCCCTTTCTCTCTGACAGACATCAAGAGACCGTAATTGTAGGAATCCCCTGTTAAAGAGATTTAGTTAAATGTAGTCAATCCACAAAGCAGAAATTTTCTTTTAACTTATACAGAGAGAAAGCTAACAAATTAGAGAGAGAGAAGACAAAAAATAGAATGGAAATTGGAATATTAACTAACTACCTTTTTCAGTACCAGGTACTCTACTGGCCATTACACATATTTTTGTGTGTCTATGCATGTATATACATAACTTACATAAATGTAATATTTAATCATATATTTAATATATGTAATAATTCTAACCCTCACTGTAGTTACTTGATAAAAGCTTTACTGTTCTATTTTCACAGGTAAGGAAACTGAAACTCAAAACAGTTGAGCAAACTGGTGGCTTACAGTTGAACACAGCTGATTTAAACACAGGTCTGCCTGGTCCCAAGGCCTACTTTTCCCCTACCACACACCGCACAGATGAGTGAGGAGGTGGATGGAGGGGAAGAGATCCCCTCAGGCCTGGCTTGCTGCTGCACCCCCCTAAATCCTTCTGAGTAGTCAAAGGTGGAGTTGGGGCCTCTTTTAGCTGCCCCTGAGATGCCTAGCACTTCCTAGCTCAGGCTGCTGTAAATTATTGTCTTGGGCTACAACAGACGGTCCCAGTTTTTGCTGTCTACCTTCAGACCACAGCTTTTGTGAAAGTCGGGCCCCTATCTCATTTATTTTGGTTGAAAACTAATTATTACACAGGTCTTACTATTATATCCATACTCATGCTATATACTTTACATGCACTATCTTTCTGCTATTTCAAGTGTGGTCCTGAGACCAGCAGCATTGGCATCACCTGGGAGTTTATTAGAACTGCGGACTGTCTGGCCCCATCCGGGCCTACTGCATCCGAACCTGCATGCTTAATGAGGTCCCTAGGTGATTTGTGTGCACATTAACATTTCAAAGGCACAGTTTTATCTCATTTAATCCTTAGAGCAAATATAGGTGATTCTTGTCACTATTAACAGCTGGGGAAACTCAAGCTTAGAGACAGTAAGTGGTATCACGAAGACCAGAGCTTCAGCAGCTGCTCAGTAAATACTTACAGGCAGAGGAGAGCCGGGAAACAGGTGGGGCTGCAAAAAGAATGGAGGAATGGCCTGGCCGAACGCCTGACTTCTGGTTTTGCCTCGTTTGCACCTACTTCAGGGACAAGTGAGACTGTGGCCCCTTTGCAGGTGAGCTGCAGCTCTACAAGCTGTTTCTTCTGCTCAAGCCAGGCCAAACCCCATGTTGACCACCAGTGTGGACACCGCAGGAGCCAGAAGCAAAATCTTCTTCCAGAATACGATGTGACAGGAGATGCACACTGCTAGTAAGTGTGAGTTTAGGTGTTCCCCCTTCCCCAAATATTAGTCCACAGGCAAATGGTTAAATTTATGGTTCCTACAACCTGTGGCACTAGTGGCAAAGAACCCACCTGCCAATGCAGGAGACACAAGAGACATAGGTTCAATCCTCTGGGTGGGAAGATCCCCTGGAGAAGGGCATGGCAACCCACTGCAGTATTCTTGCCTGGAGAATCCCATGGACAGAGGAGCCTGGAGGGCTACAGTCTATTAGGGTCAGAACCCTCCCTTCTCTATTTTTACTCCAAATATACAATTTTTACAGAAACTATTTTAGACCAAGTATAATAAATGGGCATCAGGAGGAAAGGTAGCAAATAGCTTCAGAGGCCTTTTAAGTTTTTTAACTCAATGAATTTATGGTGTCGGGATACGAGGGGACCTGAATTCAATAATAATCTGCTCCCTTTCTAAGAGACCAAACTCCTTAACCACCAGTGATGAAACACTCAGATGGCTGAGAGTTAAACAGAACAAGAGAATGAGCCCGTATCAGATTATTTTACTTCTATTGCTTAGTAGCTTTGTAGTCCTTAAGTGTTTACCATGTGCAGCCATTGTTTTAAGTGCTTAACAGGGTTCCCTGAGTCCTTACAGAAACCCTATTGTTAACCCCACTAAACAGAGGAGAAAATGTAGATGCACAGAAGCAGAGTGTAGATTTGACCCCAGAAACCAAGTTTCTAACCATTACACTCTTGGATCAAGATATAAGTATTTCTCACAAGGAATTAATTGGGCTTGGGAGAGGGAGATAAGGAATTGAACCCTGTTCACTTAGTAACTGCAGAAGAAAAAGGAACCTCTTTATTTTTTATTTTTTAATGTGGGCCCCAAATGAACCACTGTTTACGTTGAGGGCATTCTTAAGAATAGTTCACCACATCTCTGCCCTGTCCGGAAGACCAGTGAGGTCTTATCCAAACTTGGAGGTTTTCCATGATTTGATCAGACTAACTGGCCAGGACAAGCAGCAGAGAGTGGTGAAATCAGGAGATGCTGATAAATAGACAGTTCTCAGTTCATTGCTGACGCTCACCTGCCTAGCAGAACAAGCTAGAACAAAGAAAGAAGTGCTCCCAAAACAAAGTGCCACTTTGAACAACAGCTGGTAGAGCGTTAAGAATGCAGCCTCATTCTCAAACATGCTGGGAAGCACTCTTGATACCTATCACAAGAACTCTGACAATGGGTAGGATCCCTTCCCCATTGCCCACCGAAACAGAGTTCTTACTCAGGCTTCTGTACCTTATTGGACCTTGAATTCTCCTTTTCAGCTTTGCCACCTGAGCCTGAAAAGATCACCTCAGATCCTGCGATTCCTACAACAAATTTTAACCACATATCTCACTCACCAACTAATCATATACCGACCCGAGAAATCACTTCTACTTGGCTTGAACTTATTTATGAAGTAGACTTTTGAAGGTCTTGCCTCATTCTTCATCTTGATTATAAGAGGGGCTGGAGTAGGGATCAGGTCTGAGAGGTCCCCAGGCTTCCCAGCTCCCCCTCCTCCCCTGCCGCCCCAGGAGAAAGCCCTGTACAGAGTAAATCAATGAATGAGTGACTGATTTCTATGCAGAGAACTTTAAAAATTCTTTCTATGCCAGAACTTTAAAAATTCAGCTTTGGAGAATTCAATCTCTGAGAAGGAAGGATTTCAGTTTGTTATTCATTCATGCTTGGCTAGTCCACTGTTTCTTCCTCAGATAATTAATTGAGCTTTGCTGGGGTGTCTCCAAAACCCTCATCCTGCATGTGCCCTGTGGAACACAGTGTCACAGGAACCTGCTTCAAATGTATTTACCTTCCACTCATTTTACCATCATCTACCTAATGGTATTTACACATGAAAGCGGCACTGCCATCTCTCATGTTAATGCCATCTCTCCTGTTAGCTGGTGCATGTTAGCCTGAATGACGTTAAACACACCCACATTTTTCAGGAATTTCACAATTAATGTCTGGAATGTGTTTTGGATTATTCTTCAAAGGATGACATAGTTGCCCTAAGATGAATTCGGTATTTTTCCCTTCTCTCATTTGTCATTCTTTAGTCCTCCCACTCCATTATCTTTTGGGGCCATCTGTTTTATCTGCTTTCCCCCAACTTTGTAATTCCTGCCCCATGCTTCCCTGAAGCATCCCCCTGTTCATCCAGATCATCACATTTTAAGCCATAAACACAGAAACCTGTACCATACTGCTAGTTCTCCAGGCCAGAATACTGGAGTGGGTAGCCTTTCCCTTCTCCAGGGGATTTTCCAAATCCAGGGATCAAACCCAGGTCTTGCAGTTCAGATTGCAAGCGGAATGCATTGCAGGCGGATTCTTTACCAGCTGAACCACAAGGGAAGCCCAGTAACTCCCACAACTGGTTGTAACGCCCAAATTCTAAGGATTATTCAGATGGTTTTCTTCATAAATTAATATTACAGTAAATTTACCTGCATGTTCATCATGGCACTTGTAGAGCAAATGCGTGTTAATGGCAGCAAGATCCCCAGACTTGGTATTTTTGCCCTTCCAGGGCTATGCCACTCATCTGTCCCTTGCCAAGTGTCTTATGTGACTGAACTCCTCGACAACAGTGAGGGTTCTGTAAGCTTGACAATCAAAATCAAAGTCATGAAGTCCTGTCATTTGAATATGTGCAGTGAATAGACTCTCCACATTTTGTCAATATTTACTCTGGGAGGAACTAATTATTTCCTTGTTTACTTACATTGGTTCCTCTTCCCATGCCGTATTAAGGTGATTTCATAGGCCCTCTGCTTGCTTCTGTCTCTGGTATCTAAGAACCTTACCTAAAGACTTTTGGATGGAAACTGAAACACCTTCCTCAAAAACAAGGAGCTATGGGTGTTTTCATTTTTCTAACATCAGTACAAGAATATTAACTCTGCCCATCCCCTCTTCTATTTAACTGGTAAAAATCCATATCCATGGACTCTTTAACTCTGACTCCTACATTACAGATGGATGAGAGGAGATCTATGGCTGGTGTACAACCAACTGGTTTGATTTGTTCCCTGGCCTCCTAGAGCCTGTTCCCTAGGCCTCACCTCAGATCCTCCACAAACCTTCTTCCAAGGAGTCATCATCTCCAGTGAGTGAAAAGAAACCATAACCTTCTAACGTCAACAGTTTCAGAAAACATTCCATTCTCTGCTGGGAATACCCACCCGACATCCTTGGTTTTACTTACTGTCCCGTGAGAAGTGGGTGGAAAGAAAAGTTAAAATACCTGGGGGAAATCAAAGGAGGATTGAGTTTTGAAAGAGACAGTTCTTACATGGCAGAGGTGAAAACACAGTTCCATTCCATAAACACGAACCACTGAGTAAATAGTCACCAGGTGGGAAAAGAGTGCTTCTCTGTGACGGGGATTGCCTGGCTCTAATGCAAAGTTCTCAGAGCAAAGCAATCTACAGTGTCCCCTAGGTTCCTCAGCACTCTGCCCTCACGACCCGTCAATCCTAAGCCATCGCTGCCGTTTCCTCACTTAGAGAAGGCTGGTCATGCTCCCCATGCTCCCCACCCACCCCTTCCTTACAGAAGCATACAATACGGGTCCACAGAAGAGGAAAAACGGACCTCACCCCTTGTCTGAAACATAAACCTCACTGGCCAATCAAAACATTCTTCCTAGAAAATCTCATTTGAATATTTTTTCAAAACTGTCTTTCATCTCCCAAAGAGGTCTCCCACCCCTCCCTCAGGAGTTCAGACTACAAATTTATTTCTATGGCTTCTAGGCGATTTACCTGGAGGCAGGCACCCTAACCAAGGAGCAGGCCACTTAGGAAGCTGCCAAGGGCAACAAGAAGACTCACTGAGTCAGTGGAAATGGGAAAGGGATCTTCCCAGGAGCCAGAAAGCACAGAGTAGAGAAAAATGGAGGTATCTGGTTCTCTGCTCAACTTTAAATATAGACATAGCCAAAGATTTTTTTTTTTTTAAGGAACAAGTATGTCAGGATTTACTTAGTTAACAGTCTAAATGATGCTGAAAAGAAGTCCAGGTGTATGTGTCACATGATTCACTCTTCGCATCATTTAGTCTTTTCAGAAAATATTTTTCCCTCAGTGTTCTTTCTATGGAAAAAACTGTTCTTCCATGGACTCAATGCACATTCGCTGAGAGCCTACTATGAGCCAGTATGCCTTAAAAACCTAAGGCAGGGAGCCACAATTTGGAAGGGGTCCATTTCAGACCCTACTTTATCTACTCACTTTGTGAAATGAAGCTAAAAACCTGATTTTTTTTCCTCTCATAAAGCCAGTATGTGGAGTGATATAAATAAAAATTACTGCAAGTTGGCAGATAGAGCGATGTAATTTGTATTTAAATTATGTCATCGAAAACAGGTTAGTCATGATAACATTTCTATACTATGCAATATGTTTTCCTCAGTATAGTCAGTTAAACAAGTTTCAAAAGAGTTTTCATTAACAGATACAACCAGTAGGGGTCATTTTAGTGCAAAAATTGCAGCAAAAGACTTCCTTATGAACAAAATGTATCAATTTCTATTTGATAGTTATGATAATTATGCGCAAATTTCTGAATAAAAATGGAAACTGAGGGAAACACTGGCCATTGAGAAATTTTTTGCCAACTAAGAGAAAAACAAGAGAATGTCAGCATCCTCTAGGGTAATTACTGCCATAGAATGACTCCTCTAATTCTGAAAAAGGAGGAAGAAAAAAGGCCACTCACTTATCTTGTTTTCCATAAATCTTGTAATCACGTGAAAATTCTTGAAATTTTAGACACCCTATTGAAATAGCTGTCTAAATACATTCATCATGCTAGGTAACACTGTCCTTTCTACTTTGGGTTCATAGATTGCAACCTAATTGCTGCTTTTAGAGTTCTATAAAAAAAAAAGTAAAAAAAAAATGCCCTGAGCACATCATTTTGGTAGCTGAAAACAGGCTGGCTAGATGGAAAGAGTTGTTAAAGAACACTCAATGTGATATCATCATGCCAATAAATACTTCCAAGCATTTTCAAGATTAATACCAAGTGTGTAGAGTGTTAACAGAAGAAACGAAGCTATTGAGGGATCACCTCATTTCAGAGGAATAAAAGGCTCACCAACAAACTGCCAAAATAACTCTATACTATGACACCAGAATATTGGTGCCAAAGCACTTGATGAGCGTGAATGTTCCCTGAACTCCACATTTCCTTCACCAGAAATCCATCATGAAGTAACAAAACAAAGGTTAGAATCTTTAGAGCCTTCCCAAGTCCTTCTCAGAGCACAGCAGTTTCCACCACATTTAACCTTGTTTCAGGCTGCTTGTTCTTTTCAGATTTATGGGAGGCTGGCTTAAGTAAATTACACACTCCAAGTAGCAGGGTTCAAAGCTACATCTTTTGGTCCAACTCATTCAGAATTCCCAAAGTCAAACACACAAAATTGTATCAGAAGTTAATCTCCTGGCCATTTTTCTTGTGAGAAATAAAAACAAGTTATACAGTGGGACTTAACACCAGGTGGAGAGGCTTTTGTACTTGAGGTAAACAAACTCTTTATAACCCAATGTCCTCAGGGTGCATCGATGCACTTCCCGCACGAGTTCCCCTCACTCATTACTGCCCACTAGCTTCCAAACCAGAAAGACCATCCTGATTTTCCAAAACTGTCCAAACTTTAAAACCTGCCTGGTGGCTCAGTGGTAAAGAACCCGCCGGCCAATGCAGGAGACGCAGGTTCCATCCCTGGGTCGGGAAGATCCCCTGGAGGAGGAAATGGCAAGTCACTCCAGTATTCTTGCCTGGGAAATCCCATGGACAGAGGCGCCTGGCGGGCTATAGTCCAGGGGGGGTCTCAAAAAAGTGGGGCAGGACTGAGTCACTAAACAACAATAATCAACAAGCATGCATGTATGTAAGGAGAATCACAGAATGGAAGCCTTTCAACGGACCCTTAAGGCATTTACTTCCTTTCTCAGTTTCCCAGCACAATAAACAGACACAAAGAAAGATGCTTCAGAATAAACCCCTCCCTGGTCTCAGGCGCGCAGGCTGTGAGTATTGAGGATGACAGGAGCAGCGGCGCCTGTCCCTCCTCCGCCCCTCCAGGGTAAGGCTGCTGCGCGCTGCTCGCACACCAGGATGCCCCAGAACCGCATCACCGCCCCAACGCCAGTCCGAGCAGGGATCCCACGTTTCACTGGTGCTCACTATTTGGCATTAGCCAAATAAAAAGAACTCACTGCATCTCTCTAGACCCCAAACCTGATCAGGCACCCCGAGGCCGGTGGGCAGGGCTGAAGGCCAACACCCATGAACAGTGATTCTCCCCCAAGGAGGAGGGCTCCGCTAACCCAATCCTTCTCCTTCCATCAGACACCATGGTGCACAATACTTCACTAGAGAAACCAGAAGAACAATCCCCGTTATTAAACACACAAAAAGAACAAGCAACACGACTGGAAAGACGCGGATATCTGATCTTAAAAAGCAGCCACTAATAGTAGAGAAACAAGTTTTCACTCCTAGGTGCAAGCCCCCCGCCCGCCCCCCGTCCCCCGCCCCCCCTTCATTCAAGAGAGAAAGCCTTTGACCGCTTTCAATAGGCAAATAAATGAGTAACCACCGTCTGTAACTTCCCCTGGGCTGACATATTCCGGAGCTGAAACTGATTTATATGCGCAGGAGGAGCAAGGGGGTGAAGGAACAGCGCAAGGAAAAAATAATACAAGAGTCACACAGGGAGTGTGAGCTGGAGACACGTCTCCTCCGCCAGCAGAAAATGGACTTGAGTGGACGCGGTGCAGCACTCGCTTCCACGCTGCGCTATGCGGGGAGGGCGGCAGCGGCCCGACTCCCGGAGGGGCTCGCCGGAGCCTCCGCAGTGCCCCCTGCCCGCGGCGCCCCCACCTCCGGGCGCACAGCCCGGCCACTCCACCCAACCCCAACCCGATGGGCCACACGTGTGCGCGTCTGTGCGCGGCCGGGGGCGATCCCCCACTCGCCGGCCCCCACCAACGCAGCCCAACCTCTCCCGCGGCTGGCCAGGCATCCGGGGGAAGCAGCGAGCTGGGAACCCAGGGACGCGGGGCTCACTCCCGGGGGTGGCGGGCGCCCCTCCTTTCCGAAGAGCCCTCTCTCCTCGGGAAAGTCTCGGCCAAACTTTGTTCGGCGCCACCAGCGCCGAGGGGGCGGCGCGGGCCAGGTGGGAGGGGGCCCGCAGCGGGCGGCCGTACCTTCGCAGACGCCCACTTCGTACTCGGTGATGGAGTCGCCATTGAGCGGGGGGCGGATGACACAGCGCAGCCCCCGGTCGCAGGCTCCATGGAGCCCGTAGGCGCCGCCGCAGCTCTCGTTTCTCTGGCGGGCGCACATGTAGCAGCAGCCGCAGAAGCCCTGCACGATGCTCCCGGGGCAGCTCTTGGGCTCTTCGCACTTGGACTCGTCGCAGGGCAGGCAGACCAGCGCCCGGGTGCCGGAGCGCGCCAGCAGCAGCAACAGCCCCAGCAGCGAGACCAGGAGGTGCCCGCAGCCGGCCAGCCCCCTGCCCCCCGCCACCAAGTACATCCTCCTGCGCCGCCGCCGCCTCCTCCTCGCAGCCGGGCCGGGAGCGGGGCGGGCGCCCTCCCCTGCGCGGGGCACACGCGCCGCCGCCGCACCCGCAGCCCGCGGTCCTCGCCGCCCCCCTCGGGGCCCCCGGGGCGCGCCTCCCCTCGCGGGGCGAGGCCCCCGCTCCCCCTGCGGGCCGCGCCGACCCGGAGCCCACTAGCGTTGGCGCCAGCAGTGGCTTCCCCTCCTCCTCCCGGGAGGGAGGGGGAAAAAAGAAAAAAAGTTTCCTCCCGGCAGCTCCGGTTCAACCCAAACTTCTGGCGGCGGCGGCGGCTGCGCTCGGCTCCAGCCCCGGCTGGCGGCGCCTCCTCCCTCTCTCCTCCTCCGCGTCGGCCGACCCCGCGGCGGCGGTGGTTGTGGCGGCGGCAGCGGCGCAGCCTCCGGGCCGGTCCCCGCCTCCCGAGCCGCCGAGTGGGCGCGGTGGCGCAGCAGAAGGTCCGCGGCGTCCGCTCCGCGCGCCCGGCTCGCCTCACTCCTGCGCCGCTCCTCCGGGCGCTTGTTTATGGCTCGAGCCTCCGCCGCTCGGGCTGCGCCCTCCCCCATCCTACCTCATCCCCCAACCCGCGCCCCCCCCGCCCCGCGCCGCGCGCCGCTCATTGGCTGCCCCCCCACCCCCTGGCCCGGCCGGCCCCCTCCCCCTCCTCCGCCCTCCCTCCCCGGCGGCCGGGCCCTTCCTCCCTCGCACGCCTCCTCCTCCTCCTCCCCCTCCTCCCCCTCCGCCTCCCCGAGCCCGGCGCACCGAGCCGGCCCTGCGGCCGAGTCTTCGCGCGCCTCTCCCGCTCTGGCATCGCCGGCGCGCTGCGGCTCGGGCGCACCGGCGAGCTACGAGAGTCGCGGCGTCCCCGAGAGCCCGCCAGCCTTCGGGGCCGCCGTGGCTGGCTTGGGAGTCCCGAGGGCGAAGCAGCTGCACCTCCGGGAAACGCTTTGAGCTCGGAGAGTGGCAGGGAACCTGGAGCTCGGGGCGGAGAGGAAGGCTGCAGCCCTTGGCTGGGGCGCCCGCCGGGTCGAGACCCGGGAAAGGGAAGCAAAACGCATGGAACCTCTGCAAAACTGGATGAGAATCCATCTTCCACTCGAGCTGGGAATAGAGTTTGTAAAAGATATTATGTAATGGAGTCTCGGAACGCTCGAGACGCCTCCAGCGAAGCTGCTGGTGAATTAATTAAGTGCTTTAAAAGGTCTAGGTAAATATTCCGGAGGATAGGAGGGAAGACTGTTGGGGGCCGCTGTAGTTCGAGTGCGTTTTAGCTGTCCACATCCTGGTGTATTTTGTCGCTCTGCCGTCTGTTCCGAAGTGCTTCATTAAAGGAGGGGGCGGATGGAAAGTAGAGGTGAATTTTCCTCCCTTGAGTAAGGCCGCATTGGATTACTGAAGCCCCTTGACATGACTCGACCTGCATATCTCATGCATCATTAATGTCATCTGTCATTGCCCCCTTTCCCCAAGGTGGTGGACAAAAGTGGTTTTTAATTTTTTCATTTTCTGTGAATGTGCTAATAAGCAAGATGTTCTTTGTGTTAAGCCAGGTAAAGAAGCAGCTGAAGTGGTGCAGAATGCATCGTGTGGGAGTTGTTTCTCATCTGTAGCTGTCAGAAAAAGCATCTCGAAGTGATAGGCTCTGTAATGGCCCACCATTCACAGGGTGTGTTACAGGGTCAATGAAATTAGTGAATTAACAGAAAGTGACTAGGATCAGTGTGGGGGAAAAGAAAAATCAGATCTTGTGGCCAGTGTGAGATGGGAATGGCCTGCCGACCTTTTGATCCAAGATGGTCTGGCTGCAGGAAGGTGGCAGCCAAGTGGATCTGAAAATCCTGACTAATGAACCCAAAGTTATAGCAGGGCAGTTTAAGGAGAGAAGAAACAAAGATGCCTTTGAAATCTTCTGTTTGCGGAACAAATTTATACTTCTTATAAACATTTTGATTTAACCACTCTAATCCTGAATGGAAAAGCCAAAGGTACCAGTGGAATATTCCCCAGTCACTGGAATCAGAAAACGAAACATTTCACCAATCATAGTTCTTTGTCCTGAGAAGGGGAAGAGGCTCATTAATTATCACTGATTATCAGCAGTGGAAAGTGGGGAGTGAGCACACCATTTTCTGAAAGCATTTAAAGAGCTGTTGAGATGACTCCTTTCCAGGGATGTTGTAGAGACAATTCCTTCGTTGTGTAGGAGGTCAGGTTAGATGATCTCCAAAGGACCTCATACCCTAACGTTCTATAATTATAAGTATTAAGTGGTAAAATCATTTCAGGTATGCTTGATATTCCATTAGCAAAATTCAAGAACAATAAAACATACAACGCTGTTAAACATGATTGTTTCTTGGACCCCAACAAGGCACCAGTACTCCACTGTGGGATTTGCCAACAAGCTGTCATCATTGAGCTGTGTTAAAAGGCCCTTTCCACTCTTGCAGAGGAGGTTATCTATATTTCTGTTCAAATGCAAGTATAAAGACATTATTAAAATGTAGCAGATAACATTGTAGGACTTAAGAGGAAAAGCCAAGGTCAGGTGATGGAAAAAAATACAGAAGTGAGAAAGCTACTGTAGTTGAAAGAAAAGAGAATCATTGCCATGGTCTTGCATTTATGTTTATTTTATTTTTAAAGGCAATATATTAAAGTTAGAGAAACCTAGAGATTGAACACAAGCAAGGGACATTGTTCCTGGGATTCCAGAGGTAGAACCTTCTGGAAGGTAGATCAACACAGGTGATAGTCTGACTCCTCATAGGCATTGAAGTCAAATGTACACTAATTTGGGTGTAACAGCTGAGAAAATTCCTTACACATGGTCCTTCACCATAGCTTTAATAGAGAAACAAAAGAGAAAACAAGCATAGTTCCTTAAAGCCTGTAACTAGTGGCAAATAAGAAACCTGCAAGGGCCCGGCAGCTTATCTGAAACAGGGTGTAAAGTAGGAGCTCAGTTATGAAATAGCCATTTCCTCTCTGGGATCCAGGAGGGACAGTAGGTGGCCAGAAGCCAAGGCGATGAGATTGGGGCTCAGACACAAAAGGATTCCCTCATCTTCAGAAACCAGACTAAGGGTTCAGAAGAGAGATTAGGTGGGCCCAACGTGGTGACAGCTGGGGGTCAAGGGAGAGAGGGAACTGGCGGGGATTATACAGACCCTGAAAGGCATGTACAAATGTAAGAGTTAGAAGCGTACATGGAATATGATTTAGTGCCTCCTCTTCTGGGAAGAGTCTTGAGCTTACTCCCTTAGCTGTTCTATAGCATTTTGTAATCACCTCTGCTTACATTTATCATGTTATATATATAGATAAAATATGTAAATAAATATGTTGTAATATAAACCTTTCTGTAGACAGTTCTGATTCACCCCCGTTAGATTGTCAGCTCATTGGAGAGGCCAGAACTTCTAAGAACGCATGCGTACAGGGGTGGAAGAGGGATGGAAGAATTACAGAAAAAGGGTGTTTGAACTTTTCCATCTGTGGCCCTTCTCCCTAGATTTTAGGAAATGCCTCTTTACAGAAAGCACTTGAAAGGGCTGGCGGGGAAGGAGAGAGTCTTCTAAACCGGGGTGGGGTGGGTTTGGAAGCAAACAGGTCTCAAAGGAAAAGGAGTCAAGAGTATGCGGCTGGTAGACTTCTGGAAGAAGAGACAGTCCGCCCTCTATTGGCCGATGCGGGGGTTGGAGGGGAGGGGTTTGCCACATCGTTGAAAATGACTGAGAATCCAAGCGCCCAGTTGGGGGCCTAGCAGCAAGTGGAAAAGAGATGGTAATAGCCAGACCTAGTGTTAGGGCCCTCCTCCCTAGATACAGTGTCTATCTAGCCTAGCCTCTCTACTGTAGCCAGTTGTGGGAAGTTGCTGTGTGGATTTTCTGTTCTTGAGACGAAAATAGAAATGTAGAAGTTATCTTTTGAGTCAGACACACAGACTCTTAGAATTGAGTTGCGGAAAGTCTCGTTTTATAAAGATGCTGCATACATACAAGAAAGATACGACAAAACCAGGACAAGCAGCCTGGCTCCTTTCACCTTCTTCCCCCATCTCTCTTCTCCCCCTCAGCTTGGATTCACTCACTATACACGGGTTCTCAGTCTACTAGGCTTGGGCCGTTTCAGTGACACGGGAGGATCCCTAAATTGGGGGCTAAGCGTCTGATATTGAACTCTGAACTTGGTACTTGGACTCATTTTTACCAAGGGAGGAGGTGGTCCCTGCCTTATGTGTCCTGCCCTTTTATGACCGCTGCTCCAGAGTTGACAATGATGTGCACAGAGCACAGATTCTCTTTAAGGTTTAGCCTAGGATCTTGTCTACCACCACCTCCACACACACCCCTCTTTGCTGTTTACACAGCATTTTGAACAAAGTATTCATCTTTTCTGAAGCTGTTTCCTTCTCTGTAAAGGGGGGACCGGAATGTAGAGGACCAGTCACCCAGGGTACAGTGTGGATAAAAACGGCTGTTCTCTTTTTCTATTTTTATTTTTAGAGTCCTTCCACTTGAGAGTCTCCTTGGGTTTTATGCTTGAGCTGGGATTCCTGCTCTGTGATATCTCAGCACCTATTTCTATGCAGCATCTGCCAGACCAGAAATTTGCTTTTCTTCTTCTTCTGATCAGTCGTTTGGTCCCACTTTGGCACTCTGTCTAATCTCGGGCTGTTTGTGATATTTTCTTGGACCCATTCCAGTCAGAGACTTGTTTTCAAGGATAGTCACTAATAATAATGATAATAATAATAGCTAACCTTTACAGAGAGCTTGCTAATAAGCACTTCACAGGGCTTATTTTAACGAATCTAGAGAATAGCCCTATAAGGCCATTGCCTTATAGAATCTCCAATACCTCTGTGGCCTCCACTTCATAACTGAGGAATCGGAGGCACAGGAGGTTGTGTGATTTGCAAGGGCTCAGAATTGTGTTTGTGACTTTCTTGTTTGAAACCTAGTGTCCTTAACTGCCTCATGCAGTAATTTGAGGAGTGGCAGGTTGCTTTCCTTGCAGTTTTATTGTTTTTTGTGAAACTACTTTAAAATTGTTAGTATCTGTGAGGGTATCTGGCTTTCTTCACTAATTTGCATATGAAACTAGTGATTTGTATTTTTCTAAAAATGGAAATAGCTCCATTATTTTCCTAATTACTGAATTACTATATATATATAGTGTTTGCTTTATGCATATTGACAAATCACCTGGGTATGTTACCACTTCTGGGGCTTCCCTGGTGGCGCCAGTGGTAAAGAGCTTGCCTGCCAATGCAGGAGACACAACACGGGTTCAGTCCCTGGGTCAGGAAGATCCCCTGAAGGAGGGCATGGCAATTCACTCCAGTATTCTTGCCTGGGAAATCCCATGGACAGAGGAGCCTAGCAGGCTACAATCCATGTGGTCACAAAGAGTCAGACATGACTGAAGTGACTTAGTACAGCATAGCATATTACCACTTCTGATCCTCACTCCAGCCTGGTGAGGTAGGTACAGAATTACTTGCATTTTGCAGTGAGAAACCAGAGACACAGAAAGGTTAAATGATATGCTCAATAGAATATTTATATAAAAGGAAAAACTGGGATGCAAAACCAGGCAGTATGGCTCCAGAATCCACATTATGCAACACTACTCCTAGTATATATTTTTTACGAATATATACCCATTGAGGGGGAGGTTGAGAAAGTATAAGGTTTTTTTTTTTAAAAGGAAAAAAATAACACTACCCATAAACCACTCTAATAGCATTTGTTATACATCTTAAAGGCTTCTTTTCCCCTATACAGTATAAAATGAAAGATGGACTAGTCATCCTAATTTATAATTGCTTTTTTACATATCCATATACATAGCATATTGATGTTTAGGGTCAATAACTGCATCCTTTTTATCACTGAATATCATTTCATTGAATGGGTATACTGTGTTATATTTAATCATGACATAATATACTGTTAGGACTTTTTGTTTGTTTATTTTACATTTTCACTGTCATAAACAAAGCTGCGATGGGTTCCTATTTAGCCAAATTTACAAACTGTCTAGTGATTTTCTTTGGGCATTTCCTAAATTGGAATTGATAATTGTGGGTCCAAAAGTAGGCTATTTTTTTACATGCATTGCCAGATTGCCTCCTACAAACTCTTATCGCACACATTCCCTCAACATTTAGTGAAAGTGCTCATCTCCTCAGGGTAGAGGGCCTTGTTAAAAACCTTTCCCTGTTGCTTGGAAAGCACATTACATTTCAAAACTTTTTTTTTAACTTAAAAAAAATTTTTTTTTTTTTGGTTTGCATCCATTGTTTTATTAGATGCTTTAAAATGTTCAATATTTGGAGGCTTTAACTATGAATCATCAAATATGTTAATATTACATATTACCAAATCATGTAGCCTGATAAACTGTATGCAGTAGGATTTTAAAGGACATTGTTATGTCCTTCATTAAAAATTTTCTCCCAAGAAAGGACTTTTTACAAAACCAAATTAATGAAAGGGAATAAATGATTGAGATCCATCCAAAAGGTAAAGCTATTTTAGTTGATATTGTCTGCTTATGAGCGTTCTTCTCAATGTCTGGAAAAAAACAAGAGTGAGAAAATTGAGGAGAGACTCTTGACCTACGGCGACAAAGAGAGATTTTCACTCCTGCAGTGCTACCCACTTCCCCATATTCTCTTGACTGCCTAGCCGCCTGTTCTGTTTCCTGGTTTGAACAGCTTGAAGGTTCATAGATCTGAATTGCAGATGCCTTTCTCCAAATCTAAAAGGCATCTGGGCTTCCCTGGTTGCTCAGTGGTGAAGAATCCACCTGCTAAAGCAGGAGACTCAGGTTCGATCGTCAGGTTGGGAAGAAGCCCCTGGGGAAGGGAATGGCAATCCACTCCAGTAACCTTGCCTGGGAACTCCCATGGACAGAGGAGCCTGGCGGGCTATAGTCCACAGGGTCGCAAAAGAGTCAGACACAATTTAGTGACTAAACAACAGCAAATGGTATCTATGTTAAGAAATACAGCTATATTTTTTTCAACAGGGATATCATTACTCAATACATTCTGAAAGTGTTTATTTTGGAATTGCCTCGTGAATCTCATGAAAAATAAAACTCATTGTTTAATCTTTGTATCTGACCCAACTTATTGTAACTTAGTTTTTATGGTATCAAATTCATCTTCTAAGAATGGATATTTGTTGTGAATGTTTGAAAGAACCAACACTTATTCCAGAGAAATTCTTTTTTAAAAAGAGTTTAAAGTATGGTGATAGCTCCACAACATATACAAATATTGAATCATTATGTTGTACACCTGTAAATTATATAATGTTATATGTCAATTATATCGCAATTTTTAAAAAGTGAGAGTCATCAGTGGCTTTCATGCAATAAACATACAGCTTTTCCAAGTAACAGCAGAAAGGAGACATCACTTATCTCAATATAAATTCTGATATGATAATGGTCATCAGAATCCTGATTTTTTTATATTCATAAGCTATATATCATGCAGCTGTTTTGTCACTGAAATAAGAATTTATTACCTATTTTCTGGGGATAATGATAGTGCTTACCAATATCCATATTCCTTCTTTCATTCGGGACACAGCTAGACAACACTTAGCACTTTCTTTTCAGTAGATGGGCACCTGGAATATAAATAGATGTGGTGGGGACCTTGTCCAGGCTTGCTTGCCTTTATTCCTGTGTATTTTCCACAATCCTGTGTATTTTTTCCTTCTCTCTCAGCTAGCTGGCTGCAGAGCATACCACCGGGGATCCTAAAGCCCTGGAAGAATCTCAAACCATTAAGTGGTAGATCCTGGGTGCCTGCATGACTGCATGAAGCAGACCTCCTATATACAGACATATTCACATATACCTACTTCACGGAATCTAAGAAGTCTGTAATTTGAATGAGAAATGAATCTTTACTGTGATAAGTCACTGAGATTTGGGGCTTATCTGTTATAGCAGTTAGCCTAACCTGTTATTTTAGCTTTAACAGAAATAACATTAACCATTTATTCTTGCATTTGCTATTATTATACATTCTCAGACAAGATGCAATTTTGACATGCACTTATTACTAACTTGCATTTGTCTGTAGACTGTATAATGAATATATAATAACTAGGTTACCAATCCTGGTATTTAAAATATTTTAAATATTATGGTGTTCCAAGAAGACCTTAGCTATTTGTTAGTACTGATTAGTGGCAATAAAATAAGTAATATCAAAACTTTTCACTAACTCAAATGAGAGGATGGCCATCTAAATATATTATGTTTGCCCAGTGAGTTTTATTTCCTGAGCTTCCACAGGCTTAGACAGTCTCTACTCATGACTTTATTGTGGGTCACCAAGATCCTGGGTCCTGTGCAACTCATTAAAGAATGAGGCTTTTCAAATCCTCATTTTCCTTCTTTTTTCCAAGTCCTTCAGAATATACTACTTCCTCTCCAAACCTCTTTGGCACGACTGCCTATGTGTGCTCCTCTTTGAAGCTTTCCTACTAGCATCAACCTCATTACATCCACAGACTTTAAATCAGTACTTTCTCTGATTTCTCAGTGGATCTTAAGGCATATTTTAATATTTTTGTTTTATATTTAATATATGATATCATATCTATATCCTCTGTCATTAATTATCTTTGATAGCTTAATGCATCTTGATCATCTTGTTGTTCGGTTGCTAAGTTGGGTCTGACTCTGTGATCCCATGAACTGCAACACACCAGGTTCCCCTTTCCTTCACTATTTTCTGGAGTTTGCTCAAACTCATGTCCCTTGAGTCAATGATGCCCTCAAAACATCTCATCCTCTGTAGCCCCCTTCTCCTCCTGCCCTCAATCTTTCCCAGCATCAGAATCTTTTCTAATGATGCAGCTCTTTGACTCAGGTGGCCAAAGTATTGGAGCTTCAACATCAGTCCTTCCAACGAATATTCAGGGTTGATTTCCTTCAGAATTGACTAGTCTGATCTTGCAGTCTAAGGGACTCTTAAGCTTCTCCAGCACCACAGTCGAAAGCATCAATTCTTTGGCTCTTGGCCTTCTTAATGGTCCAACTCTCACATCCATACATGACTACTGAAAAAACCATAGCTTTGACTATATGGAAGTTTGTCAGCTGTCTCTGCTTTTTAATATGCTGTTTAGGTTTGTCATAACTTTTCTTCCAAGAAGCAAGTGTCTTTTAACTTCATAGCTGCAGTCACTGTCTGCATTGATTTTGGAGCCCAAGAAAATAAAATCTGTCACTGTTTCCATTGTTTCCCCATCTATTTGCCATGAAGTGATGGGACTGGATGCAATGATCTTAGTTTTTGGAATGTTAGTTTTAAGCCAGTTTTTTTTTTTTCACTCTCCTCTTTCACCCTCATCAAGAAGCTCTTTAGTTCCTCTTCACCTTCTGCTATTAGAGTGGTATCATCTGCATATCTGAGGTTATTGATCACCAGATGGTCAATACTGAAATCAGATTGATTATATTATTTGTAGCCAAAGTTGGAGAAGCTCTTTGTCAGAAGTCAGCAAAAACAAGACCTAGAGCTGACTATGGCGTAGATCATGAGCTCCTTGTTGCAAAATTCAGGCTTAAATTGAAGAAAGTAGGGAAAAACCACTAGACAATTCAGGTACAACCTACATCATATCCCTTATGATTATACAGTGACAAATAGATTGACTATTGACTATTCACTATAGAGGTGACAATTAGATTCAAGGAATTAGATCTGATAGAGTGCCTAAGAACTATATACAGAGGTTCATAATACTGAACAGGAAGAGGTGAACAAATCTATCCCCAAGGGGAAAAAAGTGCAACAGGGCAAAGTGGTTGTCTGAGGAGGGCTTACAAATAGCTGAAAAAAGAAGAGAGGCAAAAGAAAAAGGAGAAAGGGAAAGATATACCTGACTGAACGCAGAGTTCCAAAGAATAGCAAGGAAATGTAAGATTTTTAAGTGAACAATGCAAAGAAATAGAGGAAAACAATAGAATAGAAATGACTAGAGATCTTTATTTTAGATTAATTTATTTATTTTAATTGGAGGCTAATTACTTTACAATATTGTGGTGGTTTTTGCCATACACTGACATGAATCAGCCATGGGTGTACATGTGCCCCCATCCCCAATCCCCCTTCCACCTCCCTCCCCATCCCATCCCTTTGGGTTGTCCCTGTGTACCAGCTTTGAATGCCCTGTTTCATGCATTGAACTTGGACTGGTCATCTATTTCATATATGGTAATATACATGTTTAAAATGCTATTCTCTCAAATCATCTCACCCATGTCTTCTCCCACAGAATCCAAAAGTCTGTTATTTGTATCTGTGTTTCTTTTACTGTCTCATGTATAGGGTTGTCGTTACCATCTTTCTAAATTCCATATATATGTGTTAGTATACTATATTAGTGTTTTTCTTTCTGACTTACTTCACTCTGTATAACAGGCTCCAGTTTCATCCACCTGATTAGAACTGATTGATTCAAATGTGTTCTTTTTAATAGCTGAGTAATATTCCATCGTGTATTTGTACCACAGCTTTCTTATCCATTCATTGCCGATGGACATCTAGGTTGCTTCACTGTCCTGGCTATTATAAACAGTGCTGCAGTGAACCTTGGGGTACACGTGTCTCTTTCAAATCTGGTTTCCTTGGTGCATATGCCCAGCAGTGAGATTGCTGGGTCATATGACAGTTCTATTTCCAATTTTTTGAGGAATTGCCACACTGTTCTCCTAGTGGCTGTACTAGTTTGCATTCCCACCAACAGTGTAAGAGGGTTCCTTTTTCTCCACACCCTCTCCAACATTTATTGTTTGTAGACTTTTTGATAGCAGCCATTCTGATTGGCGTGAAATGGTACCTCATTGTGGTTTTGATTTGCATTTCTCTGATAATGAGTGATGTTGAGCTTCTTTTCATGTGCTTATTAACCATCTGTATGTCTTCTTTGGAGAAATGTCTGTTTCATTTTTTGGCTCATTTTTTGATTGGGTTGTTTATTTTTCTGGTGTTGAGCTGCATGAGCTTCTTGTATATCTTTGAGATTAATTTTTTGTCAGTTGCTTTGTTTGCTGTTATTTTCTCCCATTCTGAAAGCTGTCTTTTCACCTTGCTTATAGTTTCCTTTGTTGTACAAAAGCTTTTAAGCTTAATTAGGTCCCATTTATTTTTGCTTTTGTTTCCATTACTCTGGGAGGTGTGTCATAGAGGATCTTGCTGTGATTTATGTCAGAGAGTGTTCTGCCTGTGTTTTCCACTAGGAGTTTTATAGTTTCTGTTCTTACATTTAGATCTTTAATCCATTTTTAATTTATTTTTGTGTATGGTGTCAAAAAGTGTTCTAGTTTCATCCTTTTACACCAGTTTTCCCAGTGCCACTTGTTAAAGAGATTGTCTTTTATCCATTGTATATTTTTGCCTCCTTAGTCAAAGATAAGGTGTCTATAGGTGCATGGATTTATCTCTGGGCTTTCTATTTTGTTCCATTGATCTATATTTCTCTCTTTGCACCAGTACCATACTGTCTTGATGACTGTAGCTTTGTAGGATAATCAGATGTCAAGCAGGTTGATTCCTCCAGTTCCATTCTTCTTTCTCAAGATTGCTTTGGCTTTTTGAAATTTTTTTTAAAGTTTCTATACAAATTGTGAAATTATTTGTTTTAATTCTCTGAAAAATACCATTGGTAGTTTGATAAGGATTGCATTGAATCTGCAGATTGCTTTGGGTAGTATACTCATTTTTACTATATTGATTCTTCCAATCCATGAACATGGTATATTTCTCTATCTATTTGTGTCATCTTTGTTTTCTTTCATCCATGTTTTATAGTTTTATATATACAGGTCTTTTGTTTCTTTAGGTAGATTTATTCCTAAGTATTTTGTTCTTTTTGTCACAGTGGTGAATGGGATTGTTTCCTTAATTTCTCTGTTTTCTCATTGTTAGTATATAGGAATGCAAGGGATTTCTATGTATTAATTTTATATCCTGCAACCTTACTATATTCATTGATTAGCTCTAGTAATTTTCTGGTGGTGTCTTTAGGTTTTTCTATGTAGAGGATCATGTCATCTGTGAACAGTGAGAGTTCTACTTCTTCTTTTCCAATCTGGATGCACTTCTTTTTCTTCTCTGATTGCTGTGGCTAAAACTTCCAAAACTATGTTGACTAGTATTGGTGAGAGTGGGCACCCTTGTCTTGTTCCTGACTTTAGGGGAAATGCTTTCAATTTTTCACCATTGAGGATAATGTTTGCTGTGGGTTTATCACATATGACTTTTGTTATGTTGAGGTATGTTCCTTCTATGCTTGCTTTCTGGAGGGTTTTTATCATAAATGTAGAAGTTTGTCAAAGGCTTTATCTGCATCTATGGGGATAATCACGTGGTTTTTATCTTTCAATTTGTTAATGTGGTGTATCACATTGATTGATTTGCAAATATTGATGAATCCTTGCACCCCTGGGATGAAGCCCATTTGGTCATGATGTATGATCTTTTTAGTATGTTGTTGGATTCTGTTTGCTAGAATGTTGTTGAGGATTTTTGCATCTATGTTCATCAGTGATATTGGCCTGTAGTTTTCTTTTTTTGTGGCATCTTTGTCTGGTTTTGGCATTAGGGTGATGATGGCCTCTTAGAATAAGTTTGAGAATTTACCTTCCTCTGCAATTTTCTGGAAGAATTTGAGTAGGATAGATATTAGCTTTTCTCTAAATTTTTGGTAGAATTCACCTGTGAAGTCATCTGGTCCTGGGCTTTTGTTTGTTGGAAGATTTTTCATTACAGTTTCTATTTCCATGTTTGTGATGGGTCTGCTAAGATTTTCTATCTCTTCCTGGTTCAGTTTTGGAAGGTTATACTTTTCTAAGAATTCATCCATTTCTTCCAAGTTTTCCATTTTATTGGCACATAGTTGCTGACAGTAGTCTCTTATGATCCTTTGTATTTCTGTGTTGTCTGTTGTGATTTCTCCATTTTCATTTCTAATTTTGTTGATTTGATTCTTCTCCCTTCTTTTGTTGGTGAGTCTGGCTAATGGCTTGTCTATTTTAAATGTCTTATCAAAGAACCAGATTTTAATTTTGCTGATTTTTGCTATTGTCTCCTTTGTTTCTTTCTCATTTATTTCTGCTCTAATTTTTATGATTTCTTTCCTTGTACTCACCCTGGGGTTCTTCATTTCTTCTTTTTCTAGTTGCTTTAGGTGTAAAGTTAGGTTGTTTATTTGATTTTTCTCTTGTTTCTTAAGGTAAGCTTGTATTGCTATGAACCTTCCCCTTAGCACTGCTTTTACTGAATCCCATAGATTTGGGGTTGTTCTTTCATTTTCATTTGTTTCTATGCATATTTTGATTTCCTTTTTTATTTCTTCCATCTTTGTTGGTTATTCAGAAGAGTGTTGTTTAGCCCCAATATATTTGTATTTTTAGTAGTTTTTTTTCCCTGTGGTTGACATCTAATCTGACTGCATTGTAATCAGAAGAGATGATTGAAATGATTTCATTTTTTTAAAATTTACCAAGGCTAGATTTATGGCCCAGGATGTGATGTATCTTGGAGACTGTTCCATGTGCATGTGAGAAAAAGATGTAATTCATTGTTTTGGGGTGAAATGTCCTATAGATATCAGTTAGATCTAACTGATCCATTGTATCATTTAAAGTTTGTGTTTCCTTGATAATTTTCTGTTTGGTTGATCTATCCACAGGTGTGAGTGGGGTATTGTATTACTGTTAATTTCCCCTTTCATACTTGTTAGCTTTTGCCTTATGTTTTGAGATGCTCCTATGTTGGGTGGATATATATTTATAAGTGTTATATCTTGTTGTATTTTGATTGATCCTTTGATCATTATGTAGTGTCCTTCTTTGTCTCTTTTCATAGTCTTTATTTCAAAGTCTATTTTATCTGATATGGATAGTGCTACTCCTCCTTTGTTTTGGCCTCCATTTGTATGAAATATATTTTTCCAGCCCTTCACTTTTAGTCTGTATGTATCCCTTGGTTTGAGGTGGGTCTCTTGTAGATAGCATATACAGGGGTCTTGATTTCATATCAATTCAGCCAGTCTTTGTCTTTTGGTTGGGACATTCAACCCATTTACATTTGAGGTAATTACTGATATGTATGATCCTGTTGCCATTTACTTTGTTGCTTTGGGTTTGAGTTTATAAACCTTTTCTGTGTTATCTGTCTAAAGAAGCTCCTTTAGCATTTGTTGAAGAGCTGGTTTGGTGGTGCTGAATTCTCTCAGCTTTTGCTTGTCTGTAAAGCTTTTGATTTCTCCTTCATATTTTAATGAGATCCTTCCTGCGCATAGTAATCTGGGTTGTAGGTTTTTCTTTTTCATCCCTTTAAGTATGTCCTGCCATTCCCTACTGGCCTGAAGAATTTCTACTGAAAGATCAGCTGCTATCCTTATGGGGATCCCCTTGTGTGTTATTTGTTGCTTTTCCCGTGCTACTTTTTAGTATTTGTTCTTTGTGTTTGATCTTTGTTAGTTTGATTAATATGTGTCTTGGGGTGTTTCGCCTTGGGTTTATTCTGTTTGGAACTCCAACTAGAGATCTTGATCATCTTACTGCCTACATTATTTGTTCTTCACTAGATTTTTCAAACTCCAACTAAAGTTCATGGGAGAAATCAAGTTCATTGACCAATTGCTACCAGTAGGCTGTGACTGTGTTAATGACTACTGGTCTGAGATTAGCAAGAAAATTGGAAGATTAAGATAAGGCATGAAACCTTGCAGGAAGAAAATACAGGAAAGAGATGCCAAGAGTGTCTTCATCATCAACTGATTATTGCCAAAAATCATGTCATATTTCCTTTTAGATTTGCCAGGGAGAACAAATTAACACCAATCACAGGTGTTCACAGATTGAAGAAGACTATCCATTTTTTCCCTTGACAAATTATTAGCCAGATGAGGAGTCTTCTTAGTGATGATGAGGTACTATGCCATAAAGTACTCTAATGGAAAGTTTGATCCTGGTAATCAGATTGACCTGGGATCAAATTCAGATTGTGCTTAACACTGTCTGTGTGACTTTGAATATGTAATTTAATAAGAGTTTCATTTTTCTCACCAGTCACTCAGGAAGCTAGCATCTGCAGGATTCAGTGCATATAGTAAGTACTTAATAAATCTTCTAGTGTTTTTAAGGATGGGATTTTTTTTTTCTTAACCTGTAATAAGTTCAGATATTCACTGCAGGTTTACTACTTGCAAAACTTGTGAGATGGGTTATATAGTCTGTGGTTCATAGTACTTCTGGTCTGTATGAAGTTCAAACCTAAGAACTTCACCTCATAGTGACTGTACTCCCCAGCAGTCTGTACTTCCTTGAAAATGTCACTTATTTCTTTTGCCATAGGGCACAGCATGCAAAACTTCCCTGACCAGGGACTGAACCAGTGCCGCTTGCAGTGGAAGTGTAGAGCCTTAAGTACTGGTCTACTAGAGAAGTCCAAAAATATCAGTTTTCATGTCATGCATCCACTTAGGGTGCATGATTTCCCACTAGGCAGGAAAGGGACTTTGAAACCAGGAAGCAGGATTCCACATTCTTAATCCCTAACCTGATTACAAAAATAAATGTTTCTTAATCTCTATCCTGATTACAAAAATAAATGTCACTTTTTTGTGTGCTTGAGGGGACCGCTGTCTAGGATGGGCAACTGGTGCATTAACTGTTTCAACACAGTGTAACAGAAGCTTACAAAGCTAAGTCTATATGAGGAAAACTGGAGAAAGTTTCACAAAACTTTTTCATGAATGAGAAGATGGTTGGTTTGGATCTTGAAGGAAAAATAGATATATGGTTTAGGGGTTGAGAGAGGGAGATTCAAAACAAAGAAAACAGTGATATACTTAAAATGGGACTTGGTATATAGTAGGTGTTTAGTAAATGTAGAAGGAAGGAAGAGAACATATGATTTTGCAGTTAAAAGAAATGATATAAATGAACTTATTTACCAAACAGGAACAGGTTCACAGACTTAGAGAAAGATCTCAAGGTTGTTAGGGGGGAGAATAGGGGCAGCAATAGTTAGAGAGTTTGGGATTGACATGTATACACTGCTATATTTAAAACGGATAACCAACAAGGACTTACTGTATACCACAGGGAACTCTGCTCAATGTTATGTGGTAGCCTGGATGGGAGGGGAGTTTGGGTGAGAATGCATACATCTGTGTGTATGGCTGAATCCCTTTGTTGTTCACTTGAAACTATCACAGGGTTGTTATTTGGCCATACTTCAATACAAAATAAAAAGTTAAAAAAAGGTTGGAGGCAACTTGATAGCTGGTGGCATGTGTTAGAAGACAAGTCCAGTAAGGTTGGGTAGGTAGGATAGTGAAGGCCCCAAATCTGTTGAAGAGTTCAGAGTTCATCCTATGGGCAGTGTTTGGAAGCTTCCAAGCCAAGGGACCTTAGTTGATTCCTATTTTATAGACATACTATTTATTATTGATTTTAAGACACACTTTCAGTTCAGTTCAGTTCAGTCGCTCAGTCGTGTCCGACTCTTTGCGACCCCCAGGCCTCCCTGTCCATCACAAACTCCGGGAGTTTACTCAAACTCATGCCCATTGAGTCGGTGATGCCATCCAGCTATCTCATTCTCTGTCGTCCCCTTCTCCTCCTGCCCCCAATCCCTCCCAGCATCAGGGTCTTTTCCAATGAGTCAACTCTTTGCATGAGGTGGCCAAAGTATTGGAGTTTCAGCTTCAGCATCAGTCCTTCCAATGAACACTTTATAAACAGTTTAATAACTCTGAAACTCAGAAGCATCCCACAACGGATGGTGTGTCATAGATTAATTGGCAATTGTTTATTTTCTTTCTCAGAAATATATAAAATAATGTGATTGCTTACAAGTGATAACACCTTATATTTAATAAAAAGTTGACATTATAGCATCAGAGTAAGAGAGGAACAATGAATGGAAGCAAGAAAACTGGTCAGGAGATGCAGCAAACAGCAGAGCTGTGTGATAATGAGCTGTCACACAAAACCAAACGTGCCACAATAGATTTTGAAATTCCAAAATAAAGGAGCAGTTCCTAAGTTTAATGGGTTAGCCTTAGCTTTCAGCTTTCCATTTTGTTATTTGCCACATGGTTAGAATCTGAGAACAAGCTTCTAGCTTTTCATTAAAACCATATTTTCTCAGATGAATAGCAAGTATAAATAGTATTACTCAGCATCTACCAGGCAACAACATTTTGTGAGGAAGGTACAAGACCATTCAAACTAGAGGCCCCTTGAGATTTCTAACAGAAATAAAGGAAACTTATAATACTGGAAGAGGCCTCAGAGATCCTGAGGTACAACTCCTTCACTTTATAAATGAGGAGAATGTGGTCCTGGCTGCTAAGGACCTTAAATTGGCTGGCTCTTTGCCATTTCCTACATGGTGAGTCTAGCATGGAACCCTCCACCATGCTCCTTGACCCCAGCCATTTATCTGTTTACCTCTGCTCTTACTCTGACTCCAGTTCTACTACGGAGCAGGCAGTATGAAAGGACATCTTGCCTCCAACTGCCACAACTTAGAGCCAATAAATTTCTTATCAGTTCCCCTCTCTTTTTCCTGACTCAGGGTACAGTTGCAATCTTATCTCTTTTGTTTAAACACCTGGCTGTCTGCCTCTTAACCTCTGTCGATGAGTAAAGATGTCTCTGTTGCCTGGGCAGTTGGTGTCTGAGCTTCTGGTGGGCACCACCTGCTTTTATGCAAACCAGTTGCTCCCACCCTGAGGCACGTTACCTAGTCCCAGAGTACAGTCTCTAGAAAACAGAACTCCCCACAACTTTTGTTTTATTCCTCCATCTGACTATAGATTATTGGCCAAGAAGACCTGTTGAATATTTACTCCTTTTCCAAGCTCCAAACTCTGAAGTTCTTACTTAGTATGAAAACCACTTTCTCATCTTTAAGGAACCTATAAAACACCAGTGATATGTGTGGACCTGCATCCTTTCTTTTTGGATGGGCCAACTTTTCTATTCACTGGGGATCCCTTCTCATTGGCTTCATTGCTCAGGCATTTGTTCTGATTATTCAGTGTTCACACAGTTTAGATCCTAAACATTTTTAACATCTGCTCTGCTTCCTTGCTAGGTTTCATTAATGGAGCACATGGAATTGAGTAGATGCTACCTGCTTTTGATGTCTTAACTTTTAATCCTTATAGCAATCTCATTATAGGGTATGATCAAACATATTTTTACAGAAAAGGAACTGAAGCTAAGAGAAATTACCTAACTCTACCAAGGACATAAGCTATGTGCCTGAGTCAGGATTTAGATCTGGGTCTCAGTGACTTCCTTCCTGCATCACTATGACGCTATGCTGTGTGCTGTGCTGTGCCTAGTTGCTCAATTCTGTCTGACTCTTTGCAAGCCTGTGGACTGCAGCTCACCAGGCTCCTCTGTCCATGGGGATTCTCCAGGCAAGAATACTGGAGTGGGTAGCCTATCCCTTCTCCAGGGGGTCTTCCTGACCCAGGAATCGAACTGGGATCTCCTGCATTGTAGGTGGATTCTTTATCAGGGAAGCCCATGATGCTATACGTACCCTCTATCCAGTACCAACTTACCACACAGCACATTGCATCTGTTCCGCTTGACTTATTTTGGGATCAGAACCTCTTTGATAGGCTGCTTGGTGCTTCTGTGTCCTTACTCGCAGATTAGAGCAGTGGCCATTTACCTACTGAGAACCATGAGTTTACCCAAGCCTTCAAACCTGACTTCTAGGTCTTTCCCACTACCTCTGCAACCAACTCACCCCAGTCCTGCATGCATGCTAAGTCACTTCAGTTGTGTCTTACTCTATTCGACCCTGTGGACTGTAGCCCTCCAGGCTTCTCTGTCCATGGGATTATCCAGGCAAGAATACTGGAGTAGGTTGCCATTCCCTCCCCCAGAGGGTCTTTCTGACCCAGAGATTGAACCTGCATCTCTTATATCTCCTGCATTGGAAATGGGTTCTTTACCACTAGTGTCACCTGGAAAGCCCACCCTGGTCCTGCCCCCCAGCTATCTAAATCCCACTTAGGTGATGCCCAAACTGTATGTGTCATTCAGACCTGTACAAGGATTTGAAGGTCTTTCCTTAGTCTCATGTTGTGATATCCTAAAAGCCACTAGAGAACTAAGAAGAGAGTTTTCTGTGGTTTCTTATTTGTTTCTTACTCTAGAAGTCTTATTTATTTATTTGGCTACATCGGGTCCCAGCTGTGGTCCATGGGCTCTCTAGTTGTGGCTCGTGGGCTCCAGAGTGCATGGGCTCAGTATCTCTGTGGCATGTGAAATCTATTTAAGTAATAGATTAAATATATTTAGGTAATAGATTAAATCTAGGTAAAAATTACTATTACCTAGCTGGATCATTCAGAATCCTCGACCAGGGATCGACCCTGTGTCCCTTGCATTGCTAGGCAGATTCTTAACCCCCGGAATACCAAGGAAGTCCCTAAAACTCTCTTTAAGTTCCTAAATTGAAATGTGAGGAGTCTAAGGAGATCATCAGGATGGCTTACCTGCAAAGAGAACAGTAAAACATATATTTTAAAAATGTTTTAAAGTAGAATAGTGGAAATGTTTTAAAGTAGAATAAGTTTGAGCAGGTCATGAAACCAAACAGTATCATTGTACTTAATAATAGCTAATATATATTGAGCACTTAAAATGTTCTCAGTTCAATTCTAAATGCCTCACACACAGATTCTCATTAAATTCCCAACAACTTTACGCAGTAGGGACTATTATTGTCTTCATGCTATAGATGAGGAAACCAAGGCACAGAATAGTTAGATAACATGATTGGTCAGCCAGATTCTGAATGAGAGAGTCAGAATTTGAGGACAGGCAATCTGGTTCCAGAGCACAGGCATTTATTTAATCAAGCCTAAGGATTATAATATTTTTCTTCAACAAATACATATAAGTCAGATATACAGAGAAGTATTGTTTTTAAATGCACTCTTGCTGTCATGTTGGGAAAATAAACCCAATTTCTAAGAATGTTTTCAATTCTCAAAATACTTTTGGAACTGACCTCTGATCCAGTTACAAGTCTATAAGGAGACTAGATTCATTAGGCTCACATCTTGGTTTTGATTAAAAGCAGTCTTACCTTAATATAAAAATCACACCATAAATCAGTAAAATTGATGAACATTGCCTCTCAGATGGAAATATGTGACAGGTAACTCTCAAAGAAGAAACATAAATGATCAATAAACATATGAAAAGATGTTCAATTAAATATAGTCAAATATATGAAAATCAAAATAGTGAGAAAATACATTCCATCTATCAGATTGACAAACATTTTTAAAGACTGACAATATCCAAGATTAACAAGGATGGGATAAAGAAATAACTTTCATGAATTATTGGTGATAGCATAACTTGGTATAATTTTTCTGGAAGGCAGTTTAACACTACAAAATATTAGCTGGACATATCCCTGATCCAGATATCACAATTTCAGGAGTTTTTTCTAAGAAAATAATTCTTATTCTGAGAAAATTTATTATTCCAAGAACTCTTTTTCTAAGAAGAGACTAAGGTCAAATATACAAACATCTAACAACCAGGATGTCCATCATAGTGTTATTCATAGTTGAAATATTGAAAATAAACTAAATGTCCTTGAATGGAGTGCTGATTAAATAAACCTACATAATGGAAAATTATAGTTATTAAAATGATTGTGTAGTTCTATATTTACTGTATTGGAGAGATATCCATAATGTAGTGTTGGTTATTTTAAAGCAAATAATAATATAACAATTATGGTGGAATCTCATCTTACCTTGTTTTGTTTACATCTATATCTCCATGTCCATCTATCAAGACACAAACACACATACAAATAATATTTTAGAAAAGCTTTTTATTAATATGTTAAGAGTGATTATCTTCATGCGTTAGGATTTTATGCAGTTCTTTTTTGTTTAATTATTATGTAATGCAATGTATTTATATTGTTATATTTTAATTTTATAACATTCTCTTCATATAATTAGGAAAAAATTGATTTGTCCACATTTTTATATGTATTTTTTAAATTTATTTTTTTATTGAAGGACAATTGCTTTACAGAATTTTGTTGTTTTCTGTCAAACCTCAACATGGATCAGCCACAGGTATACATATATCCTCTCCCTTTTGAACCTCCCGCCCATCTCCCTCCCCATCCCACCCCTCTAGGTTGACACAGAGCCCCTGTTTGAGTTTCTTGAGCCATACAGCAAATTCCCGTTGGCTATCTATTTTACATATGGTAATGTAAGTTTCTATGCTACTGTTTCCATACATCTCACCCTCTCCTCCCCTCTCCCCATGCCCATAAGCCTATTCTCTATGTCTGTTTCTCCATTGCTGTCCTGTAAATAAATTCTTCAGTACCATTTTTCTAGATTCTATATATATACATTAGAAGATGATATTTATCTTTCTCTTTCTGACTCACTTCACTCTGTATAATAGGTTCCAGGTTCAGCAACCTCATCAGAACTGACTCAAATGGGTTCCTTTTTATGGCTGAGTGATATTCCATTGTGTTTATGCACCACAGCTTCTTTATCCATTCATCTGTCGATGGACATCTAGGATACTTCCATGTTCTAGCTACTGTAAATAGTGCTGCAATGAACAATTGGATACATGTGTCTTCTTCAATTTTGGTTTCCTCAGGGTATATGCCTAGGAGTGGGACTGCTGGGTCATATGGTGGTTTTATTCCTAGCTTTTTAAGGAGTCTCCATGCCGTCTTCCAGAGTGGCTGTATCAGTTTACATCCCCACCAAGAGTGCAAGAGCATTCCCTTTTCTCCACATCCTCTCCAGCATTTATTGTTTGTAGACTTTTTGATGATGGCCATTCTGACTGGTGTGAGGTGATATCTCATTGTAGTTGTGATTTGCATTTCTCTAATAATGAGCAATGTTGAGCATCTTTTCATGTGTTTGTTAGCCATCTGTATGTCTTCTTTGGAGAAATGACTTAATTCTTTTTCCCACTTTTTGATTGGGTTGTTTGTTTTTCTGGCATTGAGTTGTATGAGCTGCTTGTATATTTTGGAAATTAATCCTTTGTCAGTTGTTTCATTTGTTATTATTTTCTTCCATTCTGAGGGTTGTCTTTTCACCTTGCTTATAGTTTCCTTTGCTGTGCAAAAACTTTTAAGTTTAATCAGGTCCCACTTGTTTACTTTTGTCTTTATTTCAGTTACTCTAGGAGGTGGGGCATAGAGGATCTTGCTTTGATTTATGTCATTGAGTGTTCTGCCTATGTTCCTCTAAGACTTTTATAGTTTCTGGTCTTACATTTAGGTCTTTAATCCATTTTGAGTTTATCTTTGTGTATGGTGTTAGGAAGTGTTCTAATTTCATTCTTTTACATGTAGCTGTCCAGTTTTCACAGCACCATTTATTGAAGAGGCTGTCTTTGCCCCATTGTATATTCTTGTCTCCTTTGTCAAAAATAAGGTACCCATGGGTGCATGGGTTTATTTCTTGGTTTTCTATCTTGTTCCATTGGTCTATATTTCTGTTTTTGTGCCAGTACCACACTGTCTTTATGACTGTAGCTTTGTAGTATAATCTGAAGTCAGGAAGGTTGATTGTTCCAGCTCTGTTCTTCTTTCTCAGGACTGCTTTGGCTGTTTGGGGTCTTTTGTGTTTTCATATGAATTGTGAAATTTTTTGTTCTAGTTCTGTGAAAAATTGATTTGTCTATGGTTTGAAGAAAATTTACTATTACCTCGCTGGGTCATTCAGCATCTTTTCCAAACATGATATTCAGTAATTTTGGACTGTATTCAAGACAAGAAATACACTCACAGATAAAGTGAGCTTGTCTCAGCTAAAGACATTCTTTTGTTATGTGAAGCACAGATCAATTTCTAGAGAGAATTTATAGAATTGTTTCATAATGTCATTTAAATAAGTCTCCAAATGGTGGTGACATTTAAATCCTCAATATCTATTTGAAGATATAATTCTGGATTGTTTGTTAACAAAATCATCTCACCACTTCTATTGTTGTGCCTCTTATACAGTTTTCATGAAAATTTTGAGAGAGTTGAGCCCTGAAGAAATTGTCTCACACAGTGGATAAACAAGCTGTAATTTCTTTAGCTTTGGCATGCACTGGTAAATGAATGCATATTTTTACTTGCTTGACCAAGCTCAGGAATCTGCAACTCTGCTAACATTGCATTATGCGGATTGCGCCCTGAATAATACCATGTGCCCTGTCGCAAAAGCTGAAGATGCACTTGTGGAATTTATTTTATTCCGATTTATGAGGACTGCTGCACACAAATAGATTATTGTAGTGTCTGTGATTAATGGGACACCGCATGGCTGCATGGACTTCATAAATCATTTGATGCAATGTCTGAGTGAATCTTACTTGCAAAATCAGTTTCAATCAGCTCGGCTCCAAAACTAGGTAAACTAGAAGGACGTGTCCAGTTGTGGGAGGTAGTGAGGTGGCATAGTATTCAGTGCTGGGTCCAGTTTTATGTCTCTTGTTATCAGTGATGTGAAAGAATGAAGAAGCAGCACGTTAATTAAATCTGCAGATGGAATTGGAAATGTCACAAATGCTGAGAAGGCCTGGGAAATGATACAAATTGGCCTAAAGTGATAAGCGGGGGTTAGAAGAAAGGCCAAAAATACAACAGACCTGAGCATGCAGGCACACACATACACACACATGAATCAATACGCAATTAAAGAAATCAGTTAATTTTATGACTCTCCTAAGATCCTGACATCATAAGAAAACAGTTTGGGAGTAATGAATATTAAGAAAAAAAAAAGACGGCAGGGTTTTATTCTAAGATCAATGTTTAGCATTTGTTTTGTTTTTAAAATAATTATTTTATTGCTTTTCTGATACATGGTAATACATATTCATCATAAAAGAATCAGAAGCTTCAGATCAGCAATGATAAAAAAATTCTTTACAATCCCATCATTCTGTGGTAAATATAATCATATATACATATATATGTATAATAAATGAAAAATTAGATCATATTGTATATTCAATTTTTTATCCAACTTTATTAATGTAGGCATACTTCTTTTTTTAAAGGCCACGATTCTGAGAATCTTGCTCTGTACCCACCTTTTTCTTGCTCATTGAATTTGTTCCCTTCAATCTTAGTAATTAAGAACTCTAAGAAAAGGACAAAGGGTTACTGTTTGTATATGCTAAAGCTGGAGAGGAAAAAAGAAAAATAATTTTTTTTAATACTCTGATCCTTAGGAATTCCTGACACCACCAGTCATCCATCTATTTCTTTCAGCCCTCATGTGTCAGCCTTTTACCAAGGGAATAGTCACAGAATTCCCCCCATCTTTCCTGACACGGCAAGGAGGCTGATCCTCTGATTCTGAGAATTATTGGCATTTCAGCTGAATCACTATTATGACCTGAGGGGCATTCCTATTTCCACAAACAATTTAAAAGGAGGAGAAAATTCTCTACAGTAAAGATAATTTGCAAGGACTGAGGAAGGTAGTAATCTGAGACAAATGTCCTTTGTAGGGTGGAGCTGGGGGAGGGATGAAAAGAGGGGAGGAAGAGGAAGAGAGAGAAGGGAGGGTGGAAAGAAAGAAGAAAAACAGAAATGAAGAGAAGTCTGACCCCCTCCCTGAAATGGGCTTCCCTGGCAGCTCAAAAGGTAAAGAATTTGCCTGTAATGTAGGAGACCTAGCTTCGATCCCTGGGTCGGAAAGATCTCCTGTAGAAGCGAATGGTTACGCACGCCAGTATCTTGCCTGGAGAATTCCAGGGACAGAGGAGCCTGGCAGGCTACAGTCCATGGGGTCGCAAAGAGTCGGCCACGACTGAACAACTAACACTTTCACTTGCCCTCTCTGAAATATAGCTCTGAGCTTGCATGAATGTGTATTTACTAATACTGTGGAATTTCTTCACTAATAAATGAAATAAAAGTCTAATTCCAACAGCCAAAAGCAGAATCTGAATGTTATTGAATCAGACCTGAAAGTGCAGGGAGAAGATTGTATGATCAAGGGAGAACAAATCAGCCTTGGAGTTAGTTTTGGAGCCTTGAATTTGGTACTGGGTAGCCTTAACAGGGGGTCAGCGTCCTCTTTCCCTGCTGACCGGGCTAACCTGTCCACACAGTGACCAGATAAAAAATCCATAAAAAAATGGATACTAGTTTCCAGTTTTCTCACCAACTACCTGGGGTCATTAAACAATTCCTATCTCCTCTGTTGGGTCTCAGTTTTCTCATTTGTGCAGTAAAGTGTTTGCTCTGGATCATCTCTAACATCCTCTCCAGTAGACCCGTGGCACTCAATCTTGGTTGCACATTAGAACTACTTGGGTCTCCCTCCAGATTATTTACATCGGGATCTCTGGAGTGAGACAGGTGTTAGTTGTTTTATGCTCCCTGGGTAATTCCATTGTGTTGCTGTGTTTGGAAACCTCTAAGCACTACTAGATAATTTTTATTCTAAAATAATAAGAAAAATAGTAACTAACTTTTATTCCATGTTCACCAAGTGCCAGAAGTACTTCACATATTTTGGCTCATGAAATCCTCACAAGGACTGTAGGAGTTAAAACTTAAACGTTTCCCCAATGCTACCAATGTTGACATTGAGGCTTAGAGTAGTTAGGCAATTTGTTGGAAATTAGCCAGCCAGGAAGTAGGCAATTTGTTCCCAGAACTCAGGATACTGCCTTCCCAAGCCATACTAAACAGTCTCTTGAAAGTGGAGTTAGGTTTTGGAAGTTTTGTAGAATTTCCATTTTATTTTCCATAAGATAAAACTGGTTGAGACTATTTCATATTCTGGTTCTGTTTCCCATCTCTACTTCTAATTTTGTAATTCCCTTTCATTTTTACTTAAAGTGCTATAGCACCAGGGTTCTAAAGTATCTGAACAAGTAATGCCATAAATACTGTTAACTAGTACTCACATACTGCTTGCTGTGTGATAGCCACTGTCCGAAGTGTTTTCTGTGGGTTTTTTTTTTTTTTTTTGGTATATTTTTCAAAACAGACCACAATATGTTGAAGCTCCTCTCTTTAGGAAGTAGACTATTTATTTACATCTTAATTCTGGACTTGGCCACATGGGTTGTTTGACCGAAGAGATACCAGCAAATACGACACAAGAAAAGGTTTAGAAAGTGCTTGGGTACTTGTGTGTGATCTCACGTTTCCAGCCTTAGAACTCAGCTGCCACATGAAGAGGCCCAGGCTAGCCTGCTACATGCTAGAGATGCACAACTGAGTTGTCCAAGTCAAGTACAAGACACGCAAGTGAGGCCAACCAGCCCCAGCCGACGGCCGGCTGGGTGCCTGGGGGCACCGGCAGAACTGCTTAGCTGAGCCCAGTGCAAATTGTCAACCTAAGGAATCATGAGCTAATAATTATTGTTATAAAGATTTACGTTTTGGGTCAGTTTTAATGCATCAAAAGCTAACCAACACACACACATATATATAACGTCTTTATTTCTCATACAATACTGTGAGGTGGATTTCATCTTTATCTTTATTCTGTAGATGAGGAAATTGAGGTCCAGGAAGGTTAAATACTTTGTCCAAACTCACTTAGCTGAGAAGTAGTTGCCCTGGGATCTGAATCCCAGACTGGATCTAGAATCCATGCTCTTAACCTCCACGCCATGCTGTCCTGCAAGTGTGCATCTTTTAAGAGTATGCTTTCCTGCATTCATTTTCAATGACCTAGAGGGGACATGGCATCCAAAAGAGAGAAATTTGTTATAATTTCTATCCCTTACATTGTAATTCTAGTGTTTTCTTCTCTCTCTTTCCTTCACCCATTTGTTCTCTCAGTATTTATTAAGCTTCTTCTGTTTTCCTGTGTCAGCCAGTAGGGCTATAAATATGAATCAGACACATTCTTTGCCCATAAGGAGATCACATTTTATTGGGGGAGACAGCAACGTCAATAAATAATTATAACACAAGATGAGAAGTGCTATTATATGAACTTGCAAAAAAGCACTGTCATGGTGCAAAGGCGAGATGATCAGCTTTCCTGAACGGGGATGAGGGAAGTCAAAGCTTGTCTTACCATCATCATTATTACTTTTATGTGTTTTTTTTTTTTTTTTCATATAGTCCTCATGTGTTCACCTTTTAAAAAGGGAATAATTCTTTATTAACACTTGTTTTATTTTTCCTATCTCCCTCTCTTTCCTTCTAGCCTCCCTCCTTTTATTTTTCACTTCCTTCCATCCTTCCTTCCTACGTCTTTATACATCTATAGAATACCTACTTTGTTGTCAAGCACAATTTCTCAGTGAATAAGACAGACATGCTCTCTCCTTTTATGTAGTATATACTGAAATGAATGGAAACAGATCATAAATCAGCAAGAAAAGTTCTTATTGGTAGTAAGTGCTTTACAGAGACTTAAAACAGATGATATGATGGTCATCTCAGTTAGACCAAGTGGTTGCTTTAGATGGGATAGTTAAAGAAGGTCTCTTTGAACAGGTGATCTTTAGGCTGAACTATGAACGACTCCAAGTGAGTCATTCAAGTATGAGACATAAAAGTATTTCTGGCAGAAGAAACAGCTACTGTCAGTTCCTAAGCTGAGAGTAATCTTGAAGACTCGAGGGCATTGTGGGGGGATGGGTAGATGAATGCAGGAAAAAATGGGAAAATTGGATATAGTGAGGCCAGAACAAGTTTAATGGATTAGAGTTCTCAATGAACTGTTGGGATGGGTGTTCTAGAGCAGGTGACTATAAGGATAGAAGGTTGTGAGCAGAGAATAGAATTCTTGAACTTAAGATTTCATAGGAGCTGTAGTGATGACAAGGTCAAGGGGATGACATGACAGTGAGTGGTTGAAGAGGGGTTGGAGAAATAGATCATTTACTTCAAAGAAGTTATTAAAACTGAATTGGTTGCCCAATATCTATTAAGAAAAAATTTAGAAAGATGAACAAAAACCTCATTTAGAACAGTCAACTAAGAACTTCTAAAAGGTATATACTTTTAGAATACTTATATCACACAGTGATATACTCTATAATGATAGGTAGCAAACAAACCCTCGTTCAAATTTATAGCTACTGTCTTCAGGATCTTTGTAGTTTAGCATCAAAAAAGAATTGGGAATAATGTTTGAGGTTTAATTTCAATTCAAAAGTTGAAAAGGGTATGAGTTTGAACCAGTGAAGGTGGGGCTTTTTAAAAATCATTTCCTATGAGACAACAATTTGAAGAGAGAAAGTGCAACCAATGGCAATCATTGTCAAACATTTCAGATCCCAGTGCCCCTCTTAATAACAAATAATTTGTAAGGCTCTCTTTATTTTCTTTGTGGGTAAATTATAAAGTACATATACACATAATTTAAAAACAGTAAATTCTCTAACTATAATACAAGGAGTAATTCGAAGAAAACAATATGATATTATGTATTTCACTTAGTTAGGGCTTAGACACAATTTGAGCTCTCTGGGGCTCAATCTGAGCTACCCAGGAAGCCCAAAGAATCTGCCTGCAATGCAGGAGACCTGGGTTTGATCCCTGGGTCAGGAAGATACCCTGGAGAAGGGCATGGCAACTCAGTCAGGTATTCTTGCCTAGAGAATTCCATGGACAAAGGAGCCTGGTTGGTTATAGTCCATGGAGTTGCAAAGAGTCGGATATGACTGAGTGACTAACACATATGCACAGACACAATTACATTAGAAGACAGTAAAATAGACATATACATAAGATCCTTTGTAAATTTAGATACAAATGCAGGTTGATACTGGTGTTCTATTTTGGTGACTTAAATTCCAGGAATAGCATTGTTTTGAGTACATTAATTTTTTTTTCTAAAATGTCTAATAGCTCTTGGTAAAGTTCTGAACTTAAAAGAGAAGTCTGCTAATTAATGAATGGCTGCTTCCTAAAAAACTCAATATATATTAAAACTATGAAATAGCTTTTATATTTTTACATATATTTACATATGTTTATATATAATACCGGAGAAGGCAATGGCATCCCATTCTAGTACACTTGCCTGGAAAATCCCATGGAAGGAGGAGTCTGGTGGGCTGCAGTCCATGGGGTCGCGAAGAGTCGGGCACGACTGAGCAACTTCACTTTCACTCTTCACTTTCATGCACTGGAGAAGGAAATGGCAACCCACTCCAGTGTTCTTGCCTGGAGAATCCCAGGGATGGTGGAGCCTGGTGGGCTGCCGTCTATGGGGTCGCACAGAGTCGGACACGACTGAAGCGACTTAGCAGCCCCAGCAGCAGCATATGTAATACAGATTTAGCTTCCAGGATGAGATCTTTAATAAACAACTCCTTTTAGCAACATGAAAAATCCAATCAGACATTAAAAAATAATGCAAGACACAAGACAATTGCTTGTTTAAGGGATTGGTGCATGAAGTATAGGAGACATATCATCCCTAGGCCCAGCCTACTGAATGCCAAGAGCAACACATTCTTATAATCATTATAGCCACAAAAATGATACCCATAAATTTTGAAAAACTGGCATTTGCGTCCCACCCCAAAGAGTCTGTTTAATTGATCTAATGTGCAGCCAGGATTAAATCATCAGTATGGAGGAAGCCTAAGTAGGAAGGGTCTGTCTGTGCAAAAGGATAGACCCTTTATTTTGCAACAAGACCATCAAGAATAGTTGCACAGGTTGTGCATTGCACAGCCCTAGACAGCACATGGTCATAAAGACTCTGAGGCACTCTTCAGCCATTCCCTAGAAACCACAACCTTGCTGGCTGCCTCAAGTAAAATCACATGTGAAGATATATTTTAGGCAACATGGTGTTTTTCTTTAAATAATTTTAATTGGGTAGTACTTTAAAATATTTAGAAGATATTTTTCTTCACAAAAGCCTACAAAGTTTTATTTCATATATTATTTATTACATTTGTTAAAGATTTTTTTGAAAAGCTAAAAATTCCACATACCTACAAACTTACAACCACATATCACCTCTTGATTTTTTCTAAGACACCCTATTCTATCAGAAGTCATAGTAAAACAATCCTGTGGTACTCGGAAGATTTTGGCAAAGAACTTCCTGAATTAGAAAGACAACAAAATTTCAGATATTCTTTAAAAAATAATGTGCAAATTACCTTATTAGGACAATTAGATATATGAAAACATTTCATAGAGGGAAAAAAGGGGTTGATCATTTGATATTACATAGGAGTAGATGAATGTTTGACTCCCCCTACTCCCACCAGTTCATATGCTGAAGCCCTAACTCCCAATGTGATAGTGTTTGGAGATGAGGCCTTTGGGAGGTAGTTAGGCTTAGATGAGGTCATGAGGGTGGGGCCCTTATTACGGAATTGGTGCCTTTTTAAAGAGGAAGAGAGACCAGAGCGCTCTCTTTGCCATGTGAAGTCACAGTGAGAAGGTTGCTGTCTGCAAGCTAGGGAGAGAGACCCCACCAAGAATGAGATCCCAGGCTCCAGAAAAAATATGTCTGTTGTCTAAGCCACTTTGTCTTTGGTGCAAGCCCAAGCTGCTAAGACAAAACAATTCTTTAGAATAGAAAATTAGACTCTTACAAAAGGATTTATTTTATACCTTAATACAGTGATAAAATGACTTGGTCTGTAATATTCCTTGGGGAATATTTTTGAGCATCTGAATATTCATTGACAATAATTTGACAATATTTATTTCATTTCTACAATGTGCCCCTCACTATGTTAGGATTTGGGTGTTTCTTTTAAGATGAGACACCATCTCTGCCCACAAACAGTTATTCGTTTGTGAAGAAGACGCATAAACTGACAAGTCTAATACAACATCACAAGTGGTGAAATAAGAGTTGTGAAGAAGTACCTAAAGGAAAGTAAAGATAACTTAGGCTGAAGGAGGTAGAAAGAGCCTTATTGAGGCATGGAAGTAGTTGGATTGAGTCTTAAAAGACCAATTGACATTTACCTGCTGGAGAAGTAGGGAGAGGAGTGATTAAGGCAGAGGAAATAGCAGGTGCAAGGTCAACAAGCCAATTGGCAGAGGAGTAAGACTAGGGTTGAGGGGGACAGCATTGATGAAATTCAGGATGTAGATTATTTCAGCCCATGGTGGACTTTGAATTTCAGGCTCAGAAGTTTAGACTTTATCCTGCAGAAAACTGGAAGTCTCCCAGAGTTATCAAGCAGAGGATAATATCAGTTTTGTTCTTTAGGAAAATAAGTGACTGCTGTGTGGAAGACAGGCAGCAAGAGGGAAAGACAGATGACACAGAAAACAGTGTGGAGACCTGCGCTAATGGGCACCATGCCTAAAGGTTTCACGTGTAGATTTTGCCCTCTGCAGTCAGGTCGGGAGTCACTGTAGGCAGGAAGGTAGGTTAGAAAGGAAATATGATGGTGGCTATCATAAGTAAACAGGCCTGCGATTAAGCCCAGCCAAGTGAGTAAAGACAGAAAGCAGTATGCAGGAATGGTCTGGTCCAGAGAGGCCAATGGACAGTAGAGTCAAGAACCTAACCCAGGAGAAAAGAAAATGAGAGAGACAAGAAACAATGGAACAGGCATCCAAACCAGAGGGTCTTGAAGAGAAATAAACAGGGTTTAGGCAAGAGGTCTGATTTTTAAAATGGCACCAGATAATAAAATGCCAGGGCTTCAGAAAATTTAGTGTGCATCAGAATCACCCAGACAGCTTGTTACAGTCCAGACTCCTGGACCCCACCCCAAGAAGTTCTGATTCTATAAGCATCTGCAGTAGGATCCAATAATCTGCCATTTCTACTAGTACCCATGGGATGCTGTTACTCCTGGTCCATGGACTAAATTTTGAGGAACAAGACTCTAAGGGCACTTCCAGTTTTAAGATTACCTGAATTGTTTTCGGGATTTTAAAAACCTTTGAACCTTCAGGGGAAGACATTCAGCTACCGAACTGGAGAGAAGTCTGAGTAAGTGGACACAGTTCACTTCCTGAACATTCAACTTTAGAGGCACCACAGCAAAGCTGGCAGCTGTACATCAAGACCAAATGAGACTAGATTTTAAAAAAAAATTTTTTTTTTAGTTCCTCTTCTCTGTAGGCTGCTGCTGCTGCTGCTGCTGCTAAGTCACTTCAGTTGTGTCCGACTCTGTGTGACCCCATAGACGGCAGCCCACCAGGCTCCGCCATCCCTGGGATTCTCCAGGCAAGAACACTGGAGTGAGTTGCCATTTCCTTCTCCAATGTATGAAAGTGAACAGTGAAAGTGAAGTTGCTCAGTCGTGTCCAACTCTTCGAGACCCCATGGACCGCAGCCTACCAGGCTCCTCCATCCATGGGATTTTCCAGGCAAGAGTACTGGAGTGGGGTGCCATTGCCTTCTCTCTGTAGGCAGTTGCTATTAAACGAGACTAATGGTGGTTTAAGGAAAAGTGAGAGAAAAAGGCAGGCCAACGCAAGCGCTACACAGAGGTCGTCTCTTTGGAAACTGAATCTGTCAGTCTGGGAGCTGGGGGTCCTGCTTTTCTAATCCTTCTCTACTCCAGCAGTCCCACACTGGGAACACATGTGCCCTTCTGGGCTGGTCGAACTCACCTTATTCTGACATCCTTCCCCTGACTTCCCTGAGGAATTCTTAAAATAGGAATGAAGGGTTTTGTTGCACTATTAAAAATAAAAAAATATTAGATGCAGATAATCATATTCTTGACTTGATTAAATTATGGTGCATCTTTTAATATGACAAACTGAAGAGATTTTCAGAAACTAGGCCAAATTTTCTGGAGAGTTGCCAGTAATCACACGGCATGAATACATATATAAGCGAGATGTTAATGCTCAAGAATTTTCTATCTCTCCTGACTTAAGCTGTGAAGGTAACAGTAGCACTGAAGCCATATCCAGTACAGCCCATGTAGCAGATGGTAATTTGCTTAAATTGCAAGATGGATTTGAAATTGGAACTGATGAAAATACTAGCGCCTATAGTAGATGAAAAGGAGTTGATTCATTTCCCAAGATCCTTCAAATATGGAAATTATTACTCAGTGAGTCAGCTAGTTTATCTCTAGGTATTAGCACTATAAACACAAATCCCTCTAATGTTCCTACCTATGCAGCATAAATTCCTTTAGTTGTGTAAGCAAACACCTTACTTCTGTGTGGTTGAGTAGACAAAAAATAATCAAAGTGGGACTTCCCTGATGGTCCAGTGGCTAAGACTCCACACTCCCAAGGCAGGGGGCCTGGGTTCAATTGATGATTAGGGAACTAGAGCCCACATGCCACAATTTAGACCTGGCACAGTCAAAATAAATAAATACAAAAAAATAATCGAGTGACAGCAACGAGAACTACTCAGGGTATGTACTAGGTGGTTGTTGTTTAGTCGCTTAGTTGTGTCCAACTCTTTCGAGAGCCCATGGACTATAGCCCTCCAGGCTCCTCTGTCCATGGGACTTCCCTGGCAAGAATACCAGAGTGGACTGCTATTTCCTTCTCTCATATGTATTTATTGAACAAATATGAGCATGAATGATGGCCAAGCAAAAAGTGGAGGTAACTGGCAGTCTGGCACTAGGAAGTGTCCATTGTCTGTCTACAGAGCTCCCAGTTTAGGAAGCAGGAGATGCAGAAGGATAGGAGAGATAGAGGGGGCAGGAAGGGAAGGCGAACAGGAAAGATAGGATATACTTGTCCAGAAGGCGTGGGAGGCCATGAAGTTCAACACAACACAGATTTGAATGACTGAACTTATGATGAAAAACATTCTAGCAAAGTAGCTCTTCAGATGAGAAACAGAATACTATCAGCATTGATATAAAGAAGTGCTTGGTTCTAACTATTGGACAAACAGTAGCTGCAAATGTCAAAGGTGAGTGGGAGAAGGTGCATTGGAAGTTTTGGAGTCTGTCTTGAAAGCTCCGAGGGAAAAGTTGCAAAGTTTGAAGTGTTGAGGACAACAATTTATTTAAAAAGAGTTTATTGATCTCCTAATATGTACAATTGTTTTGCTTGGTACAGAAGTGAATACTATGAAATTCCTGTTCTGAAGAATCACACAGTCTGTATGGGGAGAATATGTATGTTCAGGAATAATTATCTAATAGGGCAATTTTTTTTAAAGTCCAGAAATATAAGTATGATTTAGAGTTTTAATCCATCCATTCCATTCATTTCTTAGTGTGCAGTTCAGTGAATTTTAGTATATTTTTATAACAGTGCATCCATCACCAGTATGTATTTCCAGAACATTTTTAGCATTCAAAAAGGAGCCCAGTTCCCTCATAGCTCAGTCGGTAAAGAATCTGCCTACACATGGAAGCAACCTAGATGCCCATCAGCAGATGAACTGATAAAGAAGTTGTGGTACATATACACCATGGAATATTACTCAGCCATTAAAAAGAATTCATTTGAATCAGTTCTAAAGAGATGGATGAAACTGGAGCCCATTATACAGAGTGAAGTAAGCCAGAAAGATAAAGACCAATACAGTATACTAACACATATATATGAATTTAGAAAGATGGTAACGATAACCCTATATGCAAAACAGAAAAAGAGACACAGATGTACAGAACAGACTTTTGGCCTGTGGGAGAAGGCGAGGGTGGGATGTTTTGAGAGAACAGCATCGAAACATGTATATTATCAAGGGTGAAACAGATCACCAGCCCAGGTTGGATGCATGAGACAAGTGCTCAGGGCTGGTGCACTGGGAAGACCCAGAGGGATGGGGTGGGGAAGGAAGTGGGTGGGGGGATCGGGATGGGGAACACATGTAAATCCATGGCTGATTCATGTCAATGTATGGCAAAAACCACTAAAATATTGTAAAGTAACTAGCCTCCAACTAATAAAAATAAATGGAAAAAAAAAAAAAAAGAATCTGCCTATAATGCAGGAGACCTGGATTTGACTCCTGAGTTGGGAAGATCCCCTAGAGAAGGAAATGGCAATCCATTCCAGTATTCTTGCCTGGAGAATCCCAGGGACAGAGGAGCCTGGCAGGCTACAATCCATGGTGTTGCAACAGTTGGACACGACTCAGCAACTAAAGAGACAAAGAGAAGAGCTATGAAGACCATTTGCTCTTACCCTCTTCCCCCACTCCATTTCTCTAACACCTGACAACCACTAGTCTCTTTTCTGTCTCTATGGAGTTCCCTATTCTCAGCTGAATTCTCAGAATAAACTGACCATAATGTAAGGTTTATTTCTGGACTCTGAAATGTATTCCATGATGTTTGTCCACTTTATGCCAGTACCACATTGTCTTGATTACTGAAGACTTATAATAAGTTTTGAAATCAGGAAATTGATTTGAATTCTTCAGTTATGTTGCCCTTTTCCAAGTTATTCTTTCCTATTTTGGATCTCTCGCATTTATACATAAATTTTAGGGTCAGCTTGTCAATTTCTGCAAAATAGTCAGCTGGGATTTCATTTAATCTGTAGGTCAATTTGGAGAATAATTTTAATAATTTTAAGCTTTCCAATTCATGATCATGGGATTTGTTTCTGTTTGCTTAGATATTCTCAATATCTTTCAACAGTATTTTGCACTTTTTTTTTAAAACTAAATTTATTTCCAGGTATTTTATTGTTTTTGATACTGTTGTAAATAAAACTGTTTCCTTAATTTCATTTTCAGAGTATTTATTGCTAGTGTATAAAAATACAACTGACTTTTATGCATTTCTCTTGTATTTTACAAATGCTGAATTTATTAGTTCTAATTTTTTTTAATATGGATTCCTTAGGATTTTCTATGTACAAAATGATGACATCTGCAAATAAAGATAGTTTTACATCTTTCTTTTCTGTTTGCCTGTTATTTCCTTTCTTGTTTACTTGTCCTGGCTAGGACCTCCAGCAGAATGTTCAATATAAGTGTAGAGAATAGATGTCTTTATCTTATTTTATTTTTAAAAATTTTTGGTCAGGCTGAGCAGCTTGCAGGATCTTAGTTCCCCAACCAGGGTTTGAACTCTGGCCCTCAGCAGTGAAAGGTTGGAGTCCTAACCACTGGACTGTGAGAGAATTCCCTCTTTCTAGATTTAGGTGGGAAGTTTTCCTTCTTTTTTCATTGAGTATAATGTTAACCATGGATTTTTCATAAATGATCCTTATCAGGTTGAGGAAGTTCGCTGTTATTCCTAACTTGTTGACACTGTTCATTCATGAAATGGTGATTCATTTTGCCAAGTACCTTTTTTATGTCTATTGAGGTGATCATGTGGGTTTTATTCAATATTCTTTCTATTGATATGGTACATTACATGGTTGATTATTATATACTGACCAACCTTACATTCCTAGGATAAATCTCCCTTGGTTGTGGTGTACTTTTTATATGTTACTGGATTCACTTTGCCTTTGTTCTGTTGAGGATTTTTGCATTTATATTCCTAAGAAATATTGATCTGTTATTTCCTTTCTTGTGATGTCTTTGTCTAGTTTTGTGTCAGTAATGCTGGCCTCATAGAGCAAGATAGGCAATATTCCCTCTTCTATTTTGTGGAAGCATTTGTGAAGGACCTGTGTTCCATCCTCTTTCAACATTTGGTAGAATTCACCAATGAAGACACCTCATCTTGGGAATCCTTTGTAGGAAGGTGTATGTAGGTGTGTATATATTATTACTGAGTCAATCTCTTTACTTCTTACAGGTCTATTCAGATATTCTAATTCTTCTTAAATCAGTTTGGTACTTCATGTCTTTCTAGGAATTTGTCCATTTTATCTGGCTATCTAATTTACTGGTATATAAATATTTTTGTATAACCACTGTTTTTTATTTATGTAAGGTTGATAGTACTACTCCCTATGTCATTTATGATGTTAGTAATTTGAGTCTTCTTGCTTTTTTCTTGGTCCAGTCTAGATAAACATTTGTTAATTGTGTTACTCTTTTCAAGGAGCTGAATTTTAATTCTATTTTCTCTGTTATTTTTCTGTTATTTATTTCATTAATTTTCAGTTCAATCTCTATTATTTCCTTCCTTCTTTTATCTTAATTTGCTGTCCTTTTCTACTTTCTCTTGATTGAAGACTAAGTTATTGATGTTCTTTTAAAATATAGAACTTTATAGTTATAAATAAGACAGTAAAGAATCTACCTGTAATGCAGGAGACCCAGGTTTTATCCCTGGGTTGGGAAAATCCCCTGGAGAGGTGAATGGCAACCCACTCCAGTATTCTTGCCTGGAGAATTCCATGGACAGAGGAACTATAAATAACCATCTAAATGCTACTTTCACTGCTTCCCATAGTTTTAGAATGCTGGTATTTCCATTTTAATCATTTCAATATACTGTATTTTCTAATTTTTCTTGTGAATTCTTTTTGGCTCATGATTATCATTAGTGTATGTATTTATTATGTATGCACATTTGTATTATGTTATTTAATTTCCACATATTTGCTAATTTCCCAGTTTTCTTTGATTTCTAGATTCATTCCATCATGGTTGAAGGCTGTACTTTGTAATATTTCTCTCCTTTTGGATTTATTGAGCTCATGTTATGGTCTAACATATGATTTACCCTGAAGAATGTCCCATGTACATTTAAGAAGAAAATAGATTCTACTGTTGTTGGATGGAGTGTTCTAGGATGCCTGCTAGTTCTAGTTGGTTTACCGAATTCTCCAAGTCTTCTGCTTCCTTGTCCAACTTTTGTCTTGTTCTTTCCTCGATTAGAAGTAAGGTATTAAAGTCTCTAACTATTCTTAATAAATTGTGTATTTTCTGTTCAATTCTGTCAGGCTTTGTTCATGCATGTATTTGGGGGCCTGGTGATTTAGGAATCTTAAGAGTTAAAGAACATCAGGAAATGCCCATTCCCCAGACACACAAATATTCATGACCGTTTGTGTGAGCACTCACACATGCACCCCATTGTCCTTTAAACAGCCTGTTTTTCTGTTCTGTGTCTCCTTAAGGAACATTTAGGAAAGTGTTAGTCAACAATTAGACAAGTTTCCAGGTAAGCACCGATCAATTCTCTGTTTGAATCAGACAGGTTGGAGCAAAGAATCAGGGAGGTGGGTGGAGTGGAAGACAGAATTATACTCTCTATTAAAATATATGGAACACAGTATTGTAACATCCATGGGTAAATGAAGGAAGCTATCATGCACAAAGCTATAAGGCTGTTTGAACTTATGTGTGTTCAGTTACCTTGGAACCTTGAGCTTAATATTCCTAAAGAGGCCAGTGCATGGTCAACATGGGAAATTAGGACACTTGTCTTCCAGGATCTGATATTTTCCAGGCACACTAAGATTCTTTACCTGTCAAAGGCAGATGAATATGTGAGATGAATATGGCCTATGAAAGATATGATTTTTCTCATGGATATGTACTTATGCATATCTTTCATGATTTTATTTCTCAGAATATTAGAGATGTATCCTAAAATTTCTGGTAAAAAATTTTAGGAATATATTTAAACTTTTCTTATATTGATTTATATTTTTAATCCCCCTTATAAAATTGTACTTACTATATTCATTCAGTTTCATTTTTTCTAACTTTCTTTCTTGATTCAAGAAGTGGACCATAAGTTTACTAAGGATTTTCCTGTTAGTATTATTGTCCTCAACCAAACTTTTGATAAATATTGAGTAGCTTTGAGATCAAATTGTTTATCTTTAATGTGAAAAGGTAGAAGATTTAGGGTTTTTTTGCAACATTTTCAAATGTAGTTTAATGTAATATTTAATCCTCATTCTAACCACATTCTTCAGTTTCTTTTTTTGTATATATTGCTGCTGCTGCTGCTGCTAAGTCACTTCAGTTGTGTCCGACTCTGTGCGACCCCATAGACGGCAGGCCACCAGGCTCCCCGTCCCTGGGATTTTCGAGGCAAGAACACTGGAGTGGGTTGCCATTTCCTTCTCCAATGCATGAAAGTGAAGAGTGAAAATGAAGTCGCTCAGTCGTGTCCAACTCTTAGCAACCCCATGGACTGCAGCCCGCCAGACTCCTCCGTCCATGGGATTTTCCAAGCAAGAGTACCGGAATGGGGTGCCGTTGTCTTCTCCAGTATATACTGCTGGAGAAGGGAATTGTGTACTCTTGTACTGGGCAGAGTTGGGTGTAGGGTTTATGCCCTCCGAGGAAAGGAGAAGAACCCGAGAAAGGCCAGAGTAAAAGACCATTCCTCCCTAGGTGCCTTCGCTAGGCATCAAGATAAGAAGAGACAGTGTCCCTTGGCGAGGCCAGAACTCCCCCCAAGAAGCAGTTTTGGGTTCCTTCTAGTTTATTAAAGAAGAATATTCAAGACCCTAAAACTTTGGTCTCTAATTACAGCCACAATAGTCTAGAAACATTTTATAGGAGGTGTAATCAAATGCCCCATAGGGGACACAAAAGAATTCAGTGGAACGCCAAAGAATATATTGTGTTGGCAATCTAAGTATTACCTACAAAATGTATACCTACATACTTGAATGGATGATGATGTTTTAGGTTTATAACCTTAAGCCAGTGAAAGTTGGTGCTGTGGACCTCTTTCAAAAATGATGACTAGGCTTGTGTTTGACTGTAAACTTTTGGTGTAGAAAGTAAGGCCAACTGTTTCTTAAGACCACTGAATGCATGACAATAAAATGAAGCCATCTACTATGTGAAAATGCTTGTCTTATTATTTAATTAATTAACTTGAGAATGGGGGTGAAAGAATGTATGCACCCAGGTCATTTAAAAAAACCTTATTAACTTACTGATTAAAAATGAGGAAGTTCAGATATGTTCTTATTTTACCCTATTTGAAACTGTTATTTCTTTAAAAAGATTTTGCCAGCAACTATATCCTTAACCACATGATAAAATACAGGGTCCATATTAGTTTTTTGAATGATTTTCTTAAAAGTCTTAATTGAATTTGTTATAATATTGTTTCTGTTTTATCTTTTGGCTTTTTTGGTCATGAGTCATGTGGGATCTTGGCTCCCTTACCAGGAGTGGAACCTGCACTCCCTACATTGGAAGGTGAAGTCTTAACCACAGGACTGCTGTAATGCCTGTGTTAGTTTTTAAAATGGGGACTCTCTATTGAGGTAATGCAGCATAGGCCATAATTGGCTGATTTTAAAGTCAGAAGTGCTCTACAGACAAAATTGTAGGCTGTTTTAAAGAGATTTTACTTTAAGGTGTCAGAAAACACAAAACGTAGATAGTAGAGGAAGAAATGTGCCTAAAGCTTGCTTGCTCTCTTGAGTTTGACACTCATCAAGAAGGAAACTAATGTAACTGGGGTTGGACAACTTGTAAAGTAATGGGTTAGGAGAGGTATAGTTCAAGTCCAATTAGGTAGAGTCATACCTGTGGAAATTACAAAGGGAAACACATTTGCAAATCGATAGGGTCCATCATCCAGTTTTGTGATTGAAAATATTCTGTGGATCCTCTTTGGAAATACTTTTTAAAAATCAATGAGAAAGTATAATGAAATGATCCCTTGTCCCAGATAAAAAAAAGTAGCCTGGGATCTGCAAATTTTGGGGCCAATTAACCTTTGTTTACAAGTTGGGAAAACCAGTTATCTAAGGTTTTACTAGAGTTTGAGCTACTCAAAATTCTCCCACTAAATTCTTTCCCTCAGTTATTTTTTCCCAGAGTGTTCTATCATTATCTGTTTTGGTGGTCAAATTAAGTCATATTTCTTATATATCACCTTTTAAAATTCTCAAAATAGAAGGTGTTTTTTTGTTTTGGTTTTTTAAAAAAATTTTCTTTTGTATTGGGGTATAACCGATGAACTAACAGTGTTGTGATAGTTTCAAGTGAACAGCAAAGGGACTCAGTCATACATATATATGTAAAAATGGAGTTTTAAGAAGATTTAAATTTGATAAGCTCTAAATGGCTTATCAATTTTTATTTGGCAGGTTCCATAAAAAGAAGTCCTTATCAATTCAAGCCATAAGAATCCAAATCCAAAATTTTCTGCAGCCTGCTTGAGAGATAATCTATTGATAAGAGGAGAAAGTAGAAATTCCTTTCTCACAGCACCAAGGAGGGGTTTTAAATGTTTCCTGAATAGCAACATATCATCAGGATAAGCTGAAATGTCTTCATTCCCTAAATCCCCCAGTCCAATCTGGAATACAGATGGCAACTGGAGAGGTCCACCCAGGTGAGATTTTAATGGCAGAGTGGGAACCATGTGGGAATAAACTCTGGCATGAACTCAGAAGAATATAACTGCAAAAGCCATTGTTCCTTTGACATCTATTGGTTTGGATACTGTGCTTCGTTGCTGCCTTGCAGATTTGAGATGTAGACAAGTCATTTTTTTTTTTTTCTTTTGCACGTTGGAATCACTATTCCTTTCTACCCTGTGACTTTTACCCAATCCTCAAATATTAAATATTAATTTTCCCTATGATTTAACAATAAGTGGATATGTGGCCAGAAAGTAGTGATATTAGAATCAAAAGCAATGAACAACTCAGTCTGTTCAGTTTATGGATGCGAGGGGAGGGAAAAGTCTTCTGCTAAGGCTCAATCCACACACATTTATAGTCTTCATGACTCTTGCTGCTAAAGGCAATCTGGAGGCCACTAGGTGTCACTCTGTACAGATCCCTACACTTGCAGATGCAAAGGTAAGAAAGAACTTGATTCCTTGGTAAAACTCTCCTTTTCTTTAGGAGACAGAGAAAAGATTCTGGGCACGATGAGTTAATTCCCCCTTTCTAATCAAGGGAAGTCTTTATCTTTTATTTGGATCTTGAAGGAAAACTTTCTTGAGTCCTGTGCCCTCAAGTCAATCTTTTTTTCCCCCCTCTTGAGTTTAAAGCTAAGGAAAAGTCTTTAAGAAAAAGAAAAAAATGAAGAAACACATGTTGAAGGCTAAAGAATCACACGTTATATGAGCATTGTGAAGGTCTTCTTTTGGAGGGTCATATAGTGAAACATTTCCTCAGATGCATCAGCCCTCGTGGACAGAGCAAGATTTAAGAGAGGCGACCACTCTTGTTGTGGTGTGATTTGAAGCTATGACAGCAAGCATTTCCCCTTCCTCAAATATTCACTTCATTGGTGAGTCCTTCCTATCTGGAGTGAAGTTTGCACCAGCGAAATCTTACCCCTGGGCTAGGCACATTGTAATAAGTAAATAACACTGTTATTTATATGTATATGCATTTTATGGTGCCCTCTCAAGCATACTAGCTTTAAATTATGTAAGTATATTGCTAAAGTTAAACTCTACATGTCCTTTAGAAAGGCACAGAGAGTATATATTTGAAGGTATATGTTTCAAATAATAAAGAAAAAGGGAGGAGGGATAGATCTTGATTAAGACAATTAAATTGCACAGGCCTGGACCATAGCAAATATCAAGGCCAAGTTGATCAGGGAGCATAGAGGGACATTTTCTATCCTTGTTTCAAAGTGATTTCTCTCTTTCTCCCTCTCTTTTTTTCCCCTCACCTTTTCACAACTCAGGGGATACTTCCTTGTAGTCCAGCGGTTAAGACTCCATGCTTCCAGGAGGATGTGCAGGTTTGACTCCTGGTTGGGGAGCTAAGATCCCTACTTCATGTGGTGAGGACAAAAATAAATAAATAAAATAAAAACTACATTTAAGATACAACTCAGGGACTCCCAGATGGGAGAGACACATAGAGCAACATATGGCGGTGGCATGCAGAAGTTCCGTGCCCTTTCCAGGAGCACCACTCTCCTAGCACTTCGACATGCCCACCAGCCTGTGAGCTGTCTGAACCCTGTCATTTAGAGTTTTTATGGAATCTTCATTTGGGGCTTCCCTGATAGCTCAGTTGGTTAATAATCCACCTGCAATGCAGGAGACTCTGGTTCGATTCCTGGGTTGGGAAGATCCCTTGGAGAAGGGAATGGCTACCCACTCCAGTATTCTGGCCTGGAGAATTCCATGGACTGTATAATCCATGGGGTTGCAAAGAGTTGGGCCCGACTGAGTGGCTTTCACATTACACAGTTGTGATTGATTACATCATTGGCCACAGTTGATTAACTCAATTTCCAGCTCTTCCCCCTTCCCCTGAGGTCCAGGGTCAAGGGAGACTGAAAGTTTCAATTGTCTAACCACATCTTGGTCTTTTGGGGAAACAACCCCCTTCTTGAAGCTATCTAGAGGCTCCCAGTCATCTTATTATACAAAAGACACTCTATCACCCAGGTCAATTTTTCTCTTTATCACCCATTCTATGAACACCCATTTTCTCTTGTCTAATTTGGAAGATACAAAAGATTTGGGCTATATTTCATAAAGTAGTTGACATAGTAATCAAAAAAAGCAGAATAATATATAAATTGTCTACCATGCTCTGGGTGCCTATTTTGTGCATTTTGAACACGAGTGCATTTCAGTTATCCTTCCACAAAAGAGTAAGAAAATTAAATACAAAGTCTTAAGTGATTTTCCCGAGTTCCCATAGCTAGATGAAGCAGAGCCAAGGCTAGAACATAGTAGAAACTTTATTTGACCTTAAGGAAATAAACTGGATAAAGCTGCATAAGAATCTAGTGATACATGTATGAGGGCATTTTTGGTAGCATTGTTAAATGGAAAATCTATAAACAACCTCAGTGTCCATGAGTAGGAAAATGGTTGAATACATTATGCCCCTATTATAAGGAATAACCTGATCTTATAAGTACTTGAAGGAAAAAATTTCCAAGCTAGGTTAGAAAATAAAAGTCAAGACACAAAGGATTATATACAATATCCTACTGGTTTTAAAAAGAGGGTGCACACACACAATTGTACTTTATATGAAGACAGACTTTTTTCTCTTTTGTTCACTGATGTAATCTCATTATCTAGAACATCCTGGTGTGCTTACAGACCCCAAGGTGACCCCCTAATTATTCTTCTTCTAGCATTCACATCTTTCTGTAATCTCTTTCCCCTTGATTGTAGACAGGACCTGTGACTGGGTTTTAACCAGTAGTCTATGGCAAATGTGATGGGATGTCATTCTCATGATTATATTTGATTAAGATACATTAAATATAACTTTGTTAGCAAACTGGAACTAGAGATACTTCTTGTATCTTGATGAAGTAGGTGTCTAAGTTAAGGACTTCCAGGAGGTAAGGTTTATAATATCTATTCGTGTTGTTGTATATGAGTTCAGTTTCTTTCGGCTGACTAGTATTCTATGATATGAGTGCACTGTACTTTACATAATCTTTCACCAGTAATGGACACCCAAGTTGCCTCCAGTTCTCTGCTATTGCAAGGATGTCTTGGTAAATATCTGTGCAAATATCACAACATGGAATGTGGGCCTGTGGGGTATATGTGCAGGAGTGGGATTGCTGGACTATGTGTAATATTGTAATTATTTTCACTAGGTACTGCCCGATTGATCCTGGAATGGCTATATCACATAGCATGTTCAAAACAGTGCAGGATGGTTCTTCCCAGTTCTTTTTCTCTGACTGTATAATTGTCATATTACTCTAAAATCCATTTATTATCTCCAAAGTTCATGTTATTATTATGTTTAAATGATATCTTAGTCATCCAAGTTTTGAAAACATTCAAAGATAATGTTTTTAAAGATGAAAAATACAAATATTCCAAAGTTCCAGACATTACTTTACCCAAATTTAAAAGCTAGTTTATTGTTTGGATATCTTTGGGTCCATTTTTGTTTGTTGTTCTCTACTTGCTTCTCCTCTGATTGTGAAAGAAAAACAGCATTGTGAAAAGAGACATTTGAAGTATTGCACCCAAGTATCAAGGAAACAGGCTTGTGTATGTATGTGTGTGTACACATCTTACACACGCACACACACACAAAGAGAGAAGGAAGAGAGGCTAAGAGATGAAAGTGAAAAGAGAACAAAAATGACGTGCAATAACAGAGGGAGATTTCTTTTTTTCTTAAAATGCTGATTGGAAGTGAAGGAAGTAAGGCTAGGAGATGAGGAGAGATTCTTAATATGAGCTTGCATGTATGTGTGGAGTGATAAGGGAGGTAGGACGACTGACCAACTTCTGCTTCATCCGGTTGCTAAGGCCATTTCCATACATAGAAGGAGCATTGGAGATTTACCATATCTAAAGAGCAATAATTAGTACTATTCTTTCGTGCTTGGGGAGGTGAGGAAAAGGTAGAATACAATGACTGAATTAAGCATTAGTCATGTCAATGACTTGGGTCATGTCAACATGACCAAGTTCTTCTTTGCTTTTTTCCTTTAAACTAAATGGTCCGGATGTTGGAAAAGAAACTTGTAACTAGAATCTCCTCATCATCAAATATTATGTTTTAATTGCTAAGCATGTCAGGTTTAAATAGCTATTACCAAATCTGCTTATCTGAAGCACATAAAACATAGGTTTTTAAAAGAAATTAAGGTCTCTATGGGTTTTTCCTGACAAATTTTGTTTGAAAAATGAATGGAAAAATAGCAATTTCACTTTTACGAATTATGACTGATTTAAGTGTTGTTCTTGTTTTCCAGTCACTAAGTCACGTCCAATTCTTTGTGACCTCATGAACTGCAGCACACCAGGCTTCCCTGTCCTTCACTGTGTCCTGAAGTTTGCTCAACTCATGTCCATTGAGTTGGTGATGCCATCCAACTATCTCATCCTCTGTTGCCCTATTTTCCTTCCACCCTCAATCTTTCCAAGCATCAGGGTTTTTCCCAATGAGTCAGTTCTTTGCATCAGGTGGCCAAAGTATTGGAGCTTCAGCTTCAGCATCAATCTTTCCAGTGAATATTCAGGGTTGATTTCCTTTAGGATTGACTGGTTCAATCTCCTTACAGTCCAAAGGACTCTCAAGAGTCTTCTCTAGCACCACCAAAGCATCAATTCTTCGGTCCACAAAGAAGGCTGAGTGCCAAAGAATTGATTTAAGTGTAGCTTCTGATACAAATCAGCAGCAGGGAATATGCCTTATAGTTAAATGACAATCCATGATAGTGGAAGGGACTAAGATTTAGATAACAAACCAATGGTTAAAAAAAAAGTAGACATATTTTTGAAATGCAGACTCACAGTATGCAAACACCAGCCTGCCTCTCTCAGGGGTGTGATCTCCTCTCTGCCATTTGAGCCTGGGAATCATGCCCACCTTTACCCTCTCCCACATTCATGTTGCTGCTGGGACAATTGGTAGACTAGAGGGGAAAGTTCAATATGGACCTAGAAGATCATCAAGCTCCAGCCTCCATCTGGTGCTTTATCCTCCCCAACTTTGTCTGTCCAGATTGTTTCAACATTTCCAAGGATTAAATATTGCTTCTTCAACCCATAGGTAATACAGTATGAAGATTTAACTTTTGCTCTATTTATGAAGATATCTGCACCTGTTTGGAATTCTCCTATCAGTCCTATTTCTGACTTTTTGGGTGACACAGGGAAAAAATTACTGCTTATTTACAGTGATACCATTTGAAAGGCTTCTGTTAGGTCAATTCCAAAAGTTTCCCTTTGTAAGGAAAAACCATTTCCAGTTTCCAGAATCTTCTGTGTCATAGTTTGAACCTGTCTTGGTCATTATCCTCTGGACACCTTGTTTTCTAATAATCCTCAAAGCTTAGTACTCAAAACCAAGCATAATCCTCAAAGAATAAGAGATTGAGAAGAAGGTGAAATCACCTAGAATAAGATGGGGTCAGACATGTTGGTAAGTAATCCTTGGGTGTTATATTCTTTTAGTATATATTTCAAAATCCAAGATGGTTGTTATAAATACAGAAATAGAATGATATTTGAAAAGTATTAATAGTCACATTTAGCTGCCATTGACAATAATAGTTTTGGATGCTGGGGAACAACTGATTTCCTCGGCTGGCAGGAAAGGTACTTGGGTACCAGAGGGCTGGTGTGGCCCATTCTTGGGCAGCTGATTCTGTGCTGGTTGGTTTGTATCATGGCAAATATAAGAAGCAAAGTTAATTAAACTGCCCTTCCACGCTTACCTTTGTTGGTACTAGCTCCTCCCAGTTCAGCTACTACTGCATCCGAATGACAGGAGCCCTCAGGATAGATCTTGAGGAAATCTACAATTCAACTTAAACTTTTATGTTTCTGAAAATAGCTTTGGTATTTTCCAGGCCAGAATATTGGAGTAGATTGCCATTTCCTTCTCCAGGGGGTCTTCCCCACCCAGGGATTGAACCCTCCTCTCTTATGTCTCCTGCACTGGCAGGTGGGTTCTTTACCGCTAGCGCCACCTGGGAAACCCTTTGATATTTTAATACCTATTAAATGTCACTCTGAAACCAGATTATTGGTTTATTGTAAAAGGATACGACTCAGGAACTGTTAAGTGGAAAAAATGCATAGGGCAAGGTATGGAGGAAGGGCTGGGAGGCTCTGATGCTATCTGCAGGCTCACTGCCCTCCTAGAACCTCCACATGCTCACCAACCCAGAAATTCTGAGTTTTTTTTTTTTTTTTTTTAAGGAGAGTAATATTGGGCAAAATTAAAATGAAAAGGTCCTGGGACTTCCCCGGTGGTCCAGTGGCTTAAAAATCTGCACTCCCAGTGCAGGGGGCCTGGGTTGGAGCCCTAGTCAGGGAACCAGACCCCACATGCCGCAGCTAAGAGTTCAATTGCCACACCTAAAGATACCATGTGCCACAATGAAGATCAAAGATCCCACACAACTAAGGCCTCGTGCAGCCAAATAAATATATACTTAAAATAAAATGCTAAGGTCCTAAAGATTCAATTACATGAACAATAATAATGAAGCTATCTACAGAAAGTGGGGATTATAGCTATTCTTCCTGTTATTTCTTGATTGGATTTCTGCAATAGCCTCCTTGCTTTCACTGTGGTGCCTCTTCATTCATTTTCCATGTTACAACCAGAGTGATCTTTCTACCACTCAAATTCTTTCAGTGACTTCCCATCTTTCCTGGGCCAGTGACCAACATTCTTACTAATTCATGCATGGTTAGAATTATCCTCCCAGCTTCACTCTATGTCAGTATCCCTTGTCCTCTGCACACACACTGACCTTTATCCAGGTTTTAGAACACATCATGGGCCATTGCCATGCATTTCCCCCACTCTCTTCATCTAATTAACTGCCACTTCTGATTGAAAATTAAGCTTAAATGTCATTTCCTCAGGGGAACCCATTCCTGACCTTCCACTTTAGGTCACATCTCTTTTTTAAGTGCTCTCAAAATTTCTTTTCTTCAGAGCACTTATCTCAGTTTGTAATTGTATATTAGCAGGATTATTAAGTTAATGTCCATGTAAGAGGGATATGTTTTAATCACTGTTTTGTTGTGAGCAAAAATCTCACCAAGACAGGCCACAGACACTCTTCCCCCCGACACCTCAACCACTCTCTGTATTTCCAGGATCTCACTTCGACTCTGATATGTGTGTATGTAAACAAGAGAGGGCTTATCTTTGTAGGTTGATGGAAGGGATCTGATCAAGGTTTTCCTTTAGATGATTGCAGGCTCTGTACAATGGAAAGATCTCATGTCTTACTTGACTCTCTAGGGCTGGCAACAGATGATGACCCCGCCCTTCTGTCTGCAAGCATCCTCTTGGCTTGAAAGTGCTTTATTCACATCATCACATTTAGCTCATAATAAACCTATGAGATAGTATTTTTTTAATACCAATTTTGCGGATAAAGAAACTGAGGCTCCGAGGGCTATGATAGCTTGTTCTAAGTGACACATTAAAAAATGATAGAGCCAGGATTTAAATTCAGGTCAGAGGGACTCCAGAGGCAGTATTCTAGCCTCAGTGCTTCCTGACATTCTTAAAATGCTTTGTACTTTTCAAAGTTTTGTTTTTGCTTCTTAATTTTTATTGGGACTTCACTAGTGGTCCAGTGGTTAAGAATCTACCTGCCAATGCAGGAGACAAGGATTTGATACCTGGTCTGGAAAGATCCTACGTGCCATCAAGCAACTAAGCCATCATGCACCACAGCTAAGGAGTCCATGATCTAGAGACTGTGCTTTGCAACAAGAGAGTAGCCTCTACTCACCACAATTAGAGGAAGTCTGCATGCAGCAACGAAGACCCAGCGCAGCAAAAAATAATACACAAATTAAATAAGAAAGAGATTGTATCTTAAAATAGCTTTTATTGGAGTGTAGTGGACTTACAATGTTGTGTTAATTTCAGGTGTATGGCAAAGTGAGTCAGTTGTATATACACACATATCCTCTCTTTTTAAATTCTTTTCCCATATAGGCCGTTACAGGGTACTGGGTAGAGTTCCCTGTGTGTACAGTAGGTCCTTACTAGTTATCAATTTTATATATAGCAGTTTTCTTAACACTTATTTGTAGACACTACCCTAACAATTCTAAGCATTGGCAGGGCAGATGTTATCATCCCATCAAACTAGTGTGTACCTTGAAGCTTTGAGGAGCAGTGAGACTTACTCAAGTCATGGAATCAGAACTCAGATGCAGGCTTGGACTTTCTACTGTACGGTCTTCCTCCATAGATCAGAAGCAGGTCTATCTGTGTGACTTAGCAGCACACTTTGACTTAGCAGCACACAGATAGTGTCCAAAAAGAATAAAGGCAGCACACAGATAGTGTCCAAAAAGAATAAAGGCAGAGGGTGCCTGTCCTACAACTTACTGAGCTGCCATTGGTCAGGGAAATGGAGTGGTAGTTAAAGAGACTAAAATTTACGTAACTTAAATTGAATGATTCTGATATCACTGAGTTGCCTGTGCTCTGGACCCTCAGATGTGCTGTCCTGTGTGAACCGCATTCTCTGGGTACACATGAATTTCCTCTGTTATCATCATGACTTGTGAAAATTGTGAGAATTGCCATCCACAGGGGCTGGCCTGACTGCCATGTTCATAGCATGTGAAACTCTCCCATCCTTCCTCCACTCTGATGAGAACAGAGTGTATGCCCGATTCAGTTAAGCTGGTTAATTTCTCTCGGGCGAGAACGAAGAGACGTGAGAAAATTGAGCACTGGTAAGGCAGAGAGGTATAGGGTGGGAAGGGAGGCTGGCAACGGAATTGAGACACAGAGAAAGCAGGTCATGGAGAAGGAAGAACGAACAAATCAGGCAAGAAAGGCAAGCAGAGTTGATAAAGACGATACCTCTTCAGATTCCCAAAGAATTTCCAGTTTCTGGTTCCATTTCTGTCTGGAGGCTTGACTGCTTTCCTGAGACACTAGCTGGAGTTGGGTTTGATAGTTTGCACCCCAAAGTGTCCTAAGTGAAGCTCCAATTCTGGCTGATGGAGGAGGACCGAGGAGTGGAAAGGACTGACAGATGCCAGGGTGATCATGTGCGTGGAGATAAAATGCAGAAAAGTCTCTGCTTCAAAGAGATGGCCATTGCAGAAGCAGAATGAGACAATTACTTGGGACTTCTTGTGATATAAAGACTTGTTAAAGCGTTAAAGCAGAACTTAGTTAGGTGGGAAAGGAGAGGAGGCTTTTGATCATCCACAAAGGACATGAACATAACAAAAAGTGATCGAAATGCATTGTGCTCTTTTCTGTCTTCCCTTCTTTGGTTACTATGACAGTGGGACCCGAGCGTTACTATGGCTGCTTCCTGGATACTTTTCTCTATCTTACAATGTGATGAGGCTGGAGAACACTGAAGTATCAGGATGAGGGGTAACACTGTAACTAACATCTGCATCAAGCTCTACACCTTACAAAGTACTTTTATGTACATTATAGTTCTGTGATTTATGGAGCACCTCTTATATATCAGGGGCTCTGTCATGGCTTTTTATATAATGGCGCTGATTCCCACGACCACACCAAAGGGAAGTATTCTCATCCTCAGTTTACAAATCAGGAAACTGAGGATCACAGAACTTAAATGACCTGCTTGTGAATATTCAGATACCAAGGTTTGAAAGATGTCCTTTGGCCTGGATTTTGCATTCCTATTGCCGGGTAGTGATACTAACCCCAACTCTTCATTTCACTCCACTTCATCCATACAGATGAGAGAGAATACACTTTCATAAAAAATATGCATGATTATGTCATGGTAATGGCATGGGAAGTATTCAAAAATAATTGAGAACTATAACAGAAATACAGAACAACTCAGGGAAGTCAAGGGTGGAAGTATTTGATCAATTCCATTCGATTCTCTCTGGCAGAGGTGAGAAATGAGGCTCTCATCAATTTTAATTTAATTTATCTATTTAACAAATTCAACAAATACTTATTGAATGCTTGTCTATTCCATGCCAGGTATTGTGAGAGATGCTGGAGACAGAAGTTGGATATACATGGATACAATTCATAGTCCTAATGGGCTCTTGAAGCAGTGGGAAGACAGATTTATAAGCAAGCCCGATGCAGTCTCTTAAGAGCAGTGAGGGAGGTAGGATATTTTACAAGGAGTAATAGGAATTTAAGTAAAATGTGTATAAAATGTTCGTTTTTGCTGGGGCTGCAGATCAAGGACACTGAAGGTATCACAGAAGAGGTAGTGAGGGGCTGGAGTGTTGAGGATGAGTAAGAATTTTTTAGGTGAACAACGGGGTATTGTTAGCCTGCAAAAAATCACTGCCTACTTTGTTCATTTCAAGAATACACGGAGCAGAATTTTCAGAGCTGGTTCCTTTATCAGCTTGTGAATCCTTTTTTTTTAATTCTTGGAATGAACTGGTACTAAAAGAGGGATCTGAACAGTATTGAAAGGTGCTTATTCAAAATCTGCTACTAGAGAGTCTCCTGTCCTGAACTTACAGCCTGTAGCTCTTCTGCATGCAGGTGTGTGTGTGTGTGTATGTGTTTGTGTATTCATCTTCGTGGGCTTTTCTTCCATCTGCCCCTGGAGAAGGGAATACAGCAACCCCTGTGACAATATATAATCTGATAAAATGCTAATTTTATTTCTGGTTATATTTTTCCTCACCATGATTAATCAATATTTCATCAGTAAGTTTCACATTACATGTGCAATACTTATATTTTGTTTACATGTTTAACTTCCATATCCACTGTGTGCTCCTTTAAATGTGGTGGTTTTTTTTTTTGGTTAAACAGTTGCTGTTTCCAGATGGAAACATACTCATCAGTACACTTTATTAGAAATTTAATTTGATCATGAAGTTCATCAATCAGTAAATAAATGGTCAATTAATATTTAGCAATTTAAAAATAACTGCATAATTGCACTAAAATGCTCAGTAACATCTTGTTGCATACTCTGAGCATTGTTTAAAAGAACATTTATTCAGCCAAGAAAGTTTTGGGTGGTATAAAATATCTAGAATAGCCTGAACTTTGTGGTTTCTTAAACACTCAGGTTTTCCAGATCAGTGAGAGCATCTAATGCAGTACTGATTCAATGTGACACATTATAACAAATGAACTATCAATTGATGACTAATGACCATATAAGTTGATTTGTCCGTTTGCCTAACATATTATAGAGCAGGCCATTAAATGCATATAGATCATACACTGGTAAAGACAGGCTGCTTTTTAAATGTGAAGGTTATATGTGTTGTGGCCAGCATAGTCCCACTGGGAAACATTCTTGGAAATTATAATTGAGTCATTGGGATATGTTATTAGTTTTTAAAGGAACTGATTTACATAAAGTCTCAGGAAAATATTGAATGCAATATAATGCAGAACCAAGGCTACAGTGTTGTTAAATGTAAAAACAGCCTGCAGTAAACTGATTCATACAGAGTTTGACACAAAAAGACAGAAGTAAAACTATGTGCCTGTCATGAGGGATCATAAATGAGGAAATACTTGAATTGGTAAGTATGGGGAAGGCCTGAAAATACTTCATGGCCATCCCAATCATTCTGGGAATTGTTGATCGTGTGAGAAGGCTTCAGTTTCCCTTGGGGAGTGTACCTAGAAAGAAGGCAATACAGACAGCACAGTTGGATCTTAAAGGGTTTCATTTCCATTCCTCATGGCATTAACACCAACAAGAAGTGTTTTTTTTTTTTTTTTTTTTTTTTTTTTTAAGTGGTACTCACTTACTATCTATCCACCTGGGTTGACACTGTCAGTAGATGACACTAAATTAGTATGTTATTTTTTTAATCTCCAACCTGGATAATGCAATTATGAGCATCATCAAGTTTGCAGACAGCATCGGGATGGAAGGGCTTAACACCTCAAAACTCACACATAAAGAGCACAGTGTAATCTTTTGAGTCAAGGAGCTTGAGAGCAGTTCCAAATCCTCTTCAATAATATAGCAGTAGTGGCTTGTCATTGTAGAAAGTACAGGGTGCTGCATTCTGTAGAACCTGTTGAGCCGTAAGAGTTACCTGGTTGACATTTTGTTCCAACTCAACAGCTTTGCATTAGCTGACACACAATAGACCATAAAGCGTTCTCTCTCAAACTGGCTCCAGGGTGCTGGCTGTGTTTTAGAAGGCTGTGAAAACCTCCTCTCCCTTACAGTTCACTCCCTTCACAACACTGTGCCTTAACAATTATAAATTTATTTGTTGATTTACTTGTTCTATAAGCACAGGACCAAGGATATCTTTTTTATTAATAATTTTAATGCCAGTTGTTATTTATTTATTTAATTTTTAACTGTGCTGGGTCTTTGTTGCTTTGAATGGGCTTCCTATAGCTGTGGCTCGTGGGGGCTACTCCTTGTGGGGTGTGTGGGCTTCTCATTGCAGTGGCTTCTCTTGTTGTGGAGCACGGGCTCTAGAGTGCTGGCTCAGTAGTTGTTTGAGGCTTACTTGTTCCACAGCATGTGGAATTACTTGTTTTGTGGCATGTGGAACCTTTCTGGACCAGGCAACGAATTCTTGTCTCCTACATTGGCAGGTGGATTCTTATCCACTTTACCACGAGGGAAGTCCCTAAGTATATCTTCAGAAAAATTTTGTTAATGTATTCCCAGTATCCAATACCTAACATGTTCTGTATTATTCAAAGAATAAATGAACCAAATTTAAATTCAGTGACTCACGGAAGTCCAGAATTCACCTTCATCAAGGCCTCCATTTTAAACCCGAGTTATGTTGGTTGCCAGGTTCAGACACATCTGGACTTCTTTTTTTGAGGGTGGAAAGTGCACTGGAATCTACATATATTTTACTGAGTTAATGTGCATGGGAGGAAGAGGAATGAAAATATGGTCTCCACACCTCCTGTGTGGAGCACTATGATGAAAGGTAGACAGAAAGTGAAGCATTACTTTCCATGAGGACTCTGTGAGTTACATGGACATATATGGTCTATGACATAAGTGGATGAGAGATGATCATCTCGTTGTTCCCAAGGTCATTCTGCAGTCTCAAGGGCTGGCATCTTTGGGAGGGCACAGGTGTCACGGACATGGGTATTCACATGAGAGGACCAGTACCACTGATAGAAGAGACACGTTTGATGAAGTGGACATCATGTGGAGGGCAGAAGATAAGAAGGATGTGGCAAGGTATGTACTTCACTGACAGGTTCCTGATCCCAAGAGACACTTGGGCATTTCCAGATACAAGCACAGGAGGATTTATCCCTTTCCAATGAGATGTGCATTACTGTTGCATTGGCAAAGCCATCTGAACCCATAGATTTAAGAAGCCTGAAAAAGCTTACATTTCTACCAGGATATTTTTTTATACTTCTCTAGCCCATTGACTGGCAACCCTTAGTTAATATGGCCAACTGACATGTTTATCTAGTTGTCTTTTGAGCTCCTAGTCCAAAACTAAGCTTCTGGGTTGGATATTCCATAAATCACAGAAAATCCCTTCTTAATTTGTCATGTGGAATGTTCCAAATGGAGAAGTGATAACCCTGGATACATGTGCAACTAGTCTGTAGATCATGGGTGTGAATTCCTGTCCTCACTGGGAAGTCCCAGAGGGGAAGATTTGTATCTTATTCATTTCTGAGTCCTCAGGGACTTGCCCCACATTGGGCACACAGGAGACACTCAGGAAATATTTCATGAACAGTATTTTATTTTAACTTTATAACCCTGAAAGGTAGAGTACATGAAAGTTGAATGTTCAGATAAAAGTTATTATTTTCATCGACAAAGAGAAAGGAAAAGCAACTGAGGGTCTCAACAGATTCCTACAATGCACAGTTTCTGAATCTTTCTTGTTTGTTTGTTTTAAAGATTTATTTATTTATGGCTGTGCTGGGTCTTCATTGCTGTGCGGGCTTTTTCTCTACTTGAGGCAAGCGGGGGTTTCTCTGTAGTTCCAGTGTGTGTGAGCTACTCGTTGTGGAGGCTTCTCTTGTTGTGGAGACGGGCTCTAGTGCATGTGGGCTTTAGCAGTTTTGGTGGGTGGGCTCTGAAGTTGAGGCTCCTGGGCTCCAGAGCATAGGCTCAATCGTTGCGGTGCACAGGCTTAGTTGCTCCGTGGTATGTGGGATCTTCCCAGACCAGTGGTGGAACCCCTATCTCCAGCATTGGCAGGTGGATTCTTTACCACTGAGGCACCAGGCTGTCAATTAGCATCTACAGACACATGCATCTTTCTTCACAGAAAACATGTAATATGGGGAGATGGATTGACAGGGACCAGGTCTGACTTTAATTGTGGGCGATGTTGCTATTGTATAGCCTCTGCTGAGGTGGGTCGGGGATAGGGGGGGACAGGACATGGACATGATTTGCAGCACTGATTGATTCTGAGAACACAACCAATAATCCCTGACTACCCAGGTGCTTCCCAGGTAGCTCAGAGGTTAAAGCGTCTGCCTGCAATGAGGGAGACCTGGGTTCAATCCCTGGGTCGGGAAGATCCCCTGGAGAAGGAAATGGCAACCCACTCCAGTATTCTTGCCTGGAGAATTCCATGGATGGAAGAGCCTGGCAGGCTATAGTCCACTGGGTTGCAAAGAGTTGGACATGATTGAAGCAACTTGGCACGCATGGTTGATTAACAATGTGTTGATAGTTCCAGGTGTGTAGCTGATGATTCAGGTATACATATACATGTATCTATTCTTTTTCAAATTCTTTTCCCATTTCTGTTGTCATATAGTATTGAGCAGAGTTCTCTTTGCTACACAGTAGGTCTTTGTTGGTTATCCATTTTAAAGTTAATTTGTCTTTAGTTCAGTCAACATGTATTCATTAAGCATCTATTTCATGCCATCCATTGTTGTAGACATAGGGATATAGTAGTGAGCGCAAAATTTCCCGATATAGCATTCTAGATGGGGGAGAAAAACAAATAAACACACGATATGCCATATGGTGATAAGTGCTATGGAGAAAAATCCTTTAGGAATGGTCAGTTGCAATTTTAAACAAAACAGTAAGAAACACCTTTCCGAGAAGGTGATATTTAAACTAAAAAATGAGCTGTATTTCCCATTCTGCCTGGAATGCATTGTCCCCAGGCTCCAGAGTAATTTAGACACTACGTGCTCTATAAAACCCAGCCCCTTCAGTGGTCATGTTTATAACTTAGGCCAAGAAAAGTATGTTTGGGTTAACTGAGATTTAAATTTAACTGGGGCTCCTATGCTTTATCTGGCAGCCTTGGCAGCCCAATTCTTCCCTCAAGCTGGAAATATTCCGTCTTTCTTTTGAGCTGCCGGGTCATTCTCTTCTTTTAAGCCACTACTTGGACACTCATTATACTTCAGCAGTTACTTTATCAGCCTAGCTAAGCATTCCCTTGAAAGTCAGGAAGTAAAGTCAGAGAAAATGTGGTGGGATTCAGGACAGGGAGGTTTCAGCTGCAGAAAATCAGGTCATAAAGACCCAGAGTACAGAGAATTCCTAGGAGGTATTTGGAGACCGCCAACATGAGGAAGTATTGTTAAATGGGAGCAGGAGAAAGTGCCAAAGTGATTTCAAACTAGCTGAGGTTTTAGCAGATGAACAAGGATAGAGTTTGATACTGAGACAGAAAGTTAGGTTTTTCTCCCTTTAAGAAGTTGACCTTGCCGGAACTGGGGTGAGGCCTTTATTTCACCCTCTTTCTTCCCTCCAACAGGGACCTGACACGTATGCTCAACTACCAGAAACAGTGGCAAATGCAACACCCGCTGGCACTGCTAATTACCAAATGCCCCCCAGGATGAGGGCATAGGTTTAACACCTGGGCAGAGGTAGCTGACTGTTAGAACCAGGGAAATGTTGACACTGCGGTTCTTGCAGATACCTGGGTCATTAATCACAGCAACAGTGCTTTGTACCTGGGAAGCAGGGCCATGAAGAGTCTTTTACTTTTGATTACCGGGTGTTTGTTATTAAAAAAAAAAAAAAACACAAAAACATAAACAGATTTTCTTAGCTTTCCTGTAGCAGAGAATGTTGGCAGTTTGGATGAGCCTGATGTGAACTCATCTGTATTTAGGTAAAATTTGTTGCCTGAAACGTTAATGAAAGGTGCACTCATCAGACTGCTTCCTGTATAAATGACCTTAGTACTTCTATCTGATCATATTGTGCACCTATTGATTTTAAAGGCAGGCACTTTGATAATGTGGGCCATGTAGTGGCTGTTAAAAGGTTTCCAGAGAACACTAGTTAACAATTTCCCTTTCCTTTTTACTGTGCCCGGTAGCCTTTTCAGCGTTTTTTTAAATTTATTGTTGGAGGGATAATAATGGCAAAATTTTAAAGTATTTTTTCCACCCCATTGTTCCAGGTGGTGTGTTAAGGATGCCATAAAAATGATCTCATTGAATTCTTTTAATAACTCTATGATCAAGGAAATTCCCTGCCCAAATTTACTTATGAAGAAACTGAGGCTGAGAAAGATGAAGAGATTTGACTTAGGTCTTTCCTCTTTCTGTCTGTCTGGCCAGCCTGCCCAGTTTGGTGCTTTTGCAATTATACAGTAGTAACAGCATACAGAAGGGGACTATCTCTTGGCATTCACCTTTGGAGATATTTTGACATTCCTCTATTTGACCATTGGTCACACCTCAAGTTCTTTCCTCACTCAGCAGATTTGTGGCCAGGACCTCCTCTTCCGTCCTCGGGATACGGGTCAGACCCATGGCCTGTGATTTCTAGAAAGAGAATTCATGTTTAGTGCCCTGGAGCTCCTACCCACTATCACCATGTACAAGGGAGTTGTGTCAAGATCAGGTCTGAATTATGAGGTTAAACAAAAGTCATTGTTTTTCTGGTTCCATACATGCATTTCTTTATTGATATCATCGTATGCTGTGTCACACATATAATAATTTTCTATTTGTCTGCACTGCAAATAGTTAAAGGATTTTGCTAGTTATTTTAGAATTAAAAAAAAAAAGGGAAAGTCTGTCTTCTATTCAGGAACCGGAATATAATTTTCATTTTTCAGATGACGTAAAAGGAAGTATATTTCATCAAGGTGCAGGGTTAAGGTTAGCACTTTTAAAAAACAATCTTCTTTGGAGTAGTGTCTCTATTGGAGACATAATCCAAAGAAACTTTGGCTGTTTATCTGCTGCCATCTGAGGTGGCAACTAGGGTTAAGCTTTCCTTGCAGCAAGTGCTAATCACACAACATTTATTCAGATGTTTAAAAATCAACACAAAGCTATCCTTTTAGAAAATATTTGGGACATATTCAAACCTCTTAATATTCAGTGGGGCTGAAGAGATTTTAAAATCAAGCTGTTAAGAGCACAGAGAAATTTTAGGGCAGTGAAAATACTCTGTGTGGTACTATAATGGGAGATATATGTCACTATTGGGCAAGACCCCGATGCTAGGAAATACTGAAGGCAAAAAGAGAAGGGGTTGGCAGAGGATGAGATGGCTAGATAGCATCACTAACTCAATGGATGTGAATGTGAGCACACTCCAGGAGATAGTGGAGGACAGAGGACCCTGGTGTGCTGCAATCCATGGGGTCACAAAGAGTTAAGACATGACTTAGTGACTGAGCAACAATAACAAATATGTCATTGTACCTTTGTGTATAATCCTTAGAATGTACAACACCAAGAATAAACCCTAAAATAAACTATGGACTTTGGGGAATAACGATGTGTCAAGGCAGGTTCACCAGTTATAATAAATATATCCCTCTGGTGGGAGATGTTGATGCTGGAGGCTACTCCTGTATGTGAGGGGTTGGCAGGGGATACAGGAAATCTCAGTACCTTCCTCTCAATTTTGCTATGAACCTGAAACTGCCTTAAAAATTTGTCTTTGTATTTCTGGGGCCCAGAAGTCCAAATGTTTAGAAAATTTTAAAATTGATTTTTTAAAGTTGTTTTCTTTGTTGTTGCTGTTGCTGCTGTTTCCACCTCCCTCCCTCACAAATATTTGAGAGCTACTGGAGTAGAGAAAAAGGCCTAAATTTCACTGTCTGTCAGACCTGAACTTTGACGCTATTGTTTTGTAACAGTATGACCTTAGGCAGATGCTTAACTTCTTGGTGTTCTGGCTTCCTCATCTGTAAAACAAGAATAATAGTATTTTCCTGGAAAGATTAGACGTCATGTATAAAAACCACCTATTGTAGTCCTGGAAAATTGTAAACAAATTGTAATAGTTGCTATTATTACTCATGCATCGCCGTGAAGAAATAGCTTCACCTGACGCCAAGAGAACTGAGTCTCATTATAAATCATTTAACACTTGCCATCAATTAACTTTGAAGGAGTTACTTGAAGTAGAAGGAAGCAATTGATTGAATGGATGAGTCACTTCAGAAAGGCCTTTCTTAAAGCTGTGGGGCAGTGGTGGCTTGAGGGGTGCTGTTTTCCTGAGCAGTGGTTCCCTAAGCCTCAGAAACCACCAGAAACTCTCAGGGTGCTTGCTATTCAGGTTGATTCAAGAGCTCCTTTCTCTGCCAGATCAGACCTTGGGGGTGAAGAATCAGAACATACAATAGGCTCCTGAGTTGATTTTTAGGAGGCCAGGGAAGCATTTGTTCATAGACCAACTCTGGGAAAGCATTGCTTGCAGGACACAATTGATGTCCTCATGTTATATTACTCTGTTCTTCCTTCCAACCCAAACACTGAGCTCTGAATTATGATTTCTGGTAGCAACAGTCGTAGCGGTAGTACCACTACTAACAGTATTAATAACAATGTTTACTGAGCCCTTTCTGTGAGCCAGGACTTGTTCTAAACTTTAAATACATTAACTCTTTAATCCCCAGAGCAATACTCACAGATAGCCATTATAATTACCTAGATTTTACAGGGAGAACACTTTGGCACCACCATTAAGTACAAAGAGGAGCTGAAGCGAGATGGCTTTACCACTTCAACTAAAATGAGCCTCAAGTGAGCCTCCTGCTAATTTGGATGAAAGGGCAGGTCTGGAGCCAGGCTGGCCTCTGGGAAGAGGAGTGTTGAGGACAGAGAGAGGCCCGGCAAACAGCACATGGTCCTGGAACAGTGTCATTAGGTCGTTTGTACTGGACGGTGGTTGGGGGCCCTCTCCGATCACACTGAAACATGCTGGCGTGTTGTGGGGAAAGCAGATCTGTGCTGTGGTTAGCTCCTAAGAGCAAGACTGTGAGCTGAGGGAAACTAGTCTCCCAGGCTCAGCACTATACTCCTGTCAGGAAGCACAAGGAATTTCCTGTTTGGAATTTCCCCACAGCTCATTTCTCAGGCTTTGGCGGCCATTTCTTGGAAGCCCCGGGGCCGAAAACTCCCTTTTCCCCCCTATTACATGACTTTCCCTTCAAAAATGATGGACATTGCAAATACATTATATAGCACAGAGAAATATATCCATTATTTTGCAATAACTTTAAATGAAGCACAATCTAAATCTATAAAAATATTGAATCACTATGTTGTACATCTGAAATGAATATAATATTGTAAATCAACTGCACTTCAATTTAAAAAATGGTGGGTCTTTCCAGCTTCAGTGTTCCTGAAACACACCAACTGTTTTCATTATAGCCCTTGTTATTGATAATCAATAAAAGGGGCAGAAACGGAGCAGCACCCTACGGTCCTCCCCCCTCCCATGTCCTCAACCTGCCTTTTTTCTGTGGAAAAACTTTAGCCAATGAATAAGTTTAATCAGAAAAGTGAGAAAATGCAGAAACAAAGGAAAACAGACAAATGAGACCAAATAATAATAGTTTGGTCAATGCGCAAGGTCAAGGACCTTTAGTCCTTTTCAAGGGCTATAGATAATATTCTGAGCCATATCCTGTGAGCTGTCTTATAGATATTGAAACCCCCACCAGGTAGAAGTTAACTACATGATGAGCGGACTATAGCCATGACATAAACTGCCACATTTCCGAGAACTGGTCCCAGGGAAATGGAAACAAATTGACCATGGAACTGAAGTTTGTTTTTAAAACAATCAAGATGATGCTGGTCAGACCAGTGCATGACAAATTACGAGATGACTGTCAGAGCCTTGTTTGTTCTACACATAGCCCCTCCCATCAGCCTGTAAAAGCCCTTGCCAACTGATTGTTGGGGGTGGGGGTAGGGGTGGAGTTGGCCTTTGGATAAGCTTTTCTCCCATCTCACCTGCCCCCACCCGTATTTCCCAGTTGCCAGCATCTAAAATAAAGCAAATTTTCTTTTCACCAACTTGGCCTCTTTATTGGCTTTTGAGCCATGAGCAGCCGGACCCCACTTTCTGTAACAGGACTAGAAAATGGTAGTAACCAGATCTCACGAATCAGTCACAATGCAAAGGGGTCAAGAATCTCAGGGTCTTCAATCCAGTTGATGTACCTGGAATTGTTTCTGTCTCTTTCTCATTGATTCCCCACATCAAGTTCTCCTTTCTTCATTATCTCACCAAACCTCGACTGTCCCTCAGCCTTCAAATGCTCTGGGAATTGGTTTTCCACCTTGAGTATGTGGCAGAATCTCCTGGCAGTCTCAGTTAATGATTTCTGGGATGGAGTAGGTCTGTAGATGTTGTTGCTGTTTAGTTGCTAAGTTGTATCCGACTCTTTGCAACCTCAGGGACTGTAGCAGGCCAGGCTCCTCTGTCCCTGGGATTTCCAGGCAAGAGTACTGGCGGGGTTGCCATTTCCTTCTCCAGGGGATCTTTCTGACCTAGGGATTGAACCCTGGTCTCCTGCACTGCAGGCCAGTTGCTTACCACTGAGCCACCATGGAAGCAGAGGTCTGCAGGGGAGGGAGGAGAATTTGCATTTTGAACAACGTCCCAGGTGCAGCTGAGGCTGCTGATGCAGGGATCACACTTTGTGAACTGTTTTCTGGTAACTTAAAGCTCTCAGTCTTAATGATATAATTCAGGCTGAAACATAGGTCATGTAAAGGGGGGAGGGATCACCCGATAAAGTAAAATTTCTCAGTTAAATATGAATTTCAGATAAACAAATAATTTTTTTAATGTACATCCCAAATATTGCATGGGACAGACTTAAATTAAAAATTATTTATTGCTTATCTGCAATTTAAATTAACTGGAGTGCCTGTGTATACTGCATTTTAAGTTGTTATGTCTGGCAATTTCATTTCAAAGGCATCATGTTTGCGAACTTCCTGATAGCATGAAAGCTACTCTGTGAATTAAACTATTTTCCTAGATCTTTTCCTTCTAACACCCAGCTCTCAGGTTCCTGAAATGGATTTCCCGACTCTGAGAAGGGTCCTTGTCCCAGCCTTCCCCTGAGACACCCCTCTAGGACCTAGTGCTAACTTAATGTATCCCAGGTTGATTGCACTAGAGTCCCTTGGAGCTTATTGTTGCCATTCCTCTTCTGTATGAGTCTTTCAATTTACTTTAATAGTGGAGATTTCAGGACAAGGCAGGAGAGAAAGTGGAGCCCACAAAACATGCAGTCAGCTCCTTCTTTTGCTGATACCAAGATTGGTCCAGTTGGTGCACCAGAGAGGATGTCTTAGCAAACTCAGAGAGGGGCAGTTTGTCTATCCAAGCAAGCGAGCCTGGTGGTGTTGCCATATGGAATAAATGCTCATAAAACACAGTGTGTTAGTGCTGTTTTAGGCAAGTTAAGGATTGCAATTTGTGTTTAATTTTTAAATCCCGTTACTGCTCCTGTAGAGGCATTTCTGAAGTTTGACAAGCTTCCTGGCTAGGATGTGTCAACTTTAGGATATTGTTCCTAAAAGCAGGAGGAGGATATCTTTGCCACTGACCATAAAGATGATAATGACGAGATAGATAAGGAAATTACTGAATGGAGATCAATCTTATGAGACTTATGTCTAGCTGGAGTTTAATGTCCAAGAGTTTGTCCACCACTATTGTTCATTTCCAAATTGAGCACTATATTTGAACTCACAACCTAGCATCACAGTGAAGACAGCAGAGTTTGGGTCTTACAATTTTCTGCAAATTTCTGGAGTGCATATTTAAAAGGACAGCATGGTTCTCTTCTTTCAAATACTAATAATTCTGTTTCAAAGAGCAGTAACTCAAAGTGTTTTTCCAGTAATGCAGTCCTATTTCCAGATATTTTAATAATGCTAATCGGAACCCTCAGGCTTTATTTTTGTTTTTCTCTGAGGAATGGATTTCTGTTAAGCATTTGTATTATAATTCTAAAACCTACCCTTGTTTGAGAAACAGATGTTAGAAGAGAACGCAGTCAAAAGGGAGAAGAAATGACTGTAGATGAGAGCAAATATTTATTTTCACACGTATCTAGTGGCTTCCTATAATGTTATCAATGAACGAAAAGTCAAACATTAACTCTCTGCTGTTTGTGTGCAAAATGTTATTACTAACCCACCATTAGGCTTGACATGCATTCTGAGTGTTTTTCCATTAGTCTTAATGTATTTGGGCAATGTCACTCATAGCTTCTTTTCTCATTTTACTAATAATAAGTAGCAGGCATTTACAAAAAAAGGTAGCCAAGATCTTCTGGTATTTTTGTGGTCAAGGAAAAGAGCCAGGTTTCTGCTCCTAAGAAGGAATGAACCCATTTTCTCAACCTGACACGGATATCAGAGATTTGGAGGATTTAATAATGGTCACAGTCGAAAGTATGGTACGTTTTCCTATCAGGAAAACCAATCTACCCTCCTCCTGCTATACACTCCATGTGTTAACAAAAGACCAAATATAGCAGCAGGAAAAGACTGTAGTCAGTTAATGAATTCTCTATTTACATTCCAAACCAATAAGCTAATTTTTTGTTTGTTTGGCTTAACAGATTGTGCTTTAATTACAAGCCATTAGCCAGGGACTAAGAGATGAAACTGTTTGGATTTCATAAATGTTTTTGAATATTATACAACTCATTTAACAGTTTAATATACAGAAATAATGCTCTGATGTAGGGGAAACACTTAACTGAGATAGTGTTACTTGAGGATAGCCCAGCCTTTCTGACTCAATCCAGCAGAGGGAGCACTGGCGGGATTGGGGCGGGGGGGGAATCTCTAGAGTCAGACTGTCTTTACTTCGGTCCTGACTCTGCCATTTACTAGTGCATGACTTTGGGTAAGCTACCCAAGTGCCTCAGTTTCCTCATTAGTCAAATGGAGGTAATTTTATTACCAACCCCTGAGAGGGATTTCCAACAATAAGTGGGATAAGGCATATGAAGTGACTACCACAGAGTGAGCATCCAGTAAATATTAACTAAAAACAGAATAAAATCAAACAAAATTGAAACTATTTTCTGAACTAAAGTTCAAAACTAAAGTACTGAACTATACCTGAATAAATCTCTTACTACATGTTGTAATTATTGCATGAAGTAAAGATTATGTTGCCTACCTAATAAATTTAACCAACAAATATTTGAATTTTAGAATAAACATATCTTATATACTTATTAGGGATTTACTGGATATTAAAAGTAAATGCATGAAGGACATGTTTAATAAAATCAAAGACACCCCCTTATATTTTAAGTCATCCTGCTAGAATAAACATTGTCTAAAGCAATAAAGAGAATAGATAACAAGAGATAACAAGATATAACAAGATAAAAAGAGAAAAGATAACAAGTTTCCTTTGGCATAATTTAAATAGTGTTTCTAATATTTTTATATTTATTTATAGGCTTTCAGAAATGGTATTGACCTAACAGAAGCAGAATATATTAAGAAGAGGTGTCAAGAATACACAGAAGAACTACACAAAAAAGATCTTCATGACCCAGATAACCACAATGGTGTGATTACTCACCTAGAGTCAGACATCCTGAAATGTGAAGTCAAGTGGGCTTTAGGAAGCATCACTACGAACAAAGCCAGTGGAGGTAATGGAATTCCAGTTGAGCTATTTCAAATCCTAAAAGATGATGCTGTGAAAGTGCTGCACTCAATATGACAGCAAATCTGGAAAACTCAGCAGTGGCCACAGGACTGGAAAAGGTCAACTTTCATTCCAATCCCAAAGAATGCTCAAACTACTGCACAATTGTACTCATTTCACACACTAGCAAAGTAATGCTCAAAATTCTCCAAGTCAGGCTTCAACAGTAGATGAACCATGAACTTCCAGATGTTCAAGCTGGATTTAGAAAAGGCAGAGGAACTAGAGATCAAATTGCCAACATCCACTGGATCATAGAAAAAGGGAGAGCATTCCAGAAAAACACCTAATTTGCTTTATTGAATATGCCAAAGCCTTTGACTGTGTGGATCCCCAAAATTGTGGAAAATTCTTAAAGAGATGGGAATACCAGACCACCTGACCTGCCTCTTGAGAGCTCTGTATGTTGGTCAAGAAGTAACAGTTAGAACTGGACATGGAACAACAGATTGGTTCCAAATAAGGAAAGGAGAACATCAAGGCTGTATGTTGTTACCCTGCTTATTTAACTTATACACAGAATACATCATGCAAAATTCAGGGCTGGATGAAACACAAGCTGGAATCAAGATTGCTGGGAGAAATATCAATAACCTCAGATATGCAGATGACACCACCCTTATGGCAGAAAGTGAAGAAGAACTAAAGAGCCTCTTGATGAAAGTGAAAGGGGAGACTGAAAAAGCTGGCTTAAAATTCAACATTCAGAAAACAAAGATCATGGCTTCAGATCCCATCACTTCATGGCAAATAGATGGGGAAACAGTGGAATCAGTGACAGGCTTTATTTTTTTGGGCTCCAAAATCACTGCAGATGGTGACTGCAGCCATGAAATTAAAAGACACTTGCTCCTTGGAAGAAAAGCTATGACTAACCTAGGCAGCATATTAAAAAGCAGAGACCTTACTTTGCCAGAGAAGGTCTGTCTAGTCAAAACTATGGTTTTTCCAGTTGTCATGTATGGATGTGAGAGTTGGACTATAAAGAAAGCTGAGCGCCGAAGAATTGATGCTTTTGAGCTGTGGTGTTGGAGAAGACTCTTGAGAGTCCCTTGGACTGCAAGAAGATCTAACCATGCCATCCTGAAGGAAATCAATCCTGAATGTTCATTGGAAGGACTGATGCTGAAGCTGAAACTCCAATACTTTGGCCATCTGATGTGAAGAAGTGACTCGCTAGAAAAGATCCTGATGCTGGGTAAGACTGAAGGCAGGAGGAGAAGGGATGACAGAGGAGGAGATGGTTGGATGGCATCCCTAACTGGATGGACGTGAGTTTGAGTAGGATTCAGGAGCTGGTGATGGACAGGGAAGCCTGGCGTGCTGCAGTCCATGGGGTCGCAAAGAGTTGGACACAACTGACTGAACTGAACTGATAGGCTTTCATTGAAAAAAAAATCTCTTGGTCTATGATTTTTGGACTTTGGCAGTAGCACCAACAAACAATTGGAAAATCAGTGAACAGAAACAGCGCTGTATTCAAGGATGTGGTTTCTGAGGTCTGGATCTCTCTGCTGTAGCAGTCACATCTGGGTAGGTGGGAGAGTAGGCATGGGATGGAGTCAGGCAAGGTAAGTGAGGTGTGTCAGTGGAATCTGGGTGGTTAGACCACTCAAACTGTGAAAAATGTAGTGTCTGTGATTTCCGGACAACAAGCACTTTTTTGGATGAAGCCCCCAGTTTTCATGACCAGAGCAGTCCAAGAATTAAAAGATAGGGATGTCAGGCAGGAAGGGGGTAAGATAAGAGAATACATAGACACGTGATTCTTCCCTATGTTCTACTTGCTCTCCTACTGTGCTGGAGGTACTTCAGAATTTTTTTTTAGTTTTTGGCCTTGACATGAGGCATGTAGGATCTTAATTCCCTGACCAGGGCTCAAACCCACCCCCCTGCATTGGAAGAGTAGAGTCTTAACCACTGGACTGCCAGGGAAGTCCCAGGAATTCTTTTTTTTTTAAATAACTGCCTTGATATTACTAATGTGAATGGGTACTCACTCCTCTTCCAATCTCCCCTTCTATGGTTATAGATAAAAATTTTACATTGGTGGTTATTCTTTCCATGAGGAACTCTCATGGAAGAGAATACGAGGCAGAATAAAAGTACCATTATTAGGATTATAATGCATAATAGAAATTTACATTGTTTAAATTCAGTTCAGTTCAGTTCAATTGCTCAGTCATGTCCAACTCTTCGCGACCCCATGAATCACAGCACGCCAGGCCTCCCTGTCTATCACCAACTCCCGGAGTCCACCCAAACCCATGTCCATTGAGTCGGTGAAGCCATCCAACTGTCTCATCCTCTGTCATCCCCTTCTCCTCCTGCCCTCAATCTTTCCCAGCATCAGGGTCTTTTCAAATGAGTCAGCTCTTTACAACAGGTGGCCAAAGTATTGGAGTTTCAGCTTCAGCATCAGTCCTCCAATGAACACCCAGGACTGATCTCCTTTAGGATGGGCTGGTTGGATCTCCTTGCAGTCCAAGGGACTCTCAAGAGTCTTCTCCAACACCACAGTTCAAAAACATCAATTCTTTGGCACTCAGCTTTCTTTATAGTCCAACTCTCACATCCATACATGACTACTGGAAAAACCATAGTCTTGACTAGACAGACCTATGTTGACAAAGTTAAGCCTCTGCTTTTTAATATGCTGTCTAGTTTGGTCATAACCTTCTTCCAAGGAGCAAGCGTCTTTTAATTTCATGGCTGCAATCACCTTCTGCAGTGATTTCAGCTATGAACATTATAAAAAAAATCTCTGCAAAAGTAAAATGGGTATTTGCTGGCTCATGTATTCTGCAAACTGATCTGATAAAATTTATTTCCATTTTATTTCTCAAATGTTTTGTACAGCCTAGAAGAATAGACTAAAAAGAACTGTATCATATCTAACACATACTAGTCTGGGCTTCCCCCATACTCACAAAGGCACAGGCTTATTACGACTTATACTATTTATCTTGTGTTCTTTTGTTCAATTAATAGCTGATGTCATCTCTTTTGGCTATTCCTGAAAGTATGGTTAGCCTTTCCTTGTTCACTTTTTGACATTCTAGGACATATCAAGTCATACTCAACGGAACTGCCATTATCAAGCATTTACTATATATGCTCTGTATACTGAGCGCTGTTCAGCAAACCTCACATATGTTACTTGGTTTAATTCTTGTCTCAAGCCCATAAGGTAGATATTACTTCCTTTTACAACTGGAGATTCTGAAACTCAAAAAATTTAAATGCTATTCTCAAAGTTAAACATCTACTGAGTGGTACACACCCAAACTTGCAACTACTTCCGTTCAACTATAAATTCCATGCTGCTTCAGTAGGCTATGGTGATTAAGAACTTTGCCTATTGAGTGCAGGATTATTTCATGTAGAAGCCAATACTGTTTTTATATTATCTGGCTGTCTTGCCAGACAATACTATTCTTCCTACACTCTCAGGAAATTTCAGCATTGTTCAGTCTCTGCACAAATCAAGATTCCTTTTTCTATATTCTAAATATAAAATATTGACCATCCTACTTGTGGCAGAGTGTAAGGTACTGTAGAGGATACAAAATTACATGAGCCAAGGCCTCTGATCTTATGAGGCCATTTAATGGCAAAGGGGTGAGCATGATAAAAACTGCATGAAAATGTCTACAATATGAGGCAGAATAAACGTAACATCATTGAGATTATAATCCATGACAAGACTTTACAAAAAGGAGAAGACAACCACAGAAGCCTCTCCTCTTTGGATCCTGGTTGAGATTTGGCTTTTTTTTCTGCTGTGGTTTATGGGGAGGCAGAACCAGAGAGAGGGTTTGTCAGTCACATTTCAATGGTTCATTATCACTGCCATTTGGTACAAACAGCTCATTTTTGGTGAGAAATAATAATCAATGCAAAAACAAGGATGTAGACAGAGGTGGGGCATGCAGATACTCCATGATTTTATTGATATTTTCTCCAGGTTGTGACAGTGAGGATAATCTCTAAAAAAGAGTGAAAAAAACCCTACTGCTCTCACTATAACTATAGTCAGTCTGACAACCAAGCATTCACTAATTAAATGTAATGGTAAATATATAAAATATAATGATCAACTGAAGCTTATAATCTGTAGAGAATATAAGATGTCTATACAAATAAATATCATGTAGTGGGAAATGATAAAAGTCATTAGGGAAGGACAGAGATAACATCATGACATTTGAAAGGAGAAACAGGTTATTTTCACTGGAGGAATCAGGGGAAGTCTGAAGAAGGTGATAATAACTATTAATGTTGTTATTTTAGTTGCTAAGTCATGTCTGACTCTTTGCAACCCCATGGACTGGAGCCCAACAGGCCCCTCTGCCCATGGGATTCCCAGGCAAGAATACTGAAGTGGGTTGCCATTTCCTTCTCCAGGGGATCTTCCCAACCCAGGGATGGAACCTGCATCTCCTGCATTGGCTGGCGGATTCTTTACCACTGAGCCACCAGGGAAGCCCGATAACTACTAATAGCTAATCTCTTTTAATTGCTAACCAGGTACCAGGCCTTAAGCATATATTAACTTATTTAATGCTCATAACAGCTTTATGAGGTAGATGCAAACTGTCCCCATAGTCCAACCCCGTATTTTCCAGGAAAAGAAACCAAGTCATAGAGATTAAATGACCTGCTAGCAAGTGGCCTGAAATTTGACTTTAGAGGCTAATCATTTAACCACAGCTCTATTTACCAGCCTGGGCCAGGAAGGATGGATGGGAGTGGTTCCTTACATGGAGCTAGAAGAACAAGCAGGGAGACAGCCTCAGGAAAGGACAAGGAGGGGACAGGGTTGCTGGCACATGAAGAGAAGTAATCACAAACAGTAACAGGGAAGGCTATGTTATGTTAGGTAGGAGTCAGGCCATGGAGAACACTAAGATACCTAAAGGGATGGTACTTTACTTTTTATGATTGACAGTTTTTGAAACGCCTCAGCGTATGACATAGGTGGGCTGCAGGGAAGCTAATCTGATAGCCATGTACAAGATGGATATAAAGGTTGTTGAGAGGCAGGGAGAGCAGTTAGGAGGTTAAAATCCGTAACAGGGAACATAGCTTAGAGTGATGGGGTGATTAAAGTGAGGATGACAATGAGGAATTGCAAAATTGAAAGTGAGGAATTAAGAATGGCAGTCATGGAAGTGTAAAATTGCAAGATAGAATTTTGCTTCTTGAGGAGTCAAAAGAGATGCTTGAGATTTGAGTGTGGGTTATTGCAAGGGCAGAGGTGTTATCCACACAGCTCTGGACCTTCAGGGAAGTTAAGTTTGAGTAGAAAATGAAGTTAATTTTGTACATATAGTCATGCAGATAGAATTTTCTGTTGGATAATTCTTGGACAGAAAGGTTGATAAAAATTTCATCTGAAAAAAAACAAGTTTCATCTCTACTTGGTTGTTCTTTATATTTTCGAACTCTTTGCAGACTTCTAACTTCTCTCTCTGTGTATCCATTCTCCTCCCAAGTTCTTTCATCATCTTTAAGATCATTACTCTTAACTCTTTCACGGTAGATTGCCTAACTCCACTTCACTTAGTTCTTCTGGGGTTTTATCTTGTTCCTTCATCTAGAACATGTTCTGCTGCCTCAATTTATCCAAGTTGCTATGTGAATTTTTATGTATGTGACAGATTAGTTATGTTTCTTGACGCCGGAGAAGTGGCCTTCTGTAGTTCATGTCCTATGCATCGCAGCAGCGCACTCATCTTTTGTCACTCAAGCTATAATATTCTAGGGGTTTCCCCTAAGAAGGCTGTGTGGTCCTTCAGTTGTGACTGGCTGCCTGCGTGGGCGATCTCATAGGCTTGGTTGGCTAGTTTGGTTGGCTGCCAGGCCCTGTCTTGTGTAAATGGGCTAGTTGCTGGTTGGTAGGGCCTAGGTGGCTGTCTGCAGAACTCAAAGGACTGCAGGGTAATGCTTGCTCACTGGTGGATGGAGTCGGGGTCCAGAAGACTCTGGGGCTATTACCTCTGCACTGCTGACTGCAGCCAGGTCATGGGGCTAGTGCTGGACTACCGGTAGACAGGGCTGAGTCCTGGAATCCACAGTGCCCATGCATCCGAGAGCTGGTGTCAGATTGCTGGTATGTATGTGTGAGTTTCCAACACAGTTGGGTATGGGGTTTGGGGTAATCCAAAGCTTGTGTTGGCCTGCTGGTGGGCAGGGTCTGGCCTGCTGTGGAACTGTGGTCTTCTTGGGTCTGTTGTCTGCCCTCTGGTGGCTAGAGCTGGGTCCTGGGCCTCTGGTGAGGTAGGCAGGGCTGTGCACAGTGGTTCATCTGAGGGCAACCCTAGGATCCGGAGGCTGTGGGCTCAGGAAGTCTTTAGGCCTCCTGAGTGGGACTGAGAGTTCCAGAAAAACATCTACTTCTGTTTTATTGACTACGTCGAAGGCTTTGACTGTGTGGCTCACAACAAACTGTGGAAAATTCTTAAAGCGATGGGAATACCAGACAACCTTACCTGCCTCCTGAGAACTCTGTAGGCAGGTCAAGAGGCAACAGTTAGAACCAGACATGGAACAATGGACTGATTCCAAATTGGGAAAGGAGTACGTCAAGGCTGTATATTGTCACCCTGATTATTTAACTGATAGGCAGAGAACATCATACAAAATGCTGGGCTGGAAGAAGCACAAGGTGGAGTCGAGATTTCCAGGAGAAATATCAATAACCTCAGATATGCAGACAACATGACCCTTATGGAAGAAATTGAAGAGGAGCTAATAGCCAGCCTCTTGATGAAAGTGAAAAAGGAGAATGAAAAAGCTGGCTTAAAACTCAACATTCAAAAAATGAAGATCATGGCATCTGGTCCCATAACTTCATGGCAAATAGATGGGAACCAATGGAAACAGTGACAAACTTTGTTTTCTTGGGCTCCCATATCATTTCAGATGGTGACTGCAGCCATGAAACTAAAAGATGCTTGCTCCTTGGAAGAAAAGCTATGACCAACCTAGACAGCATATTAAAAAGCAGAGACGTTACTTTGCCAAGAAAGGTCCATCTAGTCAAAGCTATGGTTTTTCCAGTAGTCATGTATAGATGTGAGAGTTGGAGTATAAAGAAAGCTGAGCACGGAAGAATCGATGCTTTTGGACTGTGGTGTTGAAGAAGACTCTTGAGAGTTCCTTGGACTGCAAGGAAATCAAACCAGTCAATCCTAAAGGAAATCAGTCCTGAATATTCACTGGAGGACTGATGCTGAAAGCTGAAGCTCCAATACTTGGGCCACCTGATTGAAAGAACTGACTCATTAGAAAAGACCCTGATGCTGGGAAAGATGGAAGGCAGGAGGAGAAGGGGCTGACAGAGCATGAGATGGTTGGATGGCATCACCGACTGAATGGACATGAGTTTGAGCAAGCTCCGGGAGGTGGTGATGGACAGGGAAGCCTGGCGTGATGAAGTCCATGAAGCCCCAAAGAGTCGGACTTGACTTGAGTGACTGAACTGAACTGAGTGGGCGGGCGGCCCTGCTCCTTAGCTCTTTGGCCTGCGGCCCCCGCCCCAGCTACTGCGGTTTCGGGCGGGGCGGGTCTGGGCGTAAAGAGTGAGCGGGAGGAGCCCCCACGCGGCGCCCGCTGGTACCGGCTTCGTGCGGCTTCCTGAGACGGCAGGAGCTCCTGAATGGCCCCACAGGAGCTGCAGCGCCCTCCCCGCCACTCCAGGAGACTCTTCAAGGCCGGCTGGTAGGTCTGGCCCAGGATCTTATCAAAGGGCGACTTTTCCGTGTGTCTCAGTGCGCGTGACGATCCGGTGTGCCTTTAGGAGTAAAGTCTATTTCCCGCAGTCCGTTGGGGACTCCGGAAATGAAGCCCCACGGCCTGCAAAGCCAAACACTGCGGGGCTGGTTTCCCGGTGCGGGACGCTCACCTGGGGGGCCTATGTGGGGCTCAGAACGCTGGTCCGGTGGGAGAAGCCCTGCACACAGTTATTCTCCAGGCAGTGGGCTGCCCATCCGGGGGGGTTTGGACTCCACTGCACCACGAGTCTGCCCCACCCACCCGTCTTTCTGTCTTCAGAGGTAGATCTTTGGTAGAAGATCTTTTCTGCTGGGTTTCGGTCTTTTTCACAGGTGATTGTTCTGCAGAGAGTTGTGGTTCTGGTGTGCTCCTGAGAGCAGTTCAACTCAGGCTCCTTTCTGCTCCGCCATCTTGTGTTGCTATCCTGACTGACTTTTTATTTGGCTGCGTTGGGTCTTAGTTGCAGCATGCTGGGTTTTGGCGTCACCCAGGATCTTTCATTGCAGCTTCTGGGCTCACTAGTTGTGGCGCGTGGGCTTTGGAGCTAGTGGAGGCGAGCTGTGGCAGGCGAGCTTAGCTGCTCCGTGGTGTGTGGGATCTTAGTTCCCGGACCAGGGGTCAAACCTGTGACTCCTGCATTGCAGGGCGGATTCTTAACCACTGGACTGCCAGGGAAGTGCCTGCAGGTGGTCTCTTTGATGGAGCAAATTAACACAACCATGGGTATGTGGCATCTGATTACTGACCCGTCAAATGTGTTTTCCTATTCATCAGGAAGAATTACTAGAAGCAGTTCTCATGTATAATGACATTATACCATCAGGATATTGCCCTTGGGCTATGAATTCTCCTCTGTCATAATATGGTCCAAAAGGACCAGGAACATTTAGCTATTCTGTGAGACATCACAGTGCTCTTTTATTTATTTATTAAATTAAAAAAATAATTCATTTATTTTAATTGGAGGCTAATTACAATATTGTAGTGGTTTTTGCCATACACTGACATGAATCAGCCGTGGGTGTTCACGTGTCCCCCATCCTGAAGCCCCTCCCACTTCCCTCCCCATCCCATCCCTCAGGGTCATCCCAGTGCAGCAGCCCTGAGTGTCCTGGCTCATGCATCGAACTTGGACTGGTCAGCTATTTCACTGGGCTAGTCATCATGTATATGATAATATATGTGTTTCAATGCTATTCTCTCAAATCATCCCACCCTCACCTCCCACAGAGTCCAAAAGTCTGTTCTTTATATCTGTGCCTCTTTTGCTGTCTTGCATATAGGGTCATTGTTACCATCTTTCTAAATTCCATATATATGTGTTAATATCACAGTGCTCTTTTAAATTGATTACATCAATATTTTTTTCCATATCAACATCAATATTTAATGTCAATGTCATTTTATTTTGATAAGTCCCATGTAAGGAGCTCCAAGTGGCAAGTACTCTCAAAGCTTTCCTAAGAGATGTGAGGTCCTGGATTTAGGAGATAAACCCTTATAGATTCTTGGTAAACCTCCTTAAGGTTTGAGGGGCAGCACCCTTTGCACTTGGAAATAGTGCTCCAATCATTTGCTGAGTAATGTTGTGTTTAAAATACTGTTAATTTTGAGAGAGACTCAGAAAGTACTCTGTAGCATATCTAGACTTATACAAGCAGTCTTGTGGCTTGGACCTGATGATATCGGTAAATCCCATAGGACTAGAGATTATCAGTGGGAGAGAAGAATGTTGCCATGGAGGCGTGCTAAGTCGCAATAGGAGAGCCTGGGAATAAATTCCTGGAGTAAGTATATGCCATCTACAGCAAAGAGCTAGATAGTATTTGAACATCAGATCCTGCCATGATACTATCCCAACAGACTTAATGTGATGGTTGCTAACTGCCCATCATAAACTAGATACTGTCACATCCACCTAATTGGATCCGTCGGTAATCTAACTTGGTGGGTCTTGAAGTAGTATATCTGGGAGTGGGCTTGAGCAGGTATAGAGGACACAGGTAAACTACAGGAACAGATGCTCCAGTTCCCATATCACCCATGGTAGTTGTGCCAGTACCCTGAATTTTGCTCACACCTAGGTCTTATGGGGTGGGCTGGGGTTCCTTGTAACTAGATAGCAGAGGAGGAAAAAAAATCCAAGCGTTGTTCATGTATGGGTTGGTCTGGCCTATCTGTGAATGTCACTTGTGACTGCTGTGAATGTCTACATCTGCTGTCGGAATGCTACAACCCCATTTGAAGGTAGCCCTGAAAGACGATGGAGAGGACACAACTTTGGATATTGTTCTTGGTAGTCCACTAAATAAAGTGGACTTTATGATGACTTAATGATAATATTGGATTTATGTTTTTAAAGCTTGTCAGTTAGATTTAAAATATATCGGACACATCTGTCTCAGTCCTTTTTGCCCTTGGTGGGTTAGGCCTGAGAATAAAAATTTGTATGTGTTTGGAGGAAGAAATAATTTATGATAATTTTTAACTTGTGTGGTGTCTTACGTTCATTTGTTATTTGTCTTCCTATAATGTTGTGGGGGGCATATACCACTGAGATTTAGATTAAACAAGTCAAATATACAGTACTTTGTGGAGTTTTATGTTTGGTGAATATTGGTCTGAATCAAATTCATATAAAGTATTCTGCAAAAACAGTAAAATAAATAACAGCAACAAACTATAGAAACAAAAAGTTACCCAATACATTTGTAGTGAAGAGGAAAAGTTAAAATTTTATATAATCTCCTGTTCCTTCTGCCTCTGTAACTCAGCTTGCTCCTTGCAAAGTCTGGATCTTGTAGGTCACATAGTCTCAGAAAGTGGGGACTCACAATACTAGGAACTGGAGCTTATCTCACTCACCCTTGTCCTGCTCTTTGCATTTGCCCAGCCCCTGCAAACCTGCAGACCTGCTTAATCATGCCTGTCCGTGTATAAAAATTCTGTAACCCCTTTGTCTGGGGCTCAGAACTTGGAGTGTTAACTCCTCTGGGCCCACCAGCGTAATAAACCTGAGTTCTCCAACTCTCCCAGTGTGGTGTTTGGTTTCTCGATTACTGGTTTCTGCAACATTTCTGGAGGCCCCAGTGAGATTCCAACCACGCCAGCCCCTTGAGCCACCAGACTGGTGGCTCGGCCAGGCTGGAGTGAAGGAACCCCGGGATGAACAAGGAGACGTGCCACCTGCCAGTATTCCGGGTTCTTTTTCGGACAGGTGTTCTGACTCTCCGGACGGCCAAGCCCCGACTGGACTCATTGGAGGAATGGACCAATTCACCAGGAATGGCCACAGGATACCATAAGGCCCTGGGGCTGGTTTCCAGGCAGGATCTACCCCAGCAGGTAGAAGAGGAGACTGATCACCTCCTTGGGCTCCCAGGAAGGGAGCATCGGATAGGGAGAACTGGGACTTGGGAGAAGCAAGGCATTGTGACTGATAACCTCGTTGGAGCTCCCAGGAAGGGAGCAACAGTTAAGGAAACTGGGGACTCAGGAGAAGGGAGGCATTGTGATAGCCTCTGAATGATTGTGAGTGTATGATTGCTGATTGGACAGAGTGAAAAAAATTTTTCTTTTTGGAAACTGTAAAATCAATTCTTTTTTGCATATGCAATTAAAAACAACTAGCTTGTTAAAAGGCTTGTCTAGGGAAAAGCTTGAAGTTAACCCTTTCCATGTCCTTGAAATACACAGCCAACTTTACCTGAGACCTCAGCCTTGGGCAAATTAGAATTTCAAGCAAAAAAAAAGGGGGGGAGGTCAAAGAGATGTTTTAAATCTCAAACAGAAAACTGTATGATCTCTGTCTGTCTGTCTGGATTTATGTCTGTCTCAGTGTATGTCTTTTTTTTTCTGATAATGTTGAAGTTTTAAATTAATTCTAATTTAATTGGCCTAAAAAAGCAAATACTTACAAAGTAAACAATTCTAAATACAAGAAAAATTAACCTAAATAAATTTCAGGTTCACGTAAACTGGGAAACATTCAATATTAAATATCTAGTACTGATGTTTGTTTGCTCATCTAGTAAGGAAGTAGGATGTATGTTTTTAATAAAGATATAAAAAATAAAGTTACATTTTATGAAGGAGAAAGAAAGTAGGTCTGAATTATAGGTGGCTGTTACAGAAAGGGATTAAAAAGTTTGTGGAAAGTGGACCCTGAAAGAAACTTGTGCATGGTTAGGACTGACTAAAATAAACTTAGTTAAGTTTACCTAGATGAGTTTAAAGTAAGCTGGTGCAATTTGGCCTTTCTCTCTATTAAGAGGACATACTTTCTTTAGATGCTGAACTGCTTTTAATAATAGATTTAAGTTTCTTTACCTCTTAATTGATCTGTTCTATATTTACCTTTGAAATCTTTTGTTAACTTTGGCTAGGTGAATAATTATTATTTCACAGTAACTTATATGATCCTACCTGACTGAGTGTTATAAACCCTTTGACATTTATTGACAAAACTTCCTAAATAACTTGACCTCTAGCTAACTTTGGGATGCTTCAGAGGGCCCCCGAGGCATCCCCAAAAGCTATTAAGCTACCTGGGTTCATTGGACATGTTAAATTACATTAGAAGTAATGTTAAAGGGGTGATAAATCTTTTTAGGTTGTACTGTAGGGTTGATGTTACTAATATAGATATCCTAGAATTATGTAAAATTCATATAGATTTGCTATGCCATGATAAAATATGGTCAATTGTAATTTTAGTTGTTGTATTAAAGTGTTACGACCAGGTTTCTTTGTCAATTACAATAGAATCAGATTTTAAACATGCCTTCTATGGTTTTACTTTCATGCTTTTAGAAGAATACTAATTCTTCTAAATTTCTTCAAAATTTAGTTCTTCAAAATTTATGGAAAAGACTTTCTAAGATTAAGCAGATAAGCAACTTTTGTTATTAACAGTAAGTTGGTACCAGACTGGAATTTGGTCTTTTCCCTGTTTAGAGAACAAAGTTTTCTTAGAATGCAGCTTTTGATAACAGATTATGAATTTCTTTGCCTTTAAGTGATTTACATTTGTTTTTAAAATCTTTTTGTTACTTTGGTAAAGTAAATAAACATTATTTACGATTATGGTACATGTAGACAAGTTCATTCTGCTTCAACAACAACAAAATAACCCCTCATGGTTAGACTTTTGCTATCCCAATATCCTGAAAACATGGCAATAGTCTGCTCCTAAATTAGGAAATTAAAAATGGATAAGCAACGGCTGAAAATCAAAGAGCCAGGGCTATGGGAAATCCAAGATGGCCGCTTGGCTTTTCCCAGCTCCCTGACAGACCTCACTTTTATTTGATGGGTTAGAGCCTTCCCTGGCTACAGTGTTAATGCCCTCACAATGAGTTCTCCAAAAAGAAAAAAAAAATTATATTTCACTGAACATTAAGTTCTAGTTTTGTTAATTAAGGTCTGTGTTTACTAAGACTCACTTCTGATAGTTCCTTGTAATGTTATATTGCTAAAAGGTTTAATTAAGTTATTAAAAAGGACACCGTAAGATTGTTTCTCAAGCTTATCTCATTAACCAATCTTTGGATAAAGGTCAGATGCTCCATGATGTACAACCATGAGATGAACACTTGGGTATAATCATTTAACTGAATCAGATGACCTGGGTTATACCAGGCTATACCCAATGGACGCTCTTGACTTAAATTCTTGCTTGTGACCTTACTAATGATTACTAGCTATATTATCTTCTATGTATCTTGTTTCAGAAGATTATTTCTTACATTACCAAATGTGTGACTGAGCCTGTGATAAAATGCTGATATGCAGTTCCATATGAGATCAATAATTGTAATAATGTAACTCTAGGTATGGAAAGAAGCAACAAGAGGAAATGTTTTCCTGCACCAAGAGGCTAGTAAGACAGGTATGGTCCAGAGACTTTTGCTTCTTACAAGGCCTGGTCTAGTGACAACACATTGAGTGGCCTATCAATGGAATCTTTGTTAGACCTGGGAATGAGCCTTCCCAGCCCAGTGGGACATAATGACCATGTAATGCCCCAAAAACATGGTCAAATATGTGGCTATGAAGGGGCCCTGCTGACTGAAAGTTGGCCCTTGCCAGCTGCCTCTACAAAGATTAAATCATGACCACTACAAGATGCTGGCCTTCAACACCCCCTTGAAAGGAGTTCAGGATGGATACAAAAAATAAGGCACTCTGTGCTCTGGGAAAAACAAACAAACAAACAAAACACAGGCCTTCAGATAGTCAGATGTTTTCAGGTAAAGATTTTTATGCATCCAAATTTTTGCATCTTCTCATACCTAGAGAAACACTAATGTCCCGAATCAATGTTTTCCTGGCTAGCCCCTCAGCAGCTTTCCTATGTCTGTTAATCTCTGGGCCGTATACCTTTAACTTTCTTGTTTGTTTCTCCAAGTAGTAGTACAACAAGAATATCCCTGGCCAACACCCAGACAACGCTAGAACAAGCTGCCTTTTCATCCTGTGAACTCTCATCTCCCTCCGTAAATGCATCCTGAGGTCCTCGGGCTATTCTCCCTTTGAGATCTTACATGGGAGACCACCCCAGTGATAAAAAAAGGTTCAAGGGAGACCACCAGCAACTAACTGACCTAGAGATGTCCTGACACCTCCAGGCCCTGGAAAAGTCTTTTCCCATATTGCCTGAGAAACCTTAGAAAGGACACCCGTTCCTTTGGGCAGTTGGGTTCATCCCTATCAGCCAGGAGACGAGGTATGGGTTAAAGATTAAAGAACCACTTCAGCCGGTTTGGACATGTCCTCACGCGGTCGTCCTGGCAACCTCTACTGCTGTTAAAGGCGTCATCCCTTGGATCCACCACACCAGAGTCAAGAAGGCAGTGGCTTCCTGTGATGAGGACACCTGGAAAGCAGTTTGGGACCCCCAAAATCCCCTCAAGGTCTGGTTCCAAAAACAACAGCCCTCACCCACGAAGGACGCTGAGCCCTGCTCGAGTCACTCTGGAAGCTGACTAGTCAGCACACGGCAGAAGCTAGAGGATTCTTCAGCCTCGCTCCAGCCGCTGGCTGGTCAACACACGGCGGAAGCTTGAGGATCCGGCTATCAAAATGTCAATGGATTTTCATTGTCAGTCCTGGCGTCTATCCCTGATTGATATTATTGCTATGCTCTTCACTACAGAACGAGCTTGGGTCACACCCCAGGACTGGGATTTGGGTCAGAAGCTGCGGTTAGCTGTGTTATCCCACTGTAGTGGGAAGCCTCATTCTTATTAGATGTCTCTTATGATCAGTTCTCCCTGCTAACTAAATCGCTCCCAGTATAGCTAAACCCGCCTCATGATGCGCTCAGTTGCTGTAGCTGTGACGACCCAAAGACGGGGAGAAAACCTTTTCCTCGCATTCAGTTACCTGTCATGTGCAGGCGGCTTTGCAGCCTTTCGGGGCCCTTGCTGTAACAGACGGTGCCCTTGCTGTAACAGACGGTGCTGTTCCTTATCAATCAAGCCCCTGTCAATATTACAGTCAACCCTTAAAATCGCTTACTTAACCATCAGCTAGAACAATGTGTAGACAGCCAATCCTATAGGCCAATCACCTACTGCCTTCATAACCATGAGATATATATCCAGGGGCCCGGGTGCCAAAAATGTTTTCCAGTCATGCCTCCTGCTGCTGCTCCCCTTCCCCACCAGAGGATCCAAACCCCGGTGGTATCCCAACACCATGGTATTGCCATCATGCCCCTGTGCCTCCATCTACCCCAAATGCCACGGAGATGTTACAACCAAAATAGGTGTCTGTCTGCCAAATAAATGGAAAAACCTACTGGACAGGGATGGTAATGCAGACAAATGAAATCACGGACCAACTTTGCCCTAAAAAATCAGGCTCTGCCTATTGGCAGTGTGACCCAGGTTATAGAGTTAACTCCCCATTAGAACCTCATCTGTACCAGGCTCTCAACACAACTCATCGCCTTCTTAGTGACACCAACCCCCAGCTGGCCAGGGATTGCTGGCTCTGCTTATCCTCGGGAGCTCCATGCTTCTTAGCTATACCAGTACCATTAAATAATGCAATAGCCATGGGAACTCCTATAGATCCACCCTTACAAGGGCCAGTCTTAAGGATATTTGAGTTAACTCAAAGGCTCCAGAATGCTTTACAAATGATGGAGGAACTGAACCTTAGGCAATTTAGCCAGGGATGAATGTAATCAAACTTTAAAAGGTGAGTGGCCCACTCATCCTCCCACAAACACAATATGGTGCTGTCCCCATCAAGGCCTTTTCTTTGTTTGTGGGACAGATGCTTACTTAATGTCCACCAGTCAATTGGATGGGTATCTGCACCTTAGTTTTCCTCACTCCATGATGAATACTGTCCCTAACAGCCAGACTCTCCCTGTACCGCTGACAACACATACACAGTCAAAAAGAGTCATCCAGTTTATACCTCAACTAGCTGGTCTGGGAATTATGGCTGAGATAGGTATGGGAATAGAAGGAATTGCTTCATCAACCACCTTCTACCATACTTTATCCAAGGACTTCACAGACGATATTGAGAGAGTAGCCAAATCTTTAGTGGACTTACAGGACCAACTAGATTCCGTAGCTGAGGTGGTTTTACATAATAGGAGAGGGCTAGACTTACTGACAGCTGAAAAGAGAGGACTCTGCCTTTTCTTGAATGAAGAATGCTGCTTTTATGTAAACCAATCAGAAATAGTCAGGGACGTGGCCCAACAGGTAGGGGAACAAATCATAAAAAAGAGAGAAGAACTAGCTAATTCCTGGGATAATTGAAACAATATCTGGAGCTGGACATCGTGGTTTCTCCCTTTAGCAGGTCCTCTCTTCATGGTCTTCATGGAACTCTTGTTTGGCAAGAGTCCTCAATGCAATTACCCAGTTCATAACCTCTCAGATTGAATCCATAAAGTTACAAATGGTAATAGCTCATTATAGCCCCCTAAACAATGGGGAGCTCTGACTGTCCTACCAAAACATGAGATGATGCTTTCTACAATGCGTGATAGAAGCATCAAGAGGGGGCAATGAAGAGGAAAAATTAAAATTTTACATAACCTCCTCCTCCTTCTGCCTCTGTAACTCAGCTTGCTCCTTGCAAAGTCTGGATCACGTAGGTTACATAGTCTCAGAAAGTGGAGACTTACAATATTAGGAACTGGAGCTTATCTCACTCACCTCGAGAGTGGGTTTGCACTCCCAAGGGTGCAAATGCAAGGATGCTCTTTGCATTTGCCCAGCCCCTGAAAACCCGCTTAATCATGCCTGTCCGTGTATAAAAACTGTAACCCCTTTGTTTTGGGCTCAGAGCTTGGCGTGTTAACTTCTCTGGGCCTGCCAGCATAATAAACCTGAGTTCTCCATTCTCTGAGTGTGGTGTTTGGTTTCTTGATTACTGGTTTCTGCAACAGTAGTTGAGAAATAATTTGTGCACCAAGTTAAAGAAACAAGCTTAATATTATATGAGTTTGCTAGTCTTTCAACAGCAACAGCTATGTTAACTTTGAAATCTGTGAAATTAGTCAATCGCTAATTAAAGAAAGCTCATTACCAAGCAAATACCAAAAAAAAAAAGTCATTCACCTTTGAAAGATGGCATTTTCATTACGGAAACAGCAGAAAAGGACTTAGGAAACTAATGAAAGCGCATAAAATGCAAATTACTGCAGCTAATTGTTGTGTCTTCAAACATTTCCTGAATTATTAATTTACAAAGGAATAAATCTCTTCCTTTATATAAGATAAAGAAATGATATCCTTCCCTCATGATTAGCATTAACATTATAATGTTTTATTCTTCTTTAGTGTAGTTGTATCAAAATTTTGTTGAGAGAACAAATAATAAGAATCAAAGAATTCCAATTTTCTTCTAAGTTCTAAACTCTTCTGTTAAATAGCTAGCTATATATTAATAGCAAGCTATATAAAAGAACCAAACTGAACGCACACATAATAGTCAGTAAATTCTAAGAGAGAACATCACTTCTGCTTTGTTCACTGTGTCATACCAAGCATTTTCAACGTCTGGCACAGAGCCACTAAAATAGCTCTTATCAAGGTAATCAACAATTTCAAATCCATGATAAGACCTCATCTTACTTAACATTTGACACAATTGACCATTCTCTTCTTGAAATACCTTTGTTTGGCTTCTGGGATAATCACTTATTTTCTTCCTATTTCACTAGATCTCTCTATAATTTATTGGCTTCCTTGCCACTTTTCCACATTGCAGGGCCCCAGGTGTCACTCCCTCATCCTCCTATTGGGTGATACCATCTAATCTCATGCTTTTAAATATCTGGATTGTGAGACACTAGATCTGATCTTTTCCCTGAGTCTAGACTTGTCTATCCAACTGTTGAGTCAACATTGCTTCTCAGATGTTTGGGATTTCAGATCAGCATGCAACATTGTGAATGGATCTCAAGAGCATTGTGCTAAGTGGAAGATGTCAGAAGCAAAAGGCTGCACACTGTATACTGTGTGATTTCATTTATATGACAGAGTTATGATGATTCCCAGGGACTTGTGGTGGGGAATGGGATTGACTACAAGGTAACCTTATGGAGTGATGGAACTCTTCTATATCTTAATGATGTTGGTAGGGTGATGGTTATATGATTATACACTTCTGACAAATTTATTGAATTACATCCTTAAAATGAGCAAATTTTTTCACACAAATTGTTTGAATTAATTATTCTTCAATACATCTGGTTTTAAAAACTGCCCAAATGTCTTCTCATTACAATTAAGATAAAATCAAAGTATTTATTCTTGTTTCAATCACATCAGTTTTTGTTCCTCAAAATGACTAAAATCACTCTCATTTCTGTGCTTTAACTCTTCTGTTTGCCTGGATATTTCTTTCTTTGAGTACTTGAATGGCTACATTTATTTCAGTAGCCAGTCTTTCTTTGGTTTGCTAAATAAGTCTTCTCTCTCCTTTAAGTCAAACTCTGTCTATCCCATTACCCCATTTTAAGCACTTAGCACCAGTCTTCTTTACTTATATATTTATTTGCTTCCTTGTTTATTTTCCCTCTCTCATCAGTGGTCTGCAACTGTCTGGAAGAAAAGGAAATTATCAATTGGATTCACTGTTGAATATCCCAAGATAAGGCCCCATATGTGGCATATTGTCAGCATTGAGTACAGTCTGTTAAATGAATGAATAAATAAATGAATAGCAGGAACTTAATAAATATTTGTTGACTTGCTGACTGACTGGAACTTAAACCACAATTATAAACACTGGCACTTTATATTTAACTAAAGCGTCATAGTACAAAGAATGTGGGTTAGTAATGCTAACGAAGTGTGTACATGAAACCTACACATCCATCAGTGGGCATTTATTGAAGCCTTTCCATGTGAATGACACTGAGCTACAGGTGGCAATTACTTATTTTGAAGAAAACATTCTGTCAATTGTTGTGTCCACTCAATTGTTTAAATTTTCTCAAGTGAATAATTTTCAGGGAAAATCTTGGTTCAAAATTCTGCAGAAAATTTGTGGAAAGTGTGGACTTTAGTTATTTTAGTTCTGTTTTTGCATGAAGTTTTGCTCTTAATCCAGTCATTAGGAGGGTTTCATGGATACTGTTGCTAGATTTGAGAAATTCTGAAACCAAGGGTTATTTTTTCTAATAAATCACACTTGGTATGGTAAAGAAACACTCTTTGTTTTTGTAAATAGGTACATTACAAAAATGTAGCCAACTCTATTTTGAGGAACATAAAGCTAGCTGGACTTATGAGTAACTAGGCTGTAAGTGATCACACCACTGGCACTTAGCCGATCATTTTGATGAAGCTTATTGAAGTACATCACAAATAAATCTGAACATATGTGTTTTGTGTATAAACAAATTTGAACTCAGAGTAGAATGCCTTGTGCTAGTCTGAATGAATAGTACTCAGAGATAGAGCAGTGAAACCACCAATAAGAAACACGTCCATGCACACACAGTGGAAAACAGAACTCTTCTTTAATATAGCTGTGGTCTAGTCTTAATTCTTGGAACTTATGTTAATTTATTTTTTGGTTTTGTATTTGATAGACATATTGGTCCAAATGAATCAAGAGGACAAAACCTCTTCCTGGAATTTAGGGTTGCTGCTGCCCTGAACCCAATGACTCATTGCAGCAACACCACTCCTTCCTGGCAGAGGATGAGGTTGAAGCAGGTGAGGATAGAGTGGAGGTGGGGAAGGAGTGCAGCGATGCTGATTGTCATTGCTACTCCAGATCCTCCGACTCTCCTTTTGCTAAGAAGTGAATCATTCATACTTGGTGATAGAGACACTGGGTTCCTGGTAATCGTGTCTTCTGAAGTAGCACCAGATCAAGGAAAGTAACGATTCAGCAATTTCATGTATTAGATGATGGTATCTCAGGGAGAGACTTAAACGTGTCAAATCCTGATCCTAAATGCTTTGCTGTAATTCATATTATACTGTTTTCCTTAGAATCCAGGTTTAGCTTCACTCAGTAGCATCTGAAGAAGAACAAGTACCTGATTTCATTTAATAATTAACATGTGATTATGTGAAATTGGTAAAGCTATGGTATTTTCTCTTTGCTTTTAAAGACAAAATAGCATGTACTACGTACACAGCGTGTCTACATACTTTATGTTGAACCCTCCGGGTAAATGTTAAAGATCTTTTGATGCCCAGTGCCCTCAGATCTAAAAATTGTGGTGAAAGAATAGTACTTTTGCTACCTTGCAACACAACCATCTCTTGCCTCCTGAACTCATAATTATCAAAATACAAGTTTAAAAAATAGTGAAAGCCCCTGTCACTATTTTTTACAGCCCTGTTCCCTGAGAAAACCAACCAAACACTGACTTTTTAAGGCCTCCTTTCTAGAGCTGACATTATTTATCCATTTTGATTCATGACCTTGACTGAAGGAGTTTCTTTAACTCTGGATAAGTAAATATAGCATTATTTGAAAATAATTGAAATGACTTTACAGAGTGAGAATCTTGAAAGTGTCCTATATTCATTTTTTTTTTTTTTTTAAAGAAGAACTAGAACAACAAAAGAAAGAGATAGTAAAAATAGATGTTACTTGTACTGTCAGAGCATGGACTTTTAAAATAATCTCAGGAATTCCCTGGTTGTCCAGTGGTTAGGACTACCCACTTTTGTTGCTGAGGGCCTGGGTTCAATCCCTGGTCCGGGAACAAAAGATCCTGTGAGTTGCTTGGTGTGGCCATTTTCACAACGTGTCAAGTAAGTGCTACTGAGATTCAGAGTGGTTAGTTTCCTGTTTCCAGGATCAAATATGCAGAAAATACCAGGATCTGAGACAAGTATTTGCTCAGTTTATTCTACCCCCACTTCACTTTATATGTATGATGTACAAATGATACTGTTGCAATTATATTTTCATCTCTTTTGAGGTTCAAATTTGGGTTCAAATTTGTGTCTTTGTTTTAGGTAACCTTAAGGATTGTCTTCAGTGTCTTATTTCATGGGGCTCTCCTTTCCCTATTGTCAGGGCCCTCATTTCTAACTGCAAACAAATGACCACTCTCTAGGTCTGGAATAGCTTGAAATTTCACAATGTAAATATACTGCTTACTAACCTGTTGAAGGGATGCAGTTTTTTTCTTTCCTATGCTTTCTTCCTGTTATCTCCTGGCCTCCAGCACTTACCACTCTGCTAGTGACTTCTTTTTGGGTTTCAAGATCCTAAAGATCTCTCTCTGTATCTGAGCTCCCTGGTGGCTGTCCTTGAGTTCCTTCTGGTCAACATTCTGCCTGCCTGGGGTGGGGTTGGGGAGGATGTGATGAGGGGAGAGGATCTGCTAGGTTGGACCAAAGCTGAAAATAAATGGTTGCCATCACAACACTTGTGGAATGCAGCTAAAATCTTTGTTTGCATATAGCAACTTTTGTTTCTGTGCTTCAATCATTTTATGTTCACGAATTGTGAAAGCCCCATGGACAGAAGCGCCTGATGGGCTACAGTCCTTGGGGTCAGAAAGAGTTGGACACAACTGAATGACTAATATACATGCTTTTCAATCATTTAATGTCCACGAATTGTGTGAGCTACACAATGAATGTAGATTTTAAAACAATGCAGACCATCCAAACTGGATTGTCTATAATGTTTTGATTAAAGACATTTCTGTTACTATTTCTGCATTTTTCCTAAGATTGATAAAAATTAAAACCTGAAGCACATAGCATAATGAAAATAAATATCTCAGGCATCGTCTAAATAATCAAGATTAAATTCACGCTGCCACTGTGTATTTTATTTTACTTTTCTGAAAGTCAGTTCCCCTTGAAAGACACTTTTGATAAATTTCATCAGATATTTTACTAATCCTAATTCAATGTAACAAATATTTTTAGACTATCTATTATTTGCTTTATTCTAAGCTAGAAACTGGCCTTATGAAGTAAGTATAAGAGTTTCTCCACTCAAAGAGTTTGCAGTCTAATTAGAATATCCTAATATAGGTGTTTGTGTGTATGTGTGTTTGTATATGAGACAGTCAGATAAATATAGCAATGTATATGGTTATGCTTTAAAATATGGTGTTTAGATGACAAATATGATAGAAAGTCACAGTATTGAAAGCATTTTGAGAGTTTCTTCAATGTGCTAGCCATTCTAATCTCCTCAGCTGTGAAGTTTTGACTCAATTTGGAAAAAAATAATATCCTCAACAAAACAATTTTAAACCTGTGGCTTTTTGGTATCCTCTGTTATTACTTTTCTCTCCATGTAATAAAGGGGCAATGTGTTCCTTTATCCTATTCTTACTCTGGAGTCACTGAGCCATTTTTTTTTTACTGTCTTTTTTGTCTTCCTGCCAGTTGCATCTCATTTCTTATTCTGGTTTTCCTGACTGTTCCCGAAGGCTGACCTAAAGTCAAATTATTTAATTTCCCGGGAAAAAAATAGTTTCTTTCTTATTCTTGTCACTTTGTTCTTCATCTTTAAGTTTAAAGCTTAATTCACCAATGGGTATATTTTTATCAAGTCCCCGTTTAAGGATGATGTAAGGTGACACATACCTCTTTTCTTCAAAAACATTTTTTACAATTTTAGAATTGCAAGTGGACAACATTTGTGTGTAACATATTTCTAAAAAAAAATCCATAGGGAAATTTGACATAAATCTACAAATATAATATTTAGAATGTTAACTGTAATAAAACCCAAAACTACATCTTTAGATGAAAACTTTTTTTTTGATGAAATCATAAAACCCCATCTTATGCTATATTTAATACTTTTGTAAAGAGTTAACTTTGGAGAAATAATCTAAAAATGTGTCTAGCTAGAATAATGGGAAAGTGTGGTACATCATGAATCAATATAAATTTATTTTTGAGGAAAGCAAAATGACCATGATGGACAATGAAGTGTTTCAAGCACTATAAAATGTATTGAGTTCCAAAAACCAGACAATTTTGTATAGAATAACTTTAGAATTGGTTTTCCCCTGGATAATAAACAATGGTGAAATGTACTAAAAATACAGAAAAACATATTTTTGAGAAGCATATTAAATCAGAGAAATGATATTGTCATAATTGATTGCATAAAGACTCTCAGAAAAGCAAACTTGATGTAACCAGTCTGAAGCTTAAAATGGGGAAACCAGCTATCAGGGGTCAATGAGAAACAACTTAAAAATGGCATCAAAAAGTTTGGAAAAAAATCTCTAAATAAGACTAGAAACAACCCCCATAACACAATGGCATATATGATTAAGAGGGGGTTTTACAGTGTTTACTCTGTTCGTTCTGGTAATGTGGCTACACTGGTCCATGAATTCTCCAAGATTCTGTTCAAAGTGACTCCTCCTAGAAGCCTAGAAGCTTCTACCTCTCTCGAGGCTTGAACTTTTACTCTAATTTAGATTTTCTTGGTCTTGACATTTTTATTGATATGTTAATATTTTGATTTTATCTCATATCTTTTTTATGAATAAATTTTAACATATATATGCATAAGATATGATGATGAATGGATTATAGCCTTAAGGTCTCAATGATCAGATCTCCCTAATGCCATTCAAGTTTTTCCTTATCTAGAAAAATAACCTAATTGATAATTGTAAATTTAAAAACAATGAATAATTATACCCAAGCTATTCTTTTAGAATATGATTTAAAATATAGAACAGACTTACAAGCTAATTCTTATCAATTAATCTAAGAATTTAAGGTAATAATTTTGAAGGTAGGTTAAATGATTTATCTGGAATCTTTTACACTTGTTTGAGTGGTGGCTCTTCTAGACATTAATTTTGTGATGTCAGCTACTTTATTTAACCTATGCCTCTTTTTTATCTGAAAATGTGAAAATTAATGGTGCCCATCTTGTAGGATTGTTTTGAGGATTAAATGAATTAAGATTTTTAAAGTATTTGGAATAGTAAGCAAGTATTTAAACATTATTTGTGTATTATTACTCATCTCCCAATGCAGTAACTATTTCTCCACCTATGTCAAATATGTTATTAAAACCTATCCATTATCCATTGTTTTAGATTTCAGTTACTGAATTTTTCTTTTATTGAAATTTATTTATTTTAAAATCTCATTTTTTATTTCTTTTGTTTTTTGTTCGTACTTTCAAAACAAAAAATTTCCTTAGATATATTAAGCACAATTACTTTATATTCTATGCTCTTTAAAAGCCTCAAGTCTGATACCACTTGAATTTAAATTCTTGGCTTAAGGAGTTTTGGATGATCCAGGAAGCATGGATTTAGGCTCATACAAAGGCTGATTTTGGTTGAGAATTTTCCAGGAAATTTTTCTTTGTTCTTCTTCACCCAATGCCAAGGTTCAAGATGGGTGATTTAACTTGCTATTGTTTGGAGCCATGAGTGGGAACAGACAGACATTTCTACTTCACTCTTTTTCTGAGGTCTGAAGGCTCTTCTTTATACAAGTGTCTCTCCATCTTTTGGTGAACTTCGGTCTCAGCTCTCTTAAAGTCCTTGAAAAAAACAAAAAAACAAAAAAAACTCAAGCGCGCCTGTATTCAGTAAATGCCCGTTGAGATTAAATTGGCTTTATCTTATTTTTTCCCTCCCAGTTCTTGAACTTATCCTTAAATTTCTTTCTTTTCTTTCTTTTTTTTTAAACTGGGGTTCAGAACATTGAGCATGAAACGTATCCTCTTAAGTTTTAAAGTTTGCAATATGTTATTGTTGGTTATAGGCCCTCTATTGTGGAGCAGCTTGCTAGAACTGATTCATCTTGCACAAGTGAAACTTTATACCCATTGAACAGCTGCTTCCCATCCTCCCACCCCTTTCCCTGGCAACTCACCATTCTACTCTCTGCTTCCGAGAATCTGACTCTTTGTTAAGTGAAATCATGTAGTATTTATCCTTATGTCATTGGCTTTTTTCATTTTTTTCACTATAATGTCTTCCAGGGTTAGCTAAGTTGTTCTGTGTGGAAGAATTTCCTCCTTTTAAAGGCTGAATAATACTCCATTATATAAATATACCACAGTTTCTTTCTCCTCTTACCAATTGTCAGACATTTAGGATATTTCCTGTCTGCTTTATTGACTATGTCAAAGCCTTTGACTGTGTGGATCACAATAAACTGTGGATAATTCTGAAAGAGATGGGAATACCAGACCACCTGACCTACCTCTTGAGAAACCTGTATGCAGGTCAGGAAGCAACAGTTAGAACTGGACATGGAACAACAGACTGGTTCCAAATAGGAAAAGGAGTACGTCAAGGCTGTATATTGTCACCCTGATTATTTAATTATATGCAGAGTAGATCATGAGAAATGCTGGGCTGGAGGAAGCACAAGCTGGAATCAAGATTGCTGGGAGAAATATCAATCACCTCAGATATGCGGATGATACCACCCTTATGGCAGAAAGTGAAGAAGAACTAAAGAGCCTCTTGAAAGAGCAGAGTGGAAAAGTTGGCTTAAAGCTCAACATTCAGAAAACAAAGATCATGGCATCCGGTCCCATCACTTCATGGCAAATATATGGGGAAACTGTGGAAACAGTGACAGACTTTATTTTTTTGGGCCCTAAATTATTGCAGATGGTGATTGCAGCCATGAAATGAAAAGATGCTTACTCCTTGGAAGGAAAGTTATAATCAACAAAGACAGCATATTAAAAAGCAGAGACATTACTTTGTCAACAAAGGTCCATCTAGTCAAGGCTATGGTTTTTCCAGTGGTCATGTATGGATGTGAGAGTTGGGCTATAAAGAAAGCTGAGTGCAGAAGAATTGATACTTTTGAACATGACTTTGGGTAAACTCCGGGAGTTGGTGATGGACAGAAAGGCTTGGTGTGCTGCAGTTCATGGGGTCGTAACGAGTCAGACACGACTGAGTGACTGAACTGAACTGAACTATCTTGGCTATTGTGAATATGCTACAATAAACATGAGAGTGCAAGTTATCTTTTGAAAGTACTTATTTCAGTTCTTTTGAATATACACCCAGAAGTGGAATTTCTGACTCATATGTTAGTTCTCTTTTTAACTTTTTGAGGAACCTCCATACTCTTTTTTAGTAGTGGTTGTACCATTTCATACTGTTCATACTGTTCATGGGGTTCTCAAGGCAAGAATACTGGAGTGGTTTGTCATTCCTTCTTCAGTGGCCCACATTCCGTCAGACCTCTCCACCATGACCCATCCATCCTGGGTGGCCCCACACGCATGACTTAGTTTCACTGAGTTAGACAAGGCTGTGGTCCTGTGATCAGACTGGCTGGTTTTCTGTGATTATGGTTTCAGTGTGTCTGCCCTCTGATGCCCTCTCGCAACACCTACCGTCTTATTTGAGTTTCTCTTACCTTGGACATGGGGTATCTCTTCACATATGCAAAGCGCAGCCACTGCTCCTTACCTTGGACGAGGGGTATCTCCTCACGGCCGCCCCTCCTGACCTTGAACGTGGAGTAGCTCTTCTCGGTCCTCCTGCGTCCGCATAGCCGCCACTCTTTGGACGTGGCTTGCTCCTCTTGAGCATGTTGTTTTATGTTGTCTCATGTTGTTTCATGAACAGTATGAAAAGGCAAAATGATAGGATACTGAAAGAGGAACTCCCCAGGTCGGAAGGTGCCCAATATGCTACTGGAGATCAGTGGAGAAATAACTCCAGAAAGAGTGAAGAGATGGAGCCAAAGCAAAAACAATACCCAGTTGTGGATGTGACTGGTGATAGAAGCAAGGTCTGATGCTGTAAAGAGCAATATTGCATAGGAACCTGGAATGTTAGGTCCATGAATCAAGGCAAATTGGAAGTGGTCAAACAGGAGATGGCAAGAGTGAATGTCGACATTCTAGGAATCAGCAAACTAAAATGGCAGGAATGGGTGAATTTAACTCAGATGACCATTGTATCTACTACTGAGGGCAGGAATCCCTTAGAAGAAATGGAGTAGCCATCATGGTCAACAAAAGAGTTTGAAATGCAGTCCTTGGATGCAATCTCAAAAACGAAAGAATGATCTCTGTTCATTTCCAAGGCAAATCATTCAATATCATGGTAATCCAAGTCTATGCCCCAACCAGTAACGCTGAAGAAGCTGAAGTTGTATGGTTCTATGAAGACCTAAAAGACCTTTTAGAACTAAATGGCACATAAAACATTTTATTTTCCTACATTATAATTTCCCTTCTGTAGTTTTCTGTCCTTATTAAAAAAAAAAAGAAACTTGGTTATAGTAAATGTGGTATAATGCCATTTTACTGCACCAGGAAACTCAGTTTATTCTATGAGACCATGAATTTTATGTACTTCCCATTGTGTGTATAACGATCCCCCGGAGTTTCAGCTTCTGCTTTGAGTAATCTGTGTTCTCTCTCACCCCATCCTCTAAAATCTTGCTCACTTTACTGTAAGAAGTGTTAAATTATTTCTTTGATCCAAAACTGATTCATCTGGGTAATCATCCCATCATTCCACTGGGGTTAATGAGTATAAAGAGTATGGTGATACTTAAAAAGGAACCTGAAATGATAAACAGGTTATGACTAAGATGAAAAAACTGAAACACAGTTACTTAAGTGTAGATGACTTAGGCAAAGGGAAAGAGCCAATTATCTTATGTTGAAAGATTTTAGTCAATAATGTAAAAGTTTATCTATTTGCATAATCCTTTTGCATCAGTGTAGGGTTGTTTATCTTTCTGTATGGCCCATATGGATACACTGTAAGTTGTACTTCCTATAGTGAAGGAAGGATAGTGGCACTATAAGATATCCTTTCCTCTTCAAGTAAACATACTAGTTTATGACTTTTTAAAAGGTAAGAAGATTACTTATATTATTTTGTATTTTGATTTTTATTTACATATGTTCTTATGTTTCCATCTCATTATGTTTTCCTCGAGAAACTCAAGGTGATGTTGGTTTACAGGAATATTGAAATTATCATCGCGAAGATGTGAGTACCCATTGATTCTTGATCTGGACCCAGGTAACTGGGAGCTCTCTACCCCCTATCCTTAGAATCCATTTTTTTCCTGCAGTGGGAATTGTTTTCAAGGATGCAGCCTTGAGGGTACTGTATTGTTGAGATTGCCTGAACAATCTATATTGTGCACAATCCTATTTTTGTGCATTTCATAGGTACTGAGGAAAGGAGATTCAGTATATATCTTTCTTACAGATCATGCTTTACATCTACTGTTCATTCAGTTATTCATTTATCAACATTTGTTGAATATCTGTGATGTTTATAGGGAGGGGTAAAGAGCAAAGAAATGCAAACCTTGCCCTTGTAGCAAAACCAAGCAAAACCTTGTATGCAAACCAGTTATTACAATAGAGAGTGATTAGTATATTGGCGTGGAATGGGATACCGGGCAACAGTGCGTGAGCCTTGCAGGGTTTGAGGAGACAAATCAGGTGAGTGTCCTGTGGGAAGTGTGGAACAAAGAGATAGGGTATTTCAGTTAGGAAGAATCGTGCACAGGTGTGGAAGAGATAAGCTCCTTGGGGATAATGTGTGGGTTTCCCCTGGCTAAAACTTCAGATGCCTCTGAGGGGTGGCAGGTAAAACCAGAGAGAAATATAGCAGCCAAAGAAAGTTCAAAGGTGATGGGAAGCAATGTGCGTGTGTGCTAAGTTGCTTCAGTCGTGTCTGACTCTTGGCGATTCTATGGACTGTAGCCCACCAGGCTCCTCTATCCATGGGGATTTTCCAGGCAAGAATATTGGAGTAGGTTGCCATTTCCTCTTTCAGGAGATCTTCCTGACCCAGGGATTAAACCCATGTCTCTTATGTCTTTCTGTTCTATTCATTAAAAACCATTATTAACCTTTTTTTAATTTTGTGAAATCTCTCCCAAGCAATTGTCTACCTTAGAAGTCATCAAAAGTCAGACTTGTGCAGCTTTGAATCTTCCTGATCAACAACCAGTTCTCCATTTCACTTTGTAATGGCTATGCTATGTCTAAATCTGATAACTATTTCTTTAAAGTTGATAAGCCAAATACAGTTCCTTTTCTTCCATCTTAAATACCAGGGACTGCTATTGTGAATTGATGAACCCCTGTTATTTGTGAAATTACCTCTATTGTTACCATCTGACAAATTACTAACCGATACACATCACAAAAATGCCAGGCACTTCGGCTCTTTTAACTGCTTTTCTTCCTTCCCCCCATGATTACTGTCATTTTTTTTTTTTTTTAAGCTCTGTGTTAAATCACCAGCTAATTATGCATCATCACAGCAACTCATAACAAGTTGAGCATGTCTCCCTCCTAAATTCTAAAAGCAACTCTGTTGAGCCAGGCTCACAATGAGAGTGTTGTCACTTCTCTTGACCTTGCTTTACCCTCTGGGGCTTTGGGATTTTTGAGTTTTGTGATAATGGTGGGAACCTGCTCAGAAAGTGGTGTGCTTTGGAAAAGTGTGTTGGTCATTTGGGTAAGGAGAAGAATAGGGAACAAAGTCAAAATCATCTCCCAACTGTTTCACTGCCAACTTCAGATGACCTGACCTGTTTTCTTATTTCTAATGTACCTTTTAATAAAAAAGCATTGACTGATGGAAAGCTGGAGGTTGAATTTTGAGTCTTTAGCTAAATGTGATAATTTTTAAAATAAATGCTTAGTAGCTACATGCTTCCCAGGTGGCTCAGTGGTGAAGAATCTGCCTGCAATGAAGGGGATGCAGGTTTGATCCCTGGGTCAGGAAAGTCCCCTGGAGGAGGAAATGGCAACCAACTCCAGTATTCTTGCCTGAAAACTCCCATGGACAGAGGATGGGTCACAGTCCATGGGGTGGCAAAGAGTCGGACATGACCTAGCACAAGCACGAGTAGAGTTACAGGTTAATCAGTCTGTTTTCTCATCTATTAAATTAGCGTAATCCTTCCTATCTCACAGAGGAGTTATGAGGATAAAGTATCCTAAATTATTGCTTGGTGCCCACTGGTTAAAGGCAGACTATTCAACATAGCTTTCAGGGAACATTGCCTTTTCTTTTTGTATAGTTATGATCAGAATTTGAATCTTAGACATTATTCTATTGTTATTAACTGGGAAATTTCAGGTAGTAGATTTAGGGAGTCCAGCAGAAAGTATCAGTTTTGATCCTATTGAATTTCCATTTAGAATGTGGAATATAAGTTGACTAGGGCATGAGAAAGCCATTCTTCTCCTGTGGTCCCCAGTGTATTTCAGGGGCTCCATGAAGTCTATTTTCATTTCTCATATATTTTTATTTTGTTGCCTCTATACAAATACCAAAGAATTTCAATAGGTTCATTTATAATCATAATCTCATCTTGGTTCACCACCTGTTCTCATTTATCAGCATTGCCAAGGAAAAGTGTACATTTTTATTTTTATTTAATGAAGAACCAGCTGCTTTAACAGATGTTTCATAAATTTAGAAGATACCCTGCACTTCCCTATCAGTGAAAGAACACCTAAATGCTCTCGGCATATGCAACAACTGATATAAGCACTTTGCTTCCTTGACCATTAAATTTCTTTGAATAAATTACAAATTATTCAACTCCTTAAATCAATAATCAATATACAATGGCAGATTGCATAGGCCTGTTTATCTTTCCCTTTGTGTTTTATCTTGAAGACCATTATTCAAAAAGTGTTGACTATAATGCATGGTAATTGGTGCTTCTACAGACTAGCTTAATCTATAACCCATCAATATAAATATTATTATTTCCATTTAAAGAGGAAGAACCAGAGGGCTAGTGATGCTAAGGTCATTAAGCTAGAAATAGCAGAGTCAATATTCAAACTCAAATCTCTGTTACTTCAAAGTGAATGTTCATTTTATCCCTACCTACCCTACCAGCTTGGAGAAGGAAATGGCAACCCATTCCAGTGTTCTTGCCTGGAGAATACCATGGACAGAGGAGCCTGACAGGCTACTGTCCATAGGGTCACAAAGAGTCAGACAAGACTGAAGTGACTGAGCATGCAAGCACCCTGCCAGCCATGCGTAATTCCATGAAAATTTTCTAACAAATGCATAGGAAATATTCTCTTATAATTCTCTTAAGATATATATTGTTCAAGGGACTCACAAAAGTCCTTCTTAATTACCTCAGATTACTGATGCTGATTAAGAAAAGAAAGAATTGGGGCTTTTACAGAAACAACAGAAACAAAAGGACTTTATATTGTCATATACACTTAAGAAGCTAGTACACGGTCAGAATACCCTAGACCAGGAATCAGATTTTCTGGGAAGGAGAAGGACTCTGAGATGTGCCAGTGGCAAGTGACCAGTTAGTGTGGGAGGATTCTGCTGTGTTCTAGAGTGAGTTATGGACTCGAAACATCATCCTTGATGTCTATGGACACATTCCCACTCTTATTAGAGTTCACTATGCTGAAAATTAGAGATTACTTTTCATGCTCAGATCTTCCAAGTTACTCTATCCTAACTATGCTTGGAGGTGGGAAGTTAGAATATAGTTTACAATTTAATTTCAGAAACATTACCATCTTATTCCCAGCCAGCCTCACACAGATGCTTATTTTATTGAAGCCATCATGAGTGTTTTGTTTTGCAGGAAGAAAACCTTTTATTTTTATTCTCATCAAATTAATTAGAAGAGAAACAAAATATGATTTCCAATTGTCTCCCTGAATTTTTTTTTTTTTTTATTGTCAAAGCTGAGTTACTTTCCTGTTGGTGCCTTGATCATTCTATAGAACCACTAACCTTGTTTTCTCATTTGCTTCTCTTAAACATTTCTTGCCAGATATCTACTCACTCAGTATCCATCCATCCATCCATTTATTCATCTGTCCAATGCATCCATCCATTCATCCATTAATCCATCTAGCTATTAATTAATTTTTAATTAATTAAATCAGTCATCATTCATCATTCAGTTTTCACTTCCTTTTGGACACTGTGTTTATACTTTATTGAAATATTTTGTAAAAGTACCAGTAATTAAAATGACACGGTTTCTATGTGCAGGTATTTATTTTATTGTAGTAATTAGAAGGTATTATTGTCAACAAAGGTCTGTCTAGTCAAAGCTATGGTTTTTCCAGTGGTCATGTATGGATGTGAGAGTTGGACTGTGAAGAAAGCTGAGTGCCAAAGAATTGATGCTTTTGATCTGTGGTGTTGGAGAAGACTCTTGAGAGTCCCTTGGACTGCAAGGAGATCCAGCCAGTCCATCCTAAAGGAGATCAGTCCTGGGTGTTCATTGGAGGACTGATGCTGAAGCTGAGACTCCAATACTCTGGCCACCTGATGTGAAGAGCTGATTCATTGGAAAAGACCCTGATGCTGGGAGGGATTGGGGGCAGGAGGAGAAGGGGACAACAAAGGATAAGATGGCTGGATGGCACCACTGACTAGATGGACATGAGTTTGAGTAAACTCTGGTAGTTGGTGATGAACAGGGAGGCCTGGTATGCTTGCGGTGCATGGGGTCACAAAGAGTCAGACATGACTGAGCGACTGAACTGACTGAACATAAATGTCTACCAATAGAAGCCTGCTAATAAATATTTCCTAATAATACTATTTTAAAACTCAATTTAAATTTTTCCCAGATTTACCCCTTTGGTATTAGTTTTGTGAGTTAATTAAATTTAACAACAAATAGTAACTTCTTCTATATGATAACTAACTCTCCCCTTTCCAAACAGGATACCTGTCTGCTCTATTCTTAAAATGAATTTATATATTCATTTAACATGTTATACTGTGAACTTACCACATGGTAGGCAGTGCTTGAGGTACTTGCACCAATATTCCTTCCCTCAAGGATCTTATGTTATAGAGAAGGGAGACAGAAAATTTACAATAAATATAGTAAACAAATTATATGGAAGACAATAAGTGGTTTAGAAAAAATGAGCAAGGCAAACAGTGTTTGGACCACTGGAGATGAGGAGTGCTACAGTTTTATATAGGATCATTAGGACGGATTTCATTGAGAAGGTGACTTCTGGGAACATATTTAAAGGAGAAGAGGGAGTTAGCCAAGCAGACATCGGCAGTGTTTAAGGTCAGTGTAGTTGGATTGAGGAATGAGAGAAGAATAATAGGAGATGAAGTTAGGTGAATAATGGAAAGCCACATCATACAGGGCCCTGTAGAACATTTGAAGGACTGTGGCTTCTGAGTGAGATTATTATCATGCAGATCAGAGATGGTGGTGGCTTGAATGAGTGTCATTGTGAAGGTGGTGACCAGCAGCTGAAGTTTAGAGTGGAGTTGTCTGAATTTCCCAACGGTACTTGATGGAATTTGAAAGACAGGAGTCAAAGATAATTCCTCATCAATTAAAATGATAAAGCTGTGGGCGATCAGTTTGCGAAGGAGTATTAGGTGGTCAGTTTTGGAGAGCTTAAATTTGAGATGTCAGATATCTAACTGGAGACTTCAACTAGGCAGTGAGGAATACAGATCTAGAGTTTAGAAGGGGTTAGGGCCACAGTTTTAAATTTGGGAGCCATTGGCATGTAATGAGTATTTAAAGCCATAAGACCTGATGAAATCACAAAAGGAGTGAGGATAGATGTCCCAGCATTGTGAGGTTGGGCAGAAGAGGTGGAATCAGCAAAGAATATGAGGAACCTGTGCTGTACGGCAGCTTCCCACTAACTAGCTATTTCACACATGGTAGTTTATATGGCGGAGAAGGCCATGGCACCCCACTCCAGGACTCTCGCCTGGAGAATCCCATGGACGGAGGAGCCTGGTGGGCTGCAGTCCATGGGATCGCTAAGAGTGAGATACGACTGAGCATCTTCACTTTCACTTTTCTGCATTGGAGAAGGACATGGCAGCCCACTCCAGTGTTCTTGCCTGGAGAATCCCAGGGACGGCGGAGCCTGGTGGGCTGCCGTCTATGGGGTCACACAGAGTCGGACACGACTGAAGCGACTTAGCAGCAGCAGCAGCAGCAGCAGTGTATATGTATGTCAGTGCTGCTCCCTCAATTTGTCCCACTCTCCTCCTGTGGTGTCCACAAGTCCATTCTCTACTTCTGCGTCTTTATTACCGCCCTGCAAATAGGTTCATCAGTACCATTTTTCTAGAGGGGTGGGGAGAGTGGGACGGAGACTCAAGAGGGAGAGGATGTATGTATACATATGGATGATTTACATTGTACAACAGAAATTAACACAATATTATAAAGCACTTATACTCCAATTAAGTAAAAGAAAGAATATGGGGAACCACTAGTGAAGTAAGAAGAAAACAAAAGGAGTATATTCTGGAAACCTAATGAAAAAAGAGTTTCAAGGAGAAAGGAGAGATCAATTCTGCCAAAGGTTATTGAGAAGTAAAGTGAGCTAAGGACTAAAGGCAGGTCATAGGGGTCATTGACATAGTGGTCATTGTAGTATAAACACTACAGTCTTAATAATGACTATGAAAGGATTTTTGTTTTAGAGTTGAAATCGAGGAAATCATGGTTAAGACATATTAAAGGGAGTGTATTAGCAGGATAACTTTAAGAAAAGTTGTCATTTTGAGCCAACAGATGTTTGGAAACAAACATCTGTATTAAGTAATAGTACAAAGCAGAATTATATAGATTAGATCATAATTCTTTTTATTGTTTATAGTTCTTTATGTACAAAAAATAAATTTGTATCAACAACAAGGACCTACTGTATAGTACAGGGAACTATATTCAATATCTTATAATAGCCTATAATGGAAAAGAATCTGAACAAAATATATATGTATTTTTTGGAAGGGAGTGTATTCTGAAACCTAATGAAAAAAGTTTCAGGGAGGAAGGAGAGATCAATTCTGCCAAATGCTACTGAGAAGTCAAGTAAGCTTAGGACTACTTAGCTTCCAGAATATACATATATATATATTTTATATACATACATATAGATATATATTTATGTACATATATTTATGTATAACCAAATCGGGGTTTCCTGGTGGCTCAGACAGTAAAGAATCCTCCTACAATGTGGAAAACCTGGGTTCGATCCCTGGGTTGGGAAGATCCCTTGGAGGAGGGGATGGCGACCCACTCTAGTATTCTTGCCTGGAGAATCCCCGTGGACAGAGGATCCTGGCAGGCTATAGTCCACAGGGTCGCAAAGACTCAGACATGACTGAGTGACTAAGCGCATAACCAAATCACCTAGCTGTGCACTGTAAATCAACTACTGTTGTTCAGTCGCCCAGTCCTGCCTGACTCTCTGCGATCCCATGGACTGCCGCACAGCAGGCCTCCCTCTCTCACCATCTCCTGGAGTTTGCCCAAGTTCATGTCCATTGCATTGGTGACACTGTCCAGCCATCTCATTCTCTGATGCCCTCTTCTCCTTCTGCCCTTGATCTTTCCCAGTAACAGCGGCTTTTCCAAAAAGTCGTCTGTTCACATCAGATGACCAAAATACTGGAGCTTCAGCTTCAGCATCAGTCCTTCTAGTGAATATTCAGGGTTGATCTCCCTTGAGATTGACTGGTTTGATCTCCTTGCTTTCCAAGGGACTTTCAGGAATCTTCTCCAGCACCACAATTCGAAGGCGTCAATTCTTTGGCATTCTGCCTTCTTTAAGGTCCTATTCTCACCATCCTGTGTGGCCACTGGGAAGAACATAGCCTTGACTGTGTGGGCCTTTGTTGACAGAGCAATGTCTCTGTTTTTCAACACAGCATCTAGGTTTGTCAACCATATAGTTCAATAAAAAAAAGAAAAAAGAATTATTTTTATAATAAGATTTTCTTAATTAAGATTTATTATTAATTAATTAAATAAATCAATTAAGATTTTATAATAAATAAGTTCATGATTTAAATTTGTGATGTCATTACTTCTGTGCTTGTTTAGTTTATTCCCTATCCTTATATTTTTTTGCATATACTTCCAGTATTTACTATTGCAGATATTAGCAAATGCAAATATATACTTAACTTCCCTAAATTTGTTACTCAGATGGTAAAGACTGATGGTAAAGCATTCTGTAAAGACTTTTTCATACTTACTTTCTTTGCTAAACAATATAACTTAGAGGTCTTTCCACATCAGTTTAAAGAGAGCTTTCTCATTATTTATGGTTGGATGGTGTTTCATTGCTTATTTAAACAGTTTTCTTTTGATAGACACTTGAACTTTTACCTAACTTTCAAAAGTAGATAATGCTATGAGCTTATATGTTTCATGTATGTTCCGGAATACCTACAGGATAAATTCCCTGAACTGATTGCCTGGTCAAAGTTTTTGTATATTTTATGTGCACTGTCAAATTTCCCTCTCTAGAGATTGTACAACGCTGCATTCCCACTGGCCAAGATATGTGGACATGTGAGTTCCTGTTACCCTAAAGCCTTATCAACAGAATGTGTTGTCAAATTTTTGAATTTTTGCCAATGTAGTGGATGAAAAATGATATCTCTTATGGTTGAGACTGATTTTTTTTTTTTTTTTTTACTCTGTGAGGTTTCTGAGCCTATCTTTACCCATTTTTCTATTAGATTTTTGATACCTTTCTTTTAGATTTTTAGGAACTTTTTATGTATTGGGAAGATGAACTCTTGACTGTGATATGTACTTTAAATATATCTTAAATATATATATTTTCTTACTTATTTTCCAGCTTCAATTTTTTTGCCATTTATAGGTTTTTCTTTTAAATGATCTATGCATTTGAATTTATAATTTATTTATAGCTTGTAGATTTTAAGTCAGTTAAAATGTCTTCTCCATTCCAAGATCATAAGGGATTTGATGTTTTCTTCAAGTATATTTTTGATCCATTGGAGTTTGGCCTGGTATGTGAATGGCCAGATAGGTACCTAGAGGCTCTAGCTCTGCTTATTAAAAAGTCCATCTTTACTTCCATTGATTGGAGATTCAACCTTTATTAGACATCAAAATCCCATATGTTTGGAGCTAATCTTAACTTTTCTAGTCTGTTCAATTGGTCTGTCCACACAATCTTCTACTATTTCATGGTTTTAATTATTGTGGCTCTAGATCATGCTTGAAATGAGGTCTGTTTTCATCCTCTTCTCTTTCAGAGTTCACATGGCTGTATACCATGATTTGAATGCTTGTAGAAACATTCGGTATACTTGTAATTATGACATTAAGCAAAATAATCTTTAAGAATTATTTTTAGTTTACAGTTATTAAAATCTATTTAATCATCTTTTTATTCTATTAATATTCTTTGAGCACTTACTCTGTGCTCAAGTCACTTTCTACATACTTGGGAACATCTGTTTGTGCTTAGTCATGTCTGACTCTTTGTGACCCCATGGATTGTAGCCCACCAGTCTCCTCTGTCCATGGGATTTCCCAGACAAGAATACTGGAGTGGGTTGTCATTTCCTTCTCCAGGGGCTCTTCCCCACCCAGGGCTCAAACCTGAGTCTCCTGCATTGGCAGACAGATTCACTGCACCACCTGGGAAGTGGGATGGAACATCAGTGAGGGCAACCACCTTCTGCTCTCTTGTTGCTTTGTCACTGTGTAAAGTAGTCTTGAGTCTTTTAAGAAAAAGTTCTATTTGATTATTTTTCACATCATCTGAGATTAAATTAAAGCAGAATGTCAACTTTGCCATCTCAATATTTTATGAAGGAAGAAATTTTCAAAATCTGATGCAACATCTATAATAAATCATCTTTGATCCAGAATAGTAAAGAATATAAAGAGTGTGAATAAAAGAAGAAAGTGCTAGTGAAAAATGAGATCCCTTGTTCTTCTACTTACCTCAGTTGAAATTAAGTATCTTTTGGTATCATAAATTCCCAATACTATGACCACAAATACATTTCACCAGTTGACAAGGTTTAAAAATGATTATTTATGCACTGTATCAAGTATTTTGATTCCTAAGCTGTTAATAATAAAGTTGTACTAGTAATTTTTTTTTTATTGAATTCAAGATTTATTCTCAAATCCAAGGGCTATGATAAGATATCTGGCATCAACCTTGGCTTTGGCTGAATACTGCTTTTAACACTTGGCCACTTAGTATGCTATAAAAACATATTCTGAGGTCCTTTACCATCAATTATTTTTTTCTGAAGACAGAAGCCAAATATGAGAATAACAAAGGTATAATGCTTGCATATCAGTGGCATGTAGATCATGACAAACTTTTCATTAGTTAAAAGTGTTCTCAGCCCCAGATAAGCTGTCCACTGAGCAAAAGGCATGGAGGCAACTTAGTGGAATTTTGCCCTTCTGCCATATAGGATATATCTCTTGAGCAACAACTACAAACCTAGTATAAGTTGTTTTAGGCCTTGGAGTTGAAAAATTAACTGATTTAAGGATGTAGTTTAAAAAAAAATGTTTAAATAGTATCTAACATTTAAAACGTCTGTGCAAAACAATTTTTGTAGATCTTTTTGCTGTTGCTTTTTCCTGGAACCCCATTTCACCTGCCTTACTTTTCACATCTCAAAAATTGCCTCTTCAAGAGCACTAGAGCACTTTTCTTCACCAGGAACTAGCTCCTAGGGAGTTAAGAACACATCAGTAGTTATCCATAGTTATGCTGGTTGTGTCATAGTGCTTGGGTTAATGCAGTGGTTCTCATATTTGGCCTCTATTAGACTCATCTGTAGGGATTATTAAACTACAGATTGGTGGGTTCTACCACCAGATTGCTAACTGAGTAAGTCTGGGATAGGATGCAAGGATTTACATTTCTGAAAAATTCCTATATGATGCTAATATTATTTATTAGCATCATTTTATTTTAGCAACAACTTTATCTTAAGGCAGAGTTCTACTCTAATATTGATTTGCAGAATATGGAGGTCCCCACTGATGATTCTATTCTTTTCATTAACAGGCTTCCCCACTACTCCCCCACCATCTTCCCCCCATCCTCCACTCCCCCACCATCTTCCCCTTCCCAAGGCAGCCTAGAAAGCAAGAGCAAGGTTTGCTGGGTTGGACTTTCCTTCACAAGGAAGGGTACTCCAAATGGTCCCCTTGCCTCAAGGAACTGAAGAAGTTGAGGATAAGCCTGGATAAAAATGTAGTCCATTGATTGTAGAGTCAAAATATATTATAGCTTAGGACACTAGATGCCAGAAGCAAATATTTAGAAGTAGATCTGAAAGTAAAGGTTAAAAATGTTGGCAACAACACATGCATTTAGTTTTCTTCTCATTTCTATTTCTAGGTTTAAAGGTTTTCTTATTGTCTGCCCAAAAATTTGTTGACTTGAGAATTGATGAAAGAACAGAGATGAAAAAAACTTTTGTCTGTGACCTTACTCTTTGGCTTATGTTCATTAAAATGATAAAACTGGATGAGGTAATTTTTATTCTGCTATTTTCTTTTCCTTTTCACTCTTCATTCTACTTTTAGATGGCTCTTTCTCTTATTTTACTTTCCCTAGATGCATCTTCCACTGTTAGTACTATCTGTAGTTTAGAAGTCTTTTCAGATGTAAAATTCTCTCCTGCATTTAATATCTGGCTTTTAATTTTTAATGTCTTTCTTTTTTCCCCCAAACCTACTACTTGTATTTTTCTTTTCCTTGAATTTGATCTTGTTGACAGCTGGCATTGTCTCCTTTATTTCATTCTGCTCATGTAAATATTGTCAAAGCACTCACCTCTGTTTTACCCCAGAGGAGAAACTAGTGGATAAAGAATATGCTCCACCTTTTCTTTCCTTCAAAGAACAGATAGCTATTTTGCTTGAAATATCTCTTGTAAATTTCTTTAGATTTCCCTTTAATAATTAATCTAGTCTTTGTTATTTAAAAAGCAATGTCACCCTCTTCTAAGATTTGTTTTTTGTTGAAAACAATGAATTCAATTTTGTGAATTCCTACCACTCGTAGGAAAGGAAAATATCATAAGGAATGGAGAAAGATCATAAGCGAGGAAGAAAACACCATTTCACCTATTGTATTTCTTCTCTTTTTATTCAAGACAATTGTGTAAGTTTCAGATTTTATATAAATGCCTTAAATCTATATTGATATGATTCTTAGCCCTAAGTATTTAGGTGGTAATAATATTAGACTTTATTTCCTAAAATATAAAAAATATCTATTTTTAAAATAGCAATGGAGTTATCTCTAGGAGACATCAGCTCAATGTGTTATCTGCAATTTTTGGTCAGTGAGGTTTTCTATTCTAGTTTTAATGATAGCTTTTGTTTGTGGCATAATTGGGTATCTTGTTGACTCTGTACCTTTCTAGGATCCAACCAAATTATATTACTTTTGTTAAGACTTTTGCAGCAGACAGGAAAGGGTACTATTAATGACTTGTAATATTTTGACCTTGTTGATGTAGTGTGTGGACCAAAATAACAACAAAAAAAATGATTTATTTAGTAGTTGCTGTCAACTGTCCCCGTGCCTCAGAACCATCTGGAGAGTTAAATAAAAACTACAGATGCCAGGAGGGAGGATCAGGATGGTGGTGTAGGAGTACCCTGAGCTCACCTCCCCCCACGAGCACATCAGAAAATAAGATGCCAGAGCTTAACTCTCAGAAATTTAATTTCGGTTAGCTTTGGTGGAGGTGGCAAGGAGTGAGTATTTTAGAAAATTTCTAAGTTGACTCTAACATGCAGTTGGAACTGTGAACCATTGATTTTTCATCAGATTGATAAACTGTGGATATACACACAGGTGTGAAAACATCTTCATGGCACCAGGCAAACCTCAATTTTTTGACATTATTTTTAAAATTTTTTGGTGTATCCCCTGGAGTGCTAGGAGATGACTTGAACTCTGATGCCATAATGGTTAAGTTTGTCCTTGCCTTTTCATTCACATGGTTATTATATGCTGTTCCTTTGAGAATAAATATAAATGTCCAAATTATTGATGAAGATCAGTGTCAGGGGATTAAAGAGTGGGGAAGGCAGAGGGCATCGATTACAATTGGGACAATGAACAAGAATGCATGTGCTTTTGTTTCTGAATTTGGCCAAGTGTGTTGCTAAACTAGTGATATCCATCATGTCAACCTCACCTACAAACTTATTGTTGTCTGTCTATAGAGATGTGACATTAAGTAGCCCATATACTGTGTTATTTATTTGTTTGTAGGTTAATTGTTCAGAATATTGATCTCCTGTTCTCATTTTCCCACTCTTTCTCAAGCACCCTTTCAAATCAACAGACATAAACTAGGACAAATTCTTCCACACAGGGGACTCTTAAATGATGCTGATTCTTCACTTGGTGGCTTTTAAAAAAATCACTCTTGCAAGAAAGAATAATCCAATATAAATTTTGCTCCACTCCAGAAACTGCTGCAAGATTGTAGGCCCTCATTTTTAGAGACAGGCAGGGAACTAATTGGATTTACTGAGTGGTGCAGTGATAAAGAATCTGCCTGCCAACACAGGAGACTTAAGAAACGCAGATTCGAACCCTGGGTCAGGAAGATCCCCTGCAGTAGGCAATGGTAACCTTCTGCAGCATTCTTGTCTGGGAAATCCCATGGACAGAGGAGCCTACGAGGCTACAGTCAGCCCACGGGGTCATAAAAAGTCAGATGTGACTGACCACAAGGAACTAAGTGGAAGACACCAAATTTTTGACCACTTGCCTTTTGGATTAATTCAGCAGTGAATATAGAGTGGGAGGCCTTTAAGTCGCCAAAAAATTCTACAAATTTTTCAAAGAAATACCTTGAAGATATATAATCTGCCTTTAATAATGCAATAAAAAATTAAAAGCTTAATTCTGAACAGTGGGGATACAGACTGTGACTTGACTCCCCCCTTTTCTTTACTCTGCATAGTTGTAATTACACTGTAACTTCTGCCTAAATTTTGTAATGCATTTGTTTTCTTTATTTAGCAAAAAGTAAAGTCAGAGCCTGCTATGTAGCCAGTGGTTGGGCAGGTGAAGAGAAGCTGGGTTAGGGGCTTACAACGGATTTTAATTCCCTTGATGGGATTGTGTGTAAACAGAATTGCAAGCTTCAGGCTGGAGGGCTTGCAGGGAGGCAGCGCCTGAAGTAGAACCCTCATTTTGGCCTCTGGGCCCAAAAAATCACCCAGAATCTGAGGTGACCTCTAAGAATGAGGGCAGAGAAACTATTATACTCTAAGAACTAGAAACTGAATATGAAGAGAAGGAAGATTCCAAAATTGAGGCCTCAGTAGCAATGAGGGATCAAAAGCAGGAGACAGAAATGTCAATGCAGAAAGGAATTTGAGGAGCAAAGATAGCTAACATAGGGGGATGAGAACTGGCAGAGATATTGGAAGTGAAATGGAATGAGGTAAGATGGGCCAGAGTCCTGGAAGTACTCAGCCAGGCAAGGGCAGATTGCTTTAGTTGTCTGAATTTTGCTCTTGACTTAATGCTATTTTTTATATCTTCTTTGTCCTTTTGGTATTATGATTAAGAAACGTATTTTACTCTCACAAGATCTAATAAACACTTGATATTGGACAAAGACAGTTCCACAGGTGGGCAGTTTGCTTCTTGAAAGCACTGTTGGCAGCCTCAGTCAGATGAGATTCTGGGACATTTTTAAACTACAACTTCCAGATTTTTTTCTTGTACTAAGGATCTGTGTATCTCTAGGATCATATTTGCACTCCTGTGCTTTGGTTGAGTGAAATGTGTTTTCTTAGCCATTCACAGGACACAGGTAGAATGGTAAGGCTGAGTATGGAACTTTCTGCAACTTCAAAGATCATAGCCATTACTGAAACAGTGGTATCTAATTGCAACCAGTGAGAAATGGGTTCTGCTCCAAGCAACAGAGATCCCCTCGAAACTGGATTAAACACATGATTTATTTGCCTCTGTTTCCAAGAAGTCCAGGGATGGTCCCTCATGATGCCAACAGAGTCCTGGTTCTTTTCCTTCTGCACCTCTTTGGTGTATAGGCTTTACTATCATGCTTTTGGATGTATGGTCTCTACGTGACTCTCACTTCAGCGTTCCAGGCAGTATGAAGAGGAAACAGTGTTGTGTGGCTTGTATGGAGTTGGGAATCATTTCTTTCCAATAACAGAAATCCTCAGTTTGAATATCAGCCACTGTAACTATGTCATGCAGCCATTTAGAATTGCAGGCAAGTACAAGAAAGGGAGTATTTTTATGTTGGCATTTTGTCAGGTTAGATGGTGGAAAGGATTTGGATAGACAGCTACCAGTGTCACACAAAAGCTTATGGATAAATGCAGGAGTAGATGCATTCTTAATATTTGAGAATTAGACCAATTACTGGGCTTTCCAGGTGGCTCAGTGGTAAGGAATCCACCTGCCAAGCAGGTGATGAGGGTTTGATCCCTGGGTCAGGAAGGTCCCCTGGAGAAGGAAATGGCAACTCATTCCAGTATTCTTCCCCGGGAAATCCTGGGACAGGGGAGCCTGGCAGGCTGCAGTTCATGGAACTGCAAAAGAGTTGGACATGACTTAGCAACTAAGCAACAACAACTGTGTCTAAATTAATAGTGAGATAAATCAGATAATCTCTGCATCAACCATAGTCTTCCAAATGCAATTGGATCACTTGGCTCTCTTTGTTTTTTGATTATTTACTTTTTTGGCTGTGTTGGTTCTTAGCTGCGGGGCACGAGATCTTCTGTTGCGGCACAGGGACTCGTGGCTGGGGGCTCAGTGGTTGCCGTGTGTGACCTTAGTTGCTCTGTGGCATGTGGGATCATAGTTCCCCAACCAGGGATCGAACTCGCATCTTCTGCATTGCAAGGTGGATTCTTAACCACTGGACCACCAGAGAAGTCCCTCCCTCACCTGGGCATCCTGCCCTTGAGAGCAGATCAAAACCATGTATTGGATAAGATCCTGTGGCTTTTAGTCATCTCGACTGGCTTCAGATTACTCACTAGACTTGCCATCATCTTTTTATTTCCTTGGCTGTTGTATCACTTGAAACTATGGTCTCATTTCTCAGGACTGCCTCAGACTCTGCTTCTTTGGGTGACCTGATTGTCTAGATTACTGGCTCTGGTTCATCCTACCCTTTTGTTTTCTTATGGTCTTTTTATCCTTTAGCTCTGAAGAAAGACTTTCTCCTGCCCTTGGGATGGACAAGCCACAAGTGCTCCGTGATTTTTATGTGGATAGAGTTTAGGTGCAGCAGCAGTATGGTTTAAATGAGGGCCTAGAATACTCTGCTGAAGATATGTTTGTGCAGAAAGCATTTGGTTTTTCCTTAGGTGCTCTGTTTATTCAGATGGAGGTCAAGGAGACTGATACATGAAGTGTTTCCTGTCTGCTTCCTGGACTAGCCACTGCCATAGATGTAGTAGGCTGGGCCTCTGTGCATGAATACAGTTTATCCTGAGATTATAGGGCAGTGTTTGGCAACCTGGTAGCAGTCTAACTTTCTGACCTCTATGTTTTCCTAGCTGCAATTTTTCTGAATAAAAAAGTAGGCACATCTAAAAAATGTAGAGCAATATTTTTGGTTTTTTTTTAAATGAGGAGAGCTATATATAGTAATATTTTTTCTTATTCAGAGAAGAGATCATATTCTTCCTTTTATGAGTGATTGCTTAATCCAAACAATACTGAGAGGGTGTATTAGACCTAAGAAGGGAGGTGAAGCAGAGTTGGAGAAGGTGATAGCAGGGAATATTAACAGGACAGCACAGTTGGTTACACAGGGAAGGAATGTGCCCACCTGGGCTTTCTTGTCTTTAATTTTCTGAAATGCTGGCCTGATTCTCATATTTATAGAACCTTACCTTTGACTTAAGAATGGCTGGATAAGGGGTAACATTGATATAAGACCAGAAATCACTCAGAAGAGTTGAAGCTCAAGCTTGGCTTAAATCTGAGACATGGCCAGGTGTCAAAGGAAGTGGAAATGCTGAATCAGCTACATGATTTCTCCAGGTGAAAGGCCACAAAAGTCACAGATGTTTAAACTTGGAAGGAAATGTCTCAGAAATGCTTTCTGGTGTGCAGTCTGAATACTTTTTTGGAATTAAACGGTATCCCCAGGGAAAACAAGAATCTTAGATAATTTTCTTTAAAAACATTTATTTTAGTCATGAAAAGTAATGTATCTCTCTTATAAATGTAAAAAATACGGGATCTTTCTCACTTTTTAAAATCAACCTTTTCCTTGGATTGATCTGTCCTTAAGGTTTATCTCATTTACAATTGATTAAAACTGAGTCACTGACCTTCAGGTAGGTTATTGGCTTCTGGTCTTTCTCTAGAACCTACCCAACTCTTTAATGTGGTCCTCTCCATCAGTCTTTTCTTCCCTTGGAGACCACTACCTATTGGTAGAGAAATTTTAGAATGTGTATTATTCATTTCCTCAGTCTTTTTGCTGCTGAGCCTTATTACTGCAAACAGATTGCAGGTAAATCATCTTTAATATTCTCTTGACGTGTATTCATTTTGTGTGTCAATTGGTAAATACCATTATGAAATAAATATGGCATTGTTAATTAAATATTGTTCATAGTTTGGTCATTTCCCCCTCAAAAGTTAAAAGGAATAAAAACACATTCTTATATTTTGGTTGATCTGTTACAATCAGGTTAATCATATGGAAAAAACAACAACAAAAAAACCCCAAACTTACATTTAAGTTTGGAGGCCACTGATTCTTGCCTTCCTATTAAGAGTTGTTTCATGAGGTTAAGTCAACAATGCTACATGAAACAAAAGTGTTATATCCAAAAGGACGGACTTTTTGGATTCTCCTAATGGTAATCTAGTAGTTGATCTTGACCCCTGTTTAAGATAGGGAAGAATTGAGCTCAAGAGGACCTCTACAATTTGAGTCAAATCCAACAATGTTTAACAAAAGACATTTGACCTCAGTATGCACTCAGTAACTGATAGCTATGTAAGAAAGGGGATGTTGCTTTTTTTATGCATTCAAGAAAGATTATTTCTCTCTGAGTAAAGAATGAGGGGATGTGGTTAGGTTAGATGACAGAAAGTTTCCTTCTGACTGGGATTTCTTTTGTGGTTTTTGAGCTCTCTTTTCCATGAGGGAAGTGGTTTTCAGCATGTAGAGCCATGAGCACTTTCTTCAGGTGACCTAAGTGCTGTTTTATCAGTAATATATGATAGTGTCTGTAATCTGGGTTCTACTGTGGATACATGAGTTTCCCAGCTGGCTCAGTGGTAAAGAATCAGCCTGCCAATTAGGAGACATGGGTTTGATCCCTGAGTCAGGAAGATCCCCTGGAGGAGGAAATGGCAACCCACTCCAGTATACTTGCCAGGGGAATTCCATGGACACAGGGGCCTGGCGGGGGCTATAGTCCATGGGATCTGAAAGAGACAGGACTGAGCAGAGCACAGCCTGGATAACTGATTTACTTGTAATTTAAAAAATTTAGAACCATGGTAAAATTGGGGGAACTAGCAAGTGAGAACAGATGGGGTCTGTGAGGTCTTTGAGATCTTTAATGAGAATGATGCCATGGTCCAACATATGAATGAAAATATTTTCTTAATAAAAAAGACTTCAATTTCTGCCTCAAAGTGAGCTTATAAGATTTTTAAAAGGCTGATTTACCTGTAAAAAAAATTCAGTGAAAAATAAAACCATGCATCATATACTAAAAGAATCAGAATCCTTTATGTCGGATATCTCACGGGAACCCAGATGTCACTGGAAACTTAGTTTCTTTAAGTACTACATCTCCCCCTCTTGCTAGAAAAGACTGGTGGATGGGGACCCAAAGATAGCCCATGTATGCTTTGGCTATTATCACAAGGTTTGGGACAAAAACACTAACCAATAGATTTTTCTCACTTGTTCATTTGAATTAAGAAACATAAAGGGAAGTTTCCAGTTACTGGTGAAACCTGAGGTCAAGAGTGAGGCTCCTGAGAGTTGGAGCAAACTTATGAATCAGTACAAACCATGAGGCTTCTCTTCAGTGAAGAGCTGGGAATGGAGTGAGCATCCACAGAGAAAATGAGATGCCCTGAGGGAGAGACTGTAGGTCTTCTCCACTTTTAGTATCTGGAAACCTCTTAAAAATACAGCATCAGTCCTGAGAGTCAAGATACTTACTGTATTTTTAAAGTACATTTCACTTTATTTGTGATTTTCTTTCTTCTTTTTGCAGCCAAACTAAGCCATACTAGAGTAATCTGTTTTACTTAAACACAAATAATTTTTGCAGGGATGCATTCAAGAAGCAATATTTTTCACATTTTTTATTTCATTGCTTCATTTTACTTCTACAGCAAATACATTTTTCCTGATATACAACATTTATTGTTAGTGTGAATAATTTTAAAGGATACATTAGAGACATAAAATTTTGGAAAACTGCAGGCAAAATACATTTGAATACTTTGATCCATATCAATTTTCTAAGATCAGTTTTTATTTTTAGTAATTCCAATATGGGCTTCCCTGGTGGCTCAGTGGTAAGGAATCTGCCTGCCAGTGCAGCAGATATGGGTCCAATTCCTGGCTTGGGAAGACCCCTTGGAGAAGCAAATGGCAGCCCACTCCAGTGTTCTTGCCTGGGAAATTCCATGGACAAAGGAGCCTGGCAGGCTACAGTCCATGTGGTCACAAGAGTTGGACAAGACTTAGCGACTAAACAGCAACAACAATTGCAAAATATGCTATATGCTCTTTTCTGAGTTACAAGTTGTATTCACTGGTTAATGGGGATGATGATGAACAATTTAATGAGGGGGTAGGAAATGCCAACTCTGTAAATGTGTAGAAGTAACTAGATATTTGATGCAAATGTTAAAGTTTCTGTGTGTATTGCCTCACTGACCTATAAAATAAATTGTTTTATTTTATTGAATAATGGCTTCCAGTTGGACAATTACATATTTACTTTAAAGTTTTTCTCTTACTCTTGATGGGATCTCATCTTCTCCCCAGTTGTGGCTTTGGCAGCTGGATGTGGAGGAGGCGCAGGTTGACACCCAGCTCTGAGTCTTCTCTTCCCACCAGTCCAATTTCTCTGGTGTTGCGGACAAGAAGGAAGCCTGTGGCAGGCATAAATCTTTTGTTGTGCCCATGTGTCAGATTGGAAGTGGATCAGTGTCTTCCCTTAGGCTTAGTCAGGTTCTAGCTGATACTGGTCGTACCTGGTGGCATAAATATTTCCATCCAGATGGTGTGCTTGGTTTTCTTTGAGTGGCATTTACCTTTATCCCCGCTCTCTCTGTCACTGAAGGATCCCCTAGAGAAGCAGATGTGTCTCATCTTTTCTTCTCCAGCAGTAGCTACCTCAGCCACTTCTTAGGATTGGACATTCCATCTATTGGTTCAGCAACTGCCTGGGCATTCTCAGCCCATCTCTGCCCTTTTCTGTGGAGCTGAGATGTTTATCTTCCTTCTCTGAGGGTTGTGGGGAGCTGGGATAAGGTGTCTAAAAACACCAGACCCTTAAACTTCCAAGGCATGGGCTGCTCCAGGGGTCTCCATCATTCACATTTCTAAACCAGAAGCAGGCATCATTCTTGATGTTCAAGGTTAAGCTCTAAACTTTAAATTGGTGAGGTACCTACCTCCTCCTCTCCACAGTAGGGGAAGCAAACCAAAAGTGGTAATACATCAAACCTTGAGAGTTCTCCAAAGAACTCTCCCTCAAGAATCCCTTAGTATGATGCTCCTTCTCAGGACATCACCAGCAAGGGCCTGAGGACTCTGGGCTCAGCTACCCTCCAACCAGAGAACTAGATGTCTTTAACTTTTTCTGGAAACTCCAGTCTTCATGAATGATAACCTTGGCTTTTCAGAGAGGAACATCCCTGATTCCACTATCTTTTCTTCACAAATACTGCAACACCCATCTCATATGGCTCCCCTCTCTTCTTTCAGGATACGAGGATTAGTGAGTGGGGGGGATTGACCACTTGGTGAAAACTTTGCACCGTGCCTCTTAACAAGTCCTGCAGTGAGGTGGCTGGCTCCAGCTCCAGCTGAGGACAGCTCCTTGTCAACAGGGGATAACTTTTGCCTCTTGTCCAGAATAACACAGAAAATCCCACTTTACCTGTAAATTAGAGACAATATTTGTCCCCAGCTGTTAACATTTTATTCAGTGTTTTTCAAATAATTGGAACTTAGCAAGCCTTTGTTAAAAATAAAGATGGGAACAGTTTGGATAAGGCCAGCTTTAATTTCAAGAAAAAAAATTTAAGAAGTTTCCAAGAGAGATGGAAAATGTCTGATAGAATGAAAGGGTATATAGAGGTTAGAATGGATTTATGAGAAGATATCAGGTCCAAGTAATCTGACATAATTCCCTGCTGACATTCTCTGATGAAAATTAATGATTGGAAGATGATGTAGTAAGATACTGTACACAATTTAACTCAGGCAAAGTTGTGGATTTTATAAAATAGTGGTGGAAAGGGATTTGGGAATCAGTATTAAAACAAACAGCTAATGAACAGAAAAAATATCAAGTTTTTAGGCTATGCCTATAATAGGATGAAAATATCAAATATTCCAATTGTGTCTTTTTTCAAAACTTATTTGACTTTTATTTGACTGACTTGACCAAATTGACTTGCCATTTTTGAGCAGTGGAATAGAGTTGTGATGTGCTATTGGAGGAAACAAAATAAATGCAGATGGGCTTGGTTATTTATGATGTATTTTTATGTTTATATTGCTGTTTGTGGGGTTGACTTGTGTAATACAATTACTCATTCACATTTCCTTTAAAGTTTCCCAATTTTTTAAAAATAGAGAATTATATTCAGAGTAGGGTAGACTTTAGGAAGATTTGAAAAGAAGTTGTCAGTTTCTGCTGACTGTAGGCACCCTGGCCCTCCAAAATTTAGTTAAGACTCTGATTCCTTTTAAGAAGAATTCCTTACTGAATTCCTAGTGCATTGGCTCTTCAATGTGTCTCCCAATAGACATGGTAAACTATTTAAAGGTTGTACCCTATTCATCTTTGCATTGCCAGTAATGATCACAGAACTCAGCATGCTGTAGGCACACAATAATAGCTTAATGCATGAATAATTATTAGAAGCCCCCATACTAGTCTTACATTCTAACCCGGGTATTTCATATACCTAGAGTGAGAACCTAGTGGTCTAGTGTTCCTGATAATGTTGGTTTCTCTCTAACCTCTGATATGGTTACTCTGTTCTTGATTCATGGATGAATTCTTAACTGGTATTAGGATTTTTCTCTTCCAGTGCACCTTGTTTGGGACATTTCTGACTTCTCAGGCCTTGCTACCCACCAGTCAGCACAGAACCCCACCACCATGCCAGCATTTAATATTTTTATGTGTCAATTCACTACTGAAAAGCAATGTTTGATTTTATTACTGTAGTAAATAGTGATATATTTATGTACTAATTTGCCATTTGTATTTATTTTTTGTAAATTGCCCAATTGTTTCTCTGTTAATATGTCTCTGAAGAGGTTTGTATTTCCTGATGATTCTTCGCATTTTAAGAATATAGAATTTTATCTGTCATATGAATTGCAAATTCTTTTTCACAATTTAAAATTTTATCATAATTTTAATTTTTTTTGGTGCTTAGACATTTAACCACCATTGCAATGAACATGAACTTGGGCAAACTCCAGGAGATGGTGAAGGACTGGGAGGCCTGGCGTGCTGCAGTCCATGGGGTTGCAGAGTCAGACGTGACTGGGCGACTGAAGAACAACAAGACATTTAATAATTTTATATAGAAAAAATTCCCTTTTAGGTTTATTTTATACTATTCTTTTATTGTGTCTACCTCTGCTGTCATTTCCTAAAAGTAATTCTGGAATTATATTCTTGCAGTTTCATAAACTTTTAAAAACATTTAAATTTTTAATCAATCTGGAATTAGTAAGTAAAATTCTTTTTGTCTCTAATATTTGGTTTAAAATCTCACTCGTAGTAGGTACTTAATAAATATTTGTTAAATTTAGTTGTCTTCTTTAAAAAAATGTACAGTGGAATCCCTTAGACTATAATAATTACCATCACCTGGAAACTTGCCTGGAGGGCTACAGTCCATGGGGTCACAAAGAGTCAACTGAACACAAGCTGAAAGAACTTGTTACAAATGCAAATTACTCAGCCCCACCCTAGACCTATGGAAGCCCTGCAATCTGTGGTTTAACAAGCATCCAGGTGATTCTATTGAAGGTTAAATTTGAAAGCCCCTGGAATAGAAAATGTATAAGGCTACTTCCAGCCAAAATTTCTGAGAATTACATGTTTTTCCCTGTTAACAAAGCCCACTGCTGTGGAAACGTGAGTCTCCTCTTATTTTTAGTAGAGTAGGAAATAGAGAAGAATGTGTTCAAGGTTCTGAATGGTTTCCAACCCTCTTTCTCTATCAAAAATACCTGCCTCTGGTGCCTTGTTTGAATCTGCGGTCATAGGGGAGGTTTGCCATCCCCAGGGCTCTCAGTGCAGAAGTATTGGGTACTGACAGTTAGACTTAACAACCTTGAATGGCTGCCCAGACCCCTGGTTTGTCCTGGACCATCACGTGGTATCACTGGCAGCAGTCTTCTCTCAGTCCTTGGACCCTGACCCTGGCACTCCTGGACCTAGAACTGCTAATCTCTGGGGCTAAATAACTCTTCTGATCATGATCCAGTGATATTATTGATCTTAGAATCTGAGCAAGTATTTTTCATTTATTGTCCTCCAGTCCTACCTACACTTGTCCGCTAGCTTGAAAATATTGTTCTTTCCTTTTGTCCATGGCAGCCCTGGAAGACTCATCAGGAAGAATTTCAATAGACAGTAGATTGGGGTTCACATTTTAATATGATAATATTTATTTTTCTTCACCTTAGGGTTAGGATGGATCAGTCTTCAGAAGGAACTCTTTGTCTCTGACTCCTGGGGAAATGTTTCAGTCCTAACCTGGGAAGTGGACAGGTGGGAGTGGGTGGTAGTCATATTTCTCCAAGGATGGGATAAATGACTCCTTATGCAGCAAACAAACAACTCATTGAGAATAGGTTAGGAATTCAAGCTCTTTCAATATAGCCTGGACACATATTTCTCTGACATCAAAACTGATGTTAACCATGTCAAGGATATGATGGTACGATTAAGTGCTTTTGTAGACGGTCATGGTAAACAAGGCTGAGGTAGCAGGCATAGATAGGGCTTCAAGCAAGAGGAATAAGAGAATGTCCCCTACATCATAGACTAGGCCTAGTTATCTCTTTTGAATGTGTGTGTGTGTGTGTATTCATACTTTGAAAAGTCCCACGATGTGCTGTTGCTCTCCTGGGAAATTGGAAATGCCACTCCCACTTCTTAAGGGTAAGACATTGCTGCAAGGCTGCTGACCTTGGAGAATTTTCTGACCCTGGTAGACAGTGAGGGGAGTGCCTAGGGGGCTGCTAGCCCACCAGGATCTTCTTTGGAAAGGAATATTTGGCCTGACAACTTGATCACTGCTGAATTTCTGGTGCTGTTAATACTGAGGGATGTGTGTCTGGGGCTAGAGAGGGAGGGGAGGCTTGGAAGGAGGTGTGCTGATCATTTCTTGAACTCCGCTTTCTCTTCCTTTCTGCTGCTGCAGTTAGGTTTGTTCGTTGGCTATCTATCTCTAATGCAGTGCACTGTCTGTTGCATGTGTCAGAGCCACTTGGTATGGGCAGCCTCCTTCCCTGACTTGACACCTCATCCCTCATCCTTCCTGAGATCGCGTCATCCTACACGGTCTGCTCTGCCAACAGCTGATAGCGAAGTGACTACAGGGAAGGCAGTGACAGCAATAGCTGTTTGGCATTTATTTTACCTTTGGTTTTTGCTCCACAGAAAATGCCAAGATTAATAATGTCTGAACTGCAGAGAAGCACTGGGTTTGAGGGACGGTGGGACACTTAGAAGTTTACCCTTTCTCTTCCTACAATACAGTGAAATGTGGGACAAGTGGTCTCTTGGAATGATTTGATGCCTCCTTTGTTTAGACATCTGTCCTTTAATGGAGCAGCGTAGACAGATAGATGCATGGAAAGTTGTATGTTGTCCCTAAGGCTCAGAGATTATATATTTCTGTCCCTGCAAATCATTCATAAGACCATTTATAGATTCAGAGGCAAAACAGAGAATTAGGCTCTTCTGTCATCTGCATTCTTGCTGCCTCTTTGTTCTCATTACCAAAGTGAATTCCCGTAGGACCTACTTACATAGCTCACAGCTGTGTGAGGAGAAGCAGGTGAGAACAGGTGCTTCCCTGCCTTCTAGGAGTTTGTCATCCAGGACAGATTGGCCTAGAGATGAATCTTACTTCTGGATCCTTTTGTTCTCTGTTACCTGCTGTATTGGGCTTCCCCGGTGGCTCAGCGGTAAACAATCTGCCTGCCAATGCAGGAGACGTGAATTTGATCCCTGAGTCAGGAAGATCCGCTGGAGAAGGAAATGGCAACCCACTCCCAATATTCTTACCTGGAAAAATCCACGGACAGAGGAGCCTGGCGGGTTATAGTCCACGGGGTCGCAAAGTGTTGGACACGACTTAGACTAAACAGCAACACAACCTGCCACACAGCTTGTGTTCATGGGTGGAGCGCGTATGCTTTATGCTTGGGTCTACATCCCTGTCCTGTCTTGATCACTTACTAGCTGCATGGCCTTGGGCAGCTCGTTCAACTCTTCTCAGTCTCTACTGTTTATAAAATGAGTACAACAACAAAGCCTGCTATAGGCTTTGAGATTCGGCTTAGTGCTTGTAAACTAAGCCTACAGTGTGTTCAGTTCCTGGTAGTTGCTGACATTTTGGAAAATGAATCTATTGCTGAAAGAAAGTGAAAGTGTTAGTGACTCAGATGTGTCCGACCCCATGGATTGTAGCCCGCCAGGCTCCTCTGTCCATGGAATTCTCCAGGCAAGAATACTGGAGTGGGCTGCCGTCCCCTTCTCCAGGGGATCTTCCCGACCCAGGGATTAAATTGGGTCTCCTGCATTGAGGGCAGATTCCTTACTGTCTGAGCCACCGGGGAAGCCCAGGAATCTACTGCTCTGTGTGTGGATGTCGTGTATCTTGTGATGTGTGTGGATGGATTCAGGGCCCTGGTGAGTACAAGGAAGTTAAGTTTTAGGAACCTCTTACTATATACTAAACCTATAGGTTAGTAGTCCTCTCTTCCACTGTCCCGTCTATATCCCTTCTCTACTGAATCAGGTTTTAAAGCTGCCATGAAATACTTAAGTTACCCACATAGCTATTATCTATGTGATAGATTCATAGTACATGTTATTTGGAAGGTTAGCCTGAACATAACATGTCAATTAACCAAATTCTGGTTCTGGCGATTTAAAGATGCTAGATGTTGATTAATTCCCCTCAATGAAAGTTCGTAATGGTTGCAGTTACTGTGTGATGTAGCTTATGGAGAGGGTTCCGTATGGATACTATTTTTTTTTGAATTAAAAATCATGACATTAGATATGTTCTCTACTGCATTTATGTATGTAATAATTTAAGTTGATAATGTGTTCGTGTGTACTATGGTTATCCACTAAGTAAAATGAAAAGCACTATTACAGATTAAATGATAATTATGTTTAATCCTTTTACACAATTAGCTATGCTTATGCTGGCTCAAGTAGAATGGTTGATAGGTGAGGTGAGATTTTTTTTCATAATTGTTGTTTTACCAACCTTATAACTCCATGGGCCAGTTCTCCAGTGCGGTCTCATCAGATACGTGCTCTTTTGACTTTTTTCTGAGCAGGAAAATGAGCCTTCTGGTGTTCTCATGTTTTTGCCTCAGTCAGTTCTCCAACAGTTTCTTACAGTACTTTCATAGAATTCATGCTTCTCAAAGTCCTTTCACTTGAACTCCATGACACTGACCCCATTTCTAGTCTCCTCCTGATTCCTCCATATATGAAGAAGAATGCCAACTGCCCAATGATGTGAGGGAAAAGTGGGGGTAATTCTTTGGAATGTTAAGCATTTTTCCTTAAGACTTTGAAGGACCAGTATATTTTGAAAGCATAGGGCCATTTTTGGAAGAAGAGAGGGAAGATGGAATTCACAGTGTTGGCATTCTTTCACATTCCAGAAGCTGGAGCATGTGTGTGTAGGGGGACTTCTTAGTTATATCAATCATATTCTACCTCTGTTGTTTGCCGATTGATGTATGAATTACGGAAACAAGATTATAAGCAACTTGAAGTCAAAGAATCTTTTTTTTTTAGGAATTTATTTGCCTCAAGATACTTAGCATAGAGTAGGGAAATTAAGTTCTCAGTGGATTCTTGCTGAATGGAATTTAGAGAGACTTTCTGCTTCTCATTGCCTGCATAACATCAGGTTGCCTGAAACTGGCTCATGGGAACTTGTTCATTATGTCTGCTCCATAGATAGTAAAGTAAATGTGTATAAGAAGAAAGGCCAGTGAGAAACAGACAGAGTCAGGTTAGGATAAATGGGCCATACCCTTTTTTGATACCTCATGGCTTTAAGTTACTTTTAGTAATAGAAGCCCATTAAATTTTCACACAGTGGTGAAGTGAAAACTGCTTCAGAATATGTGAATTGCTTAAAAATAATGTCTCATTGAAGTTACACTGAAAACAAGAAAAATTCCTGAGACAGAGCTGATGTCTGCTGCAAGGTAGCATGGGGCCATTCAGGGTCTAAGAATGAACAACTTCCTAACCAAAGCTGGAGGTGCAGATAAGTAAAACTGACAGTCTGCCATGTACATGCCCAAGAAACATACTTTGATACTGAGATCTGAGACTATTTCTGCAGTCCTACCACTGTTAATGTTATCACTTGGTGGCTAAAGAGTGTTGATAAGCAAGAGGCTGTGGGAAAAGAGGTAGACCAAGTATTTTTAAATGAACACAGTATCTCATTACTAAATATATTATATCCCTACTTACCAAGAAAAATGCAACCCTTTGGGCCAGGAATGGGCATGGAAATGGTAATTTCTCTTGTCCACGTGGTCTATTTATTTTGCTCTTCTTCAGTTTCTCTAAGGTATTCTGGGACAAACCTGATCACCTGGTAGAATTTCCTTGAAGCAGCTGTGGTCTTAATCATGGAGTGAACAAGGGATGTGCTGACTTGTGTGTTTCGGTGGGCTTGGTAGAAAATGGCAGCGTCTTTGACATGTGATCCTTGGTTCCAACTCTCCTGATGCTTTGCTCATGAGTGACACCTGGGGTACTTGTTTTCCTGACAAGTACCTAACCACAGTAGACCTCTTAGGGACATTCCCATGAAGCGGAAGGCAGACCAATTCTGTCCTTCAATGAAAAAAAGGGTGATTATAGTCTTCCCAGTGATCAGGTACTGTTGTGAGAGTTGGACTGTAAAGAAGGCAGAATACTAAAAAATTGATGCCCTCAAGCTGTGGTGCTGGAGAAGACTCCTGAAAGTCCCTTGGGCAGCAAGGAGATCAAACCAGTCCATCTTAAGGGAAATCAACCCTGAATTCTCATTGGAAGGACTGATGCTGAAGCTAAAGTGCCAGTATTTTGGTCATCTGATACAAACAGTTGACTCATTGGAAAAGTCCCTGATGCTGGGAAAGATTGAGGGAAGAAGGAGAAGAGGGTGTCAGAGGATGAAATGGCAGGATGGCATCACCGATGCAATGGACATGAACTTGGGCAAATTTTGGGAGATTTTGAGAGACAGGGACGCCTGGTGTGCTGCACTCCATGGGGTCGCAAAGTCAGCTGGGTGACTGAACAACAACAATGGAGATTTGTGTGAAAAGCTGAAATGAGACTTATGACTAAAAAGACAGGCTGGCAATGTCATCTCTAGAGTGGGAAAGTTTTATTTTGTAATTTCCATAACTTGAAAGATTTGGTGTATTTTTTCTCTAAGTTTTAATTCATTGATGTTCTGTATCTGCTTATAAAATACCCTTTCAGTTCAGTTCAGTTGCTTAGTCGTGTCCAACTCTTTGCGACCCCATGAACCGCAGCACGCCAGGCCTCCCTGTCCATCACCAACTCCCGGAGTTTACCCAAACTCATGTCCATCGAGTCGGTGTTGCCATCCAACCATCTCATCCTCTGTCGTCCCCTTCTCATCCTGACCTCAATATTTCCCAACATCACGGTCTTTTCAAATGAGTCAGCTCTTCGCATCAGGTGGCCAAACTATTGGAGTCTCAGCTTCAACATCAGTCCTTCCAATGAACACCCAGGACTGATCTTCCTTAGGATGGACTGGTTGGATCTCCTTGAAGTCCAAAGGACTTTCAAGAGTCTTCTCCAACACCACAGTTCAAAAGCATCAATTCTTCGGCACTCAGCTTTCTTTATAGTCCAACTCTCACATCCATACATTACTGGAAAAACCATAGCCATGACTAGATGGAACTTGTTGGTAAAGTAATGTCTCTGCTTTTTAATATGTTGTCTAGGTTGGTCATAACTTTCCTTCCAAGGAGTAAGCATCTTTTAATTTCTTGGCTGCAGTCACCATCTGCAGTGATTTTGGAGCCCCCCCAAATAAAGTCAGCTATTGTTTCCCCATCTATTTGCCATGAAGTGATGGGACCAGATGCCATGATCATAGTTTTCTGAATGTTGAGCTCTAAGCCAACTTTTTCACTCTCCTCTTTCACTTTCATCAAGAGGCTCTTTAGTTCTTCTTCACTTTCTGCCATAAGGGGTATCATCTGCATATCTGAGGTTATTGGTATTTCTCCTGGCAATCTTGATTCCAGCTTGTGCTTCCTCCAGCCCAGCATTTCTCATGATGTTCTCTGCATACAAGTTAAATAAGCAGGGTGACAATATACAGCCTTGATGTACTCCTTTTCCTATTTGGAACCAGTCTGTTTTTCCATGTCCAGTTCTAACTGATGCTTCCTGACCTCCATACAGGTTTCTTGGAAAGTATTATTTTGATGCCAACAGACAGGTAAAAACCAGAATTCATATATTTTCTATCTAGAGTCTTAAAGACCCTATCATTATAGTAACTTGAAGGAACAATGAAGTAACCGAGAACTTTGTGACTTCATAAATGGGGATATACATGATGGTTTAGGAACCCTATAACATCAGGCCCTCTTGGGTGCTTTGGTTTGCTGGTACATCTGTGTGGTACATTTTAGGCATTTGACAAAGCTTGGCTCTTTAGCTTAAATATTAATGTAAATTTAGAAAAACTGTGTACTCCTGACTTTGGAATGTGATTATAATTTCCAAATTTTGATTATAAAATATCATTCAGTAAAAAATACAGTGTTTTAAAAATTATTTGATTTAAAACATTGTCTCAAATGTTATGGATTTTTCTCAAACTTAAACTGTTTAGCAAAAACGCCTACCTAAAAACGCTGTTTAGGAGATCTCCAATCTCTTATCATTTTACTGACATTATTTCTCGCTATTTCTTGTGAAAATTTATTTTGAGTGCCGGTTTCCATCAGATCTTTATCATTTCATGTAAGCCTCTCCCACACAAAAACAGGGAACTGATTCATAAATGTTTCATGTAAATTCATATACAAAAATATAAACCCTTATTTGTAAAGCTAAATATTAATACAGTCAGCCTCAGGAAATTCTTGTTTTTGCAAGGAATCCAAGGGTAATAGGTTTTAGCCTGATTGCAAGTATATGGCTGAAAAGACACCCACCAGAAGCACAATAAGTTTTGAGACCCTCAGGTACCCTGTCTGTAGTCAGTTTGATTCTCCAATTTTAACCTCTTTTTGATGCTGGACCTGGAGTTTTCCCTTAATTCCTTGATTTCATCCTGTATTTGTGACTTAGATTTGGTGACATGAGCCAGACTTCTAGGATAGGATTCCTATACTCATCTTGAAGCTGCTGCATCAGCTCTGCCTCAGATTCCAAAGACCAGATTTCCCAGGTCAACATGTGTCTGGACATGAATTCTTTTTTTTTTTTTTTCCCACTGCTTGACTTGACTAAGCTTGGAGTTGGCTATGCTTTGTGTCCTAGTTTCACTAAAACTCCATGAGAACATATCTCTAAACCCTTTATGGTCACAATCCAGCAATTAAACAAGTAAGCTATGGAAAGTAGAGGAGGGAGGATCCAGAGAACTCTGAGAGTGAAAATTTTGGTATAGTCAATAACACCTACACATTTTCTTAGTCTTTAGTTTAAATATTTGTTACTGGGTTTACTTAAATTGCAGCTTCTTTCCTAATTTTCTTTTAAGGTTTTAACTGACAGGATAGAGTGACATCCTTGCTCTTTAAATTTTGGGGAAAGAATGGAATATAGTGGTTGAATGAAGGAAAAAAGGAATGGTTGTGAAGAAGCCCAGTGATTTGAAACTATGTGGCTTTGACTGGGACCTCATTTGATACTGGGTGTTTCGCTAAGTAATATAGGCAAATCAAATCAATGGACTTTTTCATTAATTTGGCTCATAAAAAAGAGTCAGTCAGTATGATACCTAAGGGAATATTCACATAAAGTCAGATTCAAATATAACTAATTAAAAGGAATTTCCAAGAGTAACTCAGCATAATGCCAAGTTAAAGGGCAAATGCACTGGAGGAGCTAGGAGCACTAAGGGAATTCAGGAAGAAGTTGTGGTTAGTACCAGCAAGAGCCTTGGGGAATGAGACTCAAGGTCAGAGATTAGAATCAAGAAAAGTTGGATGAATTTTACCAGTCCAAAGGATAATACTCAAAGAAGATAGAATCAAATATCAAGAAGAATCAGAAAAAGATATATTGAGTATTCTAGGGACTTCCCTGGTGGTCCAGTGGCTAAGATTCCAGGCTCCCAATGCAGGGGCCCCAGGTTCAATACCTGGGAACTAGATCCCACATACCACAACTCAGCTAGAACTAAAGATCCTGAGTGCTGTAGCTAAAAGATTCTACGTGGCTATAATGAAGATTGAAGAGCTGGCATGCTGCAACTAAGACCCGGCACAGCCAAATAAATAAATATAAATATTAAAAGAATGTTCTAAGGCTCTGGTTCCTGTTTGTGTTAATGACCTACGGAGCTACCTAGGGCAGCAGAGAGGACAGAAGGACCCGGAAGCCACAGAGGGCCAGGAACCTGGGAGAGAGGTAAAAATGTAGCCAGGAAAGGACTCCAGATTGAAAAACAAGAGGAAATGAATTTAGTAATAGTCTGGCAGGACCAGAAGAAGACAGGAATTTTGGTTGGGCATCAACATTAGTACGTTGAAAAATGTAGGCTGAGGTTTAGGTGAGCTCTGGGGTGAATCTTGAAGTAATCATGCCCAGTAGACACTGAGCACAAACTCCGAGTGAATTTACTAGTGCTGTTCACACGTGTGTTTTGAGCATCTACTGTGTAAGCCACACTAGGGTTGACGTTCTGGGAAAATATGGAAGTGAATGAGACATGTCTTTGTCTCTGTATTAGTCTGGTCAAGCTATGGTCTGGCACCTCACGGGGCACTTATGTATTTTGATTATCTTCTTTTTTGTGTGTTCTGGTCACAGTTCGAGTACTGCAACAAGCTCAGCTCTCATAGGCCTAAGAGATGTTTGTTAGCATCTCTTCCCAACTCTATGTTAGAAGCTTGAAATTGACCATGATATAAGTATTTTCATCACAGGTGGAATTTTGGAATTAGCGATTATCTAGAGGATATGAATGGCTTTTTGTTATTTTTCCTATGAAAAGTAGAAGCATTGTGTTTCTTTCTGTCCTTATGAAGGGTTCCCTTCATAAGTTATGCAAGCTGGATCTTGGCTCTACCACCTCTCAGGTTAGACATTCAGGGTCATTTTATATCTGCAATTTCAGATACATTAATTTTCTACCTTTGAGATTAGAGCAGGGATAACCTCAGTACTCTGGTAATGCCAATTACCTCTGAAACAGCCAGACTGAAAACAGATAAGAGTCCCCGATGACTGATTAAAATATGGTATCCTGAAAATTAAATGTCTAGTTTGAGTGTAAATGTAGCACAAAGATTTATCTGAATTGACTCAGATTGAATGCTAATATTGGGAAAACTCACTAGGAATAACTAGTGAGTTATTACACTCAACCAACTTCATGCTTCTGGGGCATGTTAAAGTCAAGAAAATTGGGATTGAAATCTTATGATGAGCTTTTAAGTCATAAAACTTACTCATAAGAGGGCTGGAAGTCAAAATAGCAGAACTAAGGATGAAATTACAACTTCTGTGATGATACCCTGTTAGTCTAATTTTACCATTTGATCTGTGCTTTTCAAAAGTGTTATGTTAACTCAAAATTTTCATAAGAGTACAAAAGAACTTTATGTGGTGGGCTTATTTCGTTTTGGTCAATACTTTTGTCTCTGGGTGCCATCTAGAATTTGGATAATTACCTATTTTTAGGGCATAAATTTGAAAAAGATTTCATGAGATTAGAAAATGATTGGTCTAATGGAATTGATATCAGACTTGGCAGCAGTCTTTAAATATCCAGTTTCTATTTAATTAATGAAATACCAACATATGGATAATGTTGAGGAATGGAATAAAGAATGGGAAGGGCATATTTGAATTTTTACTTGTTTAAGCCATATCATAGATGCTAAAATGTAGGAAATGTCTATATAAAGGTTATAAAAATATCAAATGAATTTATTTTTAAGTTAAAGTATGCTTTGTTTATTTTTATTGAAGCATAGTTGATTTACAATATTAGATTAGTTTTAGGTATACAACATAGTGATTCAAATTTTTATAGATTTACTCCATTTAAAGTTATTATAAAATGTTTCAGTATATTCCCTGTGTGGTACAATATATACTCATAGCTTATATATTTTATGCATTGTAGTTTGTACCTCTTTGTTCCCTAGCCCTATCTTGCCCTCTTTCCTACCCTTTCCCCACTGATAATCTCTAGTTTATTCTTTATATCTGTGAGTTTATTTTAGAGTATAGTTTGCTCCTGCTCATGACTTTGAGGTCAGTCTGTCTCCTTTAGATCACAAGTTTACTTAAATTATGGCCCCAGGTAGTTTCACTCATAGGTTTTTTCAGACCCCCTCTCATATTTATTGGACCTTCACTCTAGTCTCAGCTTTAAGCAGGGAGACTTAGCTTGGTCTATCATTCATGAGACACTTCTACTCTTTTACCAGAATTGAAGACACTGGGCTACTTCTGCTAACTGCTACTCCTGAACTCCGAAGCAGCAGAAATTCTTTCATATATTATATATTGGGTTGGCTGAAAAGTTAATTTGGGTTTTTCTGTAAGATCTTAGGGAAGAACCTGAATGAACTTTTTGGTCAACCCAATATTTATATAATATATAAAAATTTGCATATATATATGAATTTGCATATATATATATATATATATATATATATATATATATGAATCTCTAGCACTTAGCTTCTAGCAGAATGTATGGCATCAGCCATATATTAAATACTTATAAGATTGAAGTTGATTGACTATGTTATGAACTTGGTTACTAGCTTATCATAGTAAAATTTTCAGCTAATATAATGTTTTTCCAAATGAGTTTTTCTTTGTTAAGCACTGTAATACTGTGTTTAGTTAAAATTATACTGAAGCAAATTTATTTGCATGAACATGTACTTTTATATTGGTAATCCAAACTCCATTCTTTAGCTTCAAATGAATCAAAAGGATTGTATGAGATTTTCAAGATCTTAAACAAGGTCTGAAAGATTCAACAAAGATATTAATACAAAATAGCACAGTTATAGGATAAAACTTTCCTTTTGGGAAAACATAAAAAAAAATATATTTTTAAGGAAGTCATTTGATAATTTTACACTAATGTTTTCACAGTTGGTGACCAAACTTGTGGAAATGTTCTGTAAACCTCAAAAATATGGTAAGCAATGTAATATTTATCTGAAAGTTAAAGGAACTGATGTCAGAAAAAGAAAATGATAATTGTGAAGCCGTGAACTTTGCACATAATTGCTCAGTTGTGTCTGACTCTTTGCAACCCCATGGACTGTAGCCCACCAGGCTTCTCTGTCCGTGGGATTTCCCCAGCAAGAATACTTAAGTGGGTTGCCATGCCCTTCTCCAGGGGATCTTCCTGCCAGGGTTTGAACCCACATCGCTGGCATCTCCTTCACTGGCAGGCAGATTCTTTACCACTGAGCCATCAGGGAAGCCCTTGTACATAGTGTTGCTGTTAATGATCTAATATTATTTTAAGGCAAATTTAATTTTAACTTTGAACATATGGATGGTTATTTAATAAATTTTAGAAAAAACAAAAGAATTGAGGAAACAAAGGTAGTGGGGGATAGGGAAGTTCATACTACCCTTTGACTCTCAAAAATAATTTGTGGTGCATGAGGTTATGTTAAAAGAATGAATCAATGCAAATAGCATGTTTATTTTGTTACTATCAGAAAAAGAGCAAGTAATTCCAGTATAATCACAGAGTAGTCAATTAGAAACTCCGTATGCCAAGAGCCATGAGAACATCATTCTATTAAAACCAAGTATGTTAGCATATTTGTTTTCTGAGGCTGCCATAATGGTCTGGAGGCCAGAAGTTGGCAGGGCTGAACTTCCTCTGGAGCCTCTAGGAGAGACTGTTCCTTGTCTCTCTCAGCTTCTAGTGGTGTTGGCATTCCTTGGCTTGTGGCTGCCTCATTTCACATCATTTTTTTCTGTGTGTCTCTAAACTTCATCTGCCTCTCTCGTAAGGATCTTGGTGATGGCACTTGGTCTTTACTCAGATAATCCACGATAAACTCCTTTTGTCCTCCCTCAAGAGTCTTAATGTGATCACATCTTTTGCCATATTAAGTAATATTCATTCTTTTGCCATGTAAGGTGCTATTCACAGATTCTAGGGGTTAGGATATTGTATTGGTTTACATCTAGGGTTGCCATATCAAAAATACTGCAGATGACATAACATAACCAACAGAATTTTATTGTTTTATAGTCCTGGAGGCTAGCAGCCTAAGGTTAAGGTGTTGGCAGGTTTTTTCTTTTGTTTGTTTGTTTGTTTTTATTTTGGCTTTGCCAGGTATTAGGTTCGGCACTCAGTATCTTTTAGTTGCAGCATGTCGCATCTTAGTTCCCTGACCAGGGATGGAATCCACAACCCTTGCATTGGGAGGTCTGAATATAACCATTGGACCACCAGGGAAGTTGCTGTTGGCAGATTCAGTGCCTTCCAAGGCCTCCCTCTTTGGCTTGCAGACAGCCCCCTTCTCATCGTATCCTCCTGTGTTCTTTCCTCTTTGCAGATGTGCCCCTGGTGTCTCTTTGTGTGTCTAAATTTCCTTTTCTTGTAAGGATGCTAGTCTGATTGGCTTACCCTAAAGGCCTCATTTTAACTTCTTTTCCTCCTTAAAGACCTTATCCCCACATATAGTCACATTCTGACATACTGGGAATTTGGGCTTCAACATGTGAATGTGGGGGCCCAATTCGGCCCATACTATACATGAACATATATTTTTGGGTCCACCATTCAGTCCATTACAAATGTGTAACTTTCAATAGAAATCAAAGGCAAAGCTAAATATAATATGCTATGCTCTATTCACCAGTGCAGGCAAGTGTAATACATTTATGAGGTAGTCTCATTAATATAGTTAAAATTTCAGAGAAAAACATCTCTATCAGGAGTTTCTGACAATTAACTAGAAAAATCACTTACATTTCTCAGTGAGGCAAGATTAAATGTTAGCATATTGCAAAACCTCATGCTGATATTTATTTGGGAATATAAAGAAAAGTTTCCCCTTTCATTTATGGACTTATAGATATACTTGTGAAGATTGCAATTGAAAAGAATTCTCCCTTGGCTAAAGGAAAACATGTAATTTAAGTTGAGGTGTAATTTATACTATACACTGCAATTGCCTGACTTTAATGAGAAAATAAAGTAAATTTCAATATACTTTCTTGGGAGTCATTCCAGCTCTCAATAATCTGTTACAGTGGGATGCCAGGAAGTGGCTGTTCACAGAAAGATGGCCCAAAGTCCATGTCTATACACACAAGTTGGCTGCTTTCTTGGTAGCACTATCTTTGATATAAAGAAAGTGAACTACTGCTATTATATATATTTGCAGATATATATCATGCACATACCATGTACATGCTGCCAGGACATCTAAGAACATAAACACAAATATAAAAAAATCATTCTAATTTTATAGAAGGCCATTGTTTTTGTACTTTGCTTCCTTTATATTAATTTATTCCTGTCCAGACCTCAGGATTTTCTGTTTTGCCTATATGCAGTTCCACTTTCCCTTTCATTTCTAATCTGTATGGTTTGTCCATTACCTTCAGAATTATGAGCACAGACTTGGACTGCAAGTATAGAGCAAACCTATTTAGTGTGTTTCAGAATTCATGATAATTTAAACATGTACAGGGTTGAATAGTGTCCCCAACCCCCAGCTGTCTACCTGGAACCTCAGATTATAACCTTATTTGGAAATAAAGTTGTTACAGGTGTAATTGGTTAAATTAAGATGCAATCATACTGGATTAGGGTAAGTTCAGTGACTGGGGTCTTTGTAAGGAGAGTAAAAAGAGACAGAGCCACTCTGGAGAGAAGGCAAAGTGAAGACTGAGGCAGAGATTTTAATGATGGATCAACAAGTCAAGGAATATGAAGGATTGATAGCAGCTACAAGAAACAATCTTCCCTCAAGCCTTTGGAGGGAGGATGGTCCTGGTGATGCCTTGATTTCAGAATTCCAGCCTCTAGAACTATGACAATAAATTTCTGTTTTAAGTCACTCAGTTTGTGGTAGTTTCATTTGGGACACCTAGGAAACTAATGCATGAGCATGATAATTTGAACTTATTAAGAAAGTGTGCTTTCTTAATAAAGATAAAATTTATTAGAGAGATGAGCATAAACAAAATATAATTAGTATCAAACTGAAGTAGAAGCATTCTTTTTACAACTTTTAAATACATGGTCACCTAGTCCCACCCAGGAGTGAAGGATTACATTTGGGTGAAATTCTAATTGTTAGAATTAGTGACCTAATATCTGCTTTCCTATATTTCTACTGATTCTAGTTGTTCCCTCTAGTTAAAACTCTTGACCCCCTTTTTAAAAAAAATTTCATGTGTGGTATAATTCACATAATATAAAATGTACTATTTTAACCATACCTAACTATACAGATCAGTGTATAGTTCAGTGTTTTTGTTGTTGTGGTTATTTAGTCACTAAGTCATGTCCAACTCTTTGTGACCCCATGGACTGCAGCACGCCAGACTTCCCTGTCCTTCAGTGTATATAATTCAGTGTATAGTGTAGTGTATAGTCCAGTGTATATTCATATTGTTGTGCAATCCTCACCATCATCTATCTCCTGATGGATGTATAATAAAAGATTAGTTAACCAAGATTACAAGGTGCAGGGTTAAAAACTTTAAATCTCACCTTAGGCTTCAAGAAAAAAAATTTTATGCCCAAGTTATAGGAAGAATTAGCTCCAGACTTCACTGGTCTAGTCAAAGTGCATCACAGAAAATGTATTTGATCTTCAAAAGAATGTTAACCAAAATAAGGTAAACTCAAACAACGACCTTCTTAAACTGAAACTCTGTCCACGTTAAACACTAGCTCCTCATCCTTCTCCCCACACCCTCACCCCTCCGACCCTTGGCATCTACCAGTGTACTTTCTGACTCTTTGAATTTGAATATTCTAGGTACCTTGTATAAGTGGAATCAGTAAATCTGTACCTAATGTTTATTGGCCTGGAGGAGGGAATGTCAGCCCACTCCAGTGTTCTTGCCTGGAGAATTCCATGGACAGAGGAGTCTGATGGGACACAGCCCCATGGGAGTCGCAAAGAGTCAGACACGACTAAGTGACTAACACTAGCACACTAATATTTATTGGAATGCATTTTTAAGGTTACCTTAAAAAAGCATATTAAAAAGCAGAGACATCTCCTTGCCGACAAGGATCTGTATAGTCAAAGTTACGGTTTTTCCAGTGGTCATGTATGGATGTGAGAGTTGGACCATAAAGAAAGCTGAGCACTGAAGAGTTGATGCCTTTGCACTGTGGGGCTTGAGAGTCCCTCGGGCTGCATGGAGATCAAACCAGTCAATCCTAAAGGGAATCAACTCTGTACTGGAAGGACTAACGCTGAAGCTGAAGCTCCAATACTATGGCCACCTGATGCGAAGAGTCGACTTATTAGAAAAGACCCTGATGCTGGGAAAGATTAAAGGCAGGAGGAGAAAGGGACAACAGAGGATGAGATGGTTGGATGGCATCACCGACTAAATAGACATGACCTTGAGTAAGCTCCTGGAGATGGTGAAGGACAGGGAAAAGTGGCGTGCTGCAGTCCATGGGGTTGCAAAGAGGCGGACATGACTGAGTGAACAGTGAGTGAACAACAACAAAAACATATGTCTGGGCTCCCCTGGCGGCTCAGAAGGTAAAGAATCTGCCCAGGACCTGGATTTGATTCCTGGGTCAGGAAGATCCCCTGGAGAAAAGTGACTATCCACTCCAGTGTTCCTGCCTGGAGAATTCCATGGACAGAGGAGGCTTGTGGGCTACAGTCCATGGGGTGGCAAAGAGTTGGACACAACTGAGTGTGACTAACACTTTCACTTTCTTTCACTTTTAATATGTCTTGACCTCTTTTTTGATGTCTTTTGAAATATTTTAAGAAGTCTTCAATTGCCTCTTACTTTGCTTTTTTTTTTTTTTGGTTAATCAGTTCAGTCTCTTCCAATATATGAAATGGAATCTAAACTACTAGCTATTATGTTTTTCCTCCCCTGTGTACATGGTACACATACTTTTGTGGATCAAATGCATTTTTTGTGATGCTGTTTGACTGGACTCGTGAGGTCTAGAACTAATTCTTCCTATAATTTAGGCATAAAAATTTTATCTTGAAGCTTAAGGTGAAATTCAAAGTTTTAAACCTGTGCCTTATATACTTAGTTAATTAATCTTTTATTATACAATTAATACATGAGTAAGTTATTTTGGTAAAAGTTCCATACCATAGATAAATATGTAGAATAAAATAAGAGAGACCCTTCTTCCCATTCCCCCCTCCTAAATACTCTTCCCAAGAGGTAAACATTCAACAATTTAGATCCTTATTTTATGTATTTAAGTATACACCCGCACATACTTGTTTGTGTATGTATGTATTAATATATACGCATCTGTAGTCTTATAAAAATAGGATATTGCTTTGGGTATTTTTTTCTACATCTCAATTAATTCCCTTATACTTTTCTGAGTTAAATGGTTTGCCTGGAACACTTTAAAGTCACATATATTGCTATTGAAATTTTGGTACTAGAGTAAAAATTTTGATACTAAATTCAAGACATTGTAAAACGCGATCTTTTTATGTTTTCATTTTGTCAGTGAAGATGAAATGACAGCATTGGTTGGGGCAATCAGTATCATTTAAAATGTTAACTTCTGTGTCTAACGTATTGATTATCTCCTTTAGTTTTGTACTTGTTAAATTTGAAAAGCATACCTCCTACCCTTTGCAGAGGTCACTGAAGAGAAATATTGACCAGAATTAGACTAAGGGTAGTTCCACTATTAGAGAGTTACTTCAGGTATAACTCCATCCTTAATATTATTAACACACAGTTATCTAAATAGTATCAAATCTAGGTACCATGCAGGTAGTTATATGAGTTCAATGTTTTGAGATAATGTAGTTTTCCATTTCTGGCCCTTGCCCTGTGAGTTAGTGCAGAAAGAGATCTGTTTGTGTCATTCTTTCTCAAAATAGGACTAGAAGACCTGGACCCCCAAAACTCAACCACTTAAATGCCACAGCAAATTGTGGAAAGTGTAGTTTAGTTTCACAAATCTTTACCTGTGACTTGCCAAAGTCAAAGTAGGGAGAAGGCAAGGGCAAATGTAGTAAAATTTTAGTTTATAAGAAATGCTCAAAAATTTGAAAAAGCAGGCATATTCTCTCTATCATGACAGCTGTAGGAAAAATCTCTCTTAACAGTGGTGCCTCAAAATTTGCTTCTTGAACCATTGAGGAAGATGATTTTATACCTACCTTCTGGATGGATGTAAATGATATATTTACATGTTTGTTTCCTGAACAATGGACGGTTTCTCCACACTGGGTTTTGCTGCCAAACTGATTTATTTAGTAGTGATAGAAAAACTTTCTGTCAGTTAGAAATCCTGGTTGAGCGATCAGACCTGACTGTGAAATTATTGGAAGGCTATTGGGGGAGAGGGAAATACTCATGAGAAAAAGGGGCGAGTGTTAGGTAGGGGTGCTCTCTAAAGAGTCAAGGAGCATAGAATACTGTCCACAGCAGAGTGACCAGGGCAGAGCACTGCTCTCCTGCCAACCCTGCCGCTTATATCATGAGCTTTCTTCCAGCTATATCCCGAAGAAGGATTCGGTCTTCTTTTCTTTCATAGTAGGAAGTAGAAACCTGATTATATGAATTTTCCAGGGCTGTAGTAATAAAATATTATAGCCTGGGGTAGGGGCTTAAGCAACAGAAATTAATTTTTCTTGAAGTTTTTGAGGCTAGAAATCCAACATCCTGATTTCAGCAGAGTTGATTCCTTCTGATGGCTGTGATAGAAGAATCTTTTCCAGGCCACTTTCCTTGGTTTGTAGATGACCAGGTAACTGAGTGCTTAAGAATTGATGCTTTCAGACTGTGATGCTGGAGAAGACTCTTGAGAGTCCCCTGGACAGCAAGGAGAGCAAACCAGTCAATCCTGAAGGAAATCAACCTTTCAAGGCAGCAAAAAATGATAAATGTCTTTCTACTTTTTTTTTGGTAACTGTAGTTATGGAAGTTAATTTTTTTTAAATTACAAGAAAATACTATGTACAGAAGACTTGAAAATCTAAAAAAGGAATCAACCACATGTAATATTCAGTGTTGGTAAAGGTACAAGAAAACGAGCATGTTCTCTCTGCTGGTGGGAATGCAGGCTTTTATCCACCTGGCTATCATTCTGCTTTTATACGCTGCTGAAGTGGAGTTGTGCCACTTAAATCTCTCTTCAAGAAAAAATTTGCTATTCAGCTGCAAGGAGTGCAGTTAGCAGACCATTTCCTGCTGTTGTTGGCTTCAGGATTCAGTTCAGCTTTCAAGCGATGGTGCTACTCTCTCTGGGCAGCTTCTCGCCAATGAGTGATGTGGCAGGGGGTCCTAGGGTGTGGCCATTTCTGCCCAACACTGACCTCCTCGCATAGGGGGTCTTTACTTTGCAGCTGCTTTTTGTTTGTCTCAGACTTGGTCAAATCTGCATGGTGATCTGAGCTTTGCTTTACCCAATCATGCTGCTTCCTTCTTTAATCTTTTATCTGCATTCATCCTGCCCAAAACATCTTGAGCTCCTCATTTTGTCTGTCTGCATCCCAGAGTGCTCAGCTCACTCATGCGTGGCACATATATTTAATAACATTTTATTTGTTTTTGCACTGTCCTTATTTTTCATAATTCTTTATTACTCCAGTCATGGGTTTGCAAATCTTTGTGCTTTTCAATGATACAAGCCCTGTGGTTTTATTGTAATAATTGTTTTCTTTCACTATTTTGTGCTTAATGACATCATGGAAATTTGGTCGTGTATCTTCCTGAAATCAGTTAAATTAGATGGTGTCTGTTGTCATTCCGTACAGGACCAGAAGACTCTTTGGTTCAGCCTTTGTCTCAGTCTAGGATAGGACACCCAATCCCAGCTCCATTCCTGAATCTAGGTTGATCTTCACTCTGGGTTTGGTGCAACCCTCCAGAAATCTTCTAATGAATTCCCTTAGAGTTGCATGAAAGTGAAAGTGTTAGTTGCTTAGTTGTATCTAACTCTCTGGAACCTCATGGACTATAGCCTGCCAGGCTCCTCTGTCCATGGAATTCTCCAAGCAAGAATACTGGAGTGAGTTGCCATTCCCTTCTCTAGAGGATCTTCCTGACCCAGAGGTTGAACTGAAGTCTCTTGCATTGCAAGCAGATTCTTTACCATCTGAGCTACCAGGGAAGTCCTAGCATTGCATATATTAGTTAAATTCGTTGCCATGATTTGAAACTCAGACTATCAGAGCATTTCAGCACTTTGAATAATATACTAAGCATTCAAAAAATTTGAGTAAAATCTACATCTTGTTGCATTTTTTAGGTCTTTTAACTATTTCTTCTTAGTGGTCACAAAACCTCTTTTACTGTTTGAATATATGCAGACTGAAGCTGTAGATATTTGATAATGCTAAGCATGGTATCCTGTAACCTGTTGTCACTTATATTACTTAGCAAAAATACTAACAGGGCTGGGGGCAGAAGGAAAGAGTGAGTTTTACTATTGGTCTAAAGGAAACATTTTCTTTTCATTAAAGAATCAGATTTTAGACAAAGAATTTTTGTTTATCTGGAGAGTTCATTTCCCAGTTATTCTTTGGTAGGGTAAGGTTTTATGTTTACTGTTGGAACTAGACAGGCACACCTTCCATAGCTGAGCTCTGAATATGCACATAAGACCAGCAGAGAAATTGTCAATGGAGTTTATATTATCTGAGAAAGAGGGTGGTATTCTTTTTTTTTTTTTTTTTTTACAGGGTTGGAGGGTGGTAATCTTTTATTTGGATGAGGTCTCCTGGTCACCTGGGAATGTAGGATTTTCCATATAGTCCGAGAACAGGCCATAATATTCCACAGAGAATGCTGGAGGCAAAAATTCATAGGGATTAAAATTGGTGGAATGGGTGAGTCCCTTCTTAACAATGATCCAAATATACTGAATAAACCGAGGTCTCTGGGGATATAAGTGCTTAGTTTGATCTCAGATACCATGAGAGCATCGTTTGTTCTGGGCAGTAATCCAGGGTATCTTTCCTTCCCTAGCTGATATCATGCAAGATTTCCTCTTCACTTAAGAGATGAGCTTTGATTTTTGCCCTACTTTTTCCAGGTGTCCCACACTCATATGCCAATCTGGAGCCTTCATGTTGATCCCCGAGGGCAGGCCTCATCTTACATCTGATTTCATGGATTGACTGGAAGTCCATGCTCTGACCATATGTCTTGGAGTCACCTTCCAAGTTCTTTGAGATGGCTCCTCAGCGTCTTGGCAGCAAAGTCGTATCCTTTTTAATCTTGTCACTTTTTGAAGCAAGGCACGAGGTCCTGAACTTGTTCTCTCAATCATTTTGTTGCCATTAGGAAATGAGTGAGCTCTGTCTTTCTGCCTTTTTTTTTTAAGCTGTTGATTATAGTGATTCCAGACTTCCTCTCTGATCCTGGAACCTGTCAGTGGAAAATGTAAGACTGCAAAATAAAAGCCAGCAGTGTTTTCCAAGTGTGTGTGCAGGCTGTATTTCATCTCTTGATTCATGATGATGGTGCCTACAAAGCCAGAGGAATCTCCACATCATCTACAAGCCCTTTTAAGAGCTGACAAAGATCAGATCTTCTAAGTAACAAAGAAGATAGTATTTTCCATATACAATCCATGCAGCTCATACCCAGGGTCTGTGAGATTTCCACTGGCATTATCTTTCAGTTATTACATTGACACTGCATGTTAATGCTGTCACTTGAACATCAATAGAAAATTGTGTACTTGATTAGACTCTGAAGTATAATGTCTAAAACAAAATTATTGCAAACAAATCTTACTAATTCTTGATTACATATTAATGGGAGAGAACAAGCAGATGGTTTATTTTAGGGAAAAAAGTGAATAATGCATCATTCTGTAGTGCCAATAGCTCATACGAGCAGTGAGAATGAGTGCTGGACACAGGGCTTTGGAAATCCTTTCCCCTGGCTTTCAGTTCCAGTTTTGATCCTGTCTGATTGCATGACTCAACCCCTCTAAACTGGCAACAGTCATCCCTATCTCATAAGGTTTTTGCTAGAATTACATGTGATAATACCTATAATATAAAAATATTTATACTGTTACATTATACACCCAAATAATTATAAAATATCTTGCATATTGCTTGGTGCCTGATAATTTATTCACAAAAACTTCCTGAGCACATACATTACATACAGATATTTTGTTAGTGCTGGGGATGAGAGGACAGGTAAGTCAAAGTTCTTGTTTCAAGAAGGTTACAATCTAATCAGAGAGACAGGTATATAAGTGGACACTTTTAGTGCAGTGTGGTGAGGGCACTCACAGAGAGAGACATAAGAAAGTTAGTAGCACAGAAGAGAGACATGTAACAAGGCTTGAGATGGAGGCGTGATCAGGGGAGGCCCTGGGAATAAATGCCTGAGCTGAGAATGAGCCAGAGGATAATGAATAAAGATATGACACATACATTTTCAAGATGATATCACGTTCATATATATGTCTTCTTTACTTTTTAATTTTTAAAATTCACATTGAATCACCATCATTTTTCATTTTTTGGTCAATTATTGGTGGTTCCAGGGCCCAGTCTGTTAGTGTTAGGAAAGGAGGAACCAAATTTATGGACCATTGTGGTAATTCTTCAGATTGGTCTCTAAAAGACCAGCCACTGAAAGACTAAGAAGGAAAAAATAAGACTAGGAAGAATGAAAAGTGGGAAATACCAAGTGTTATGAAATGAGACTCTGGGAAGTATAAAGTGGAGGGAAAATATGACTCGTGTGTCCACATGTTTTCAATCTTGCTTTCCTGAGGTGGAAGCTGTCTAGAAACAGAGGCACCACTAGGCCCACTCTCTACAGCTGGTTAATCTTTACTTTTAAGACTGGATTTGTTGAGATCAGGGTTTACAGCTTAGGAGGACCCTGGCTTAGAGTAGGTTAGGAATTAATTATGACTGATGGCTTTGAAGTCCTGGAACATGCAGAGCCCAGAAGACTCAAGGTAGAACTCTGGGAGTCAGTTAATAACATGCAGTTAAATAGACTTTTGTGGACTAAACTTGGAGCTTTACCATCCTTTGTAATTTTTGTTAATGGGTTGTTGTTCAGTCACCAAGTTGTATCCTACCCCATGCACTGCAGCGTGCCAGGTTTCCCTGTCCTTCCCTGTTTCCTGGGGTTTGCTCAAACGCATGTCCATCGGCGATGCTATCTAACCATTTCATCCTGTGCTGCCGCTTTCTTCTTCTGCCTTCAGTCTTTCCCAGCATCGGGGTCTTTTCCAGTGAGTCAGTTCTTTGCATCAGATGGTCAAAGTGTTGGAGCTTCACCTTCAGCATCAGTCCTTCCAATGAATATCCAGGGTTGATTTCCTTTAGGATGGACTGGTTGGATCTCCTTGCAGTCCACGTGACTCTCAAGAGTCTTCTCCAGCACCACAGTTTGAAAGCATCAATTCTTTGGTAGTCAGCCTTCTTTATAGTCCAACTCTCACATCCATACATGACTACTGGAAAAACCATAGCTTTGATTATATGGACTATTGTTGGCAAAGTGATGTCTCTGCTTTTTAATATGCTGTCTAGGTTTCTCATAGCTTTTCTTCCAAGGAGCAAACATCTTTTAATTTCATGGCTGTAGTCACCATCTGCAATGATTTGGGAGCCCAAGAAAATAAAATCTGCCACTGTTGCATTTTTTCCCCATCTATTTGCTGTGAAGTGATGGGACCAGATGCCATGATCTTAGTTTTTGGAATGTTTAGTTTTAAGCCAGCTTTTTCAGTTTCCTCTTGTTAATGGGTAAATTCATTCTGATTACCAACAGGGCATTCAGAAAATTCACCCATATGTTAGAGAAACTTAACCACATATTTTCAGGCCAAGAGATCAGTCTATGGAAGTCTGGAGTTTGTACCTAAAATGTGTTAGTGCCATTTAGTGATCATTATTTCATTTTTGTGCCCTGCTGTTAACATATTTCCTGAATACTGCATCTCTAGTATCCTCTCAATGCTTTTTTCTTCCTTAAAAAACTTATTTTGTATTGAGGTATAGCTGATTAAAAACATTGTGATAGTTTTTGGTGAATAGCAAAGGGACTTGCAGTATAAATATATGTATCCATTCTCCCCCCAAAATGTCTTTTCAATTAACAATTCAGTTGAATAACAAATCAAGTAGCATTTATGGGATTAAGTGTATAGGGCACATTGCTGAATAGGTTTATAAAGTAGAGTTCTGAATTTTAAGATGCTTGCACTGTAATATCTTTCCAAGAACAAACCAACACTTAGGCCAGGCCTTCAGGAAATCCAAACATCTGGATTAAAAAATATGTCAGGAAAAGTCAGTCATCCAATTTTGTCAACATAATGCCAAAGGCCTAGATTACTGAAAATATTTCCAACCAGATGTTATATAGTCTACGGATGTATCTAGAATCAAAATTGAAAACGTAGACCAAGGAGTAATGTGCATCAACAGTTTTCCATTTGAGTCCATTGCATGTATTTTTGCTTCTTGAATTGAAACAAGAAGTTCAGAATTTGTGGAGATGATGGAGGTTTTTCCTGACAGTATCCTGCAAGATAATCATTGAAGAATGAGTATGGAATATTTAGATATATGTTGAAAGCATACTAGGTGCTAGTGGAAAGCTATAGAGAATTTTGGGACTCTGTAGTATAGATTATTTGGGATTGTGTAAACTGTCTTTTTACATAAAACAAATGGATTTTTTTTGGTTTTATTCTAGTTTTAAAAATACCTATTTTTGAAATGTTTTAAAATAAAATTATTAATGTTATAATAAAGCAGAAATACTTTTAGTGATAATAGGTATGATTTATTGAGCACTTGCTAAGTGGCTGGCTCTGCACTAAATACCTTTCCTGAAATAAACCCAGGAAATAAGTATTGTTATTATCCTCCTTTTGTAGATTAGAATGCTGAGGCACTGAGAAGTTCAATAATTACTCAAGTGTTCACAGCCTATAGATAGTAGAATTGGGATTTGAAGTCAGGCAGTTCATTTGCAGAGCCTTATCCACTCAACCAGATGCTCTCTATTCTAGCAGCGCTGTCCTGGGGCAAATATGAAGTAAGTTAACAGGTCTTCAAATAGAACAGCAACTGACAGCAACAGTAATAATGCTTAATTAATCAGTTCAGTTCAGTCGCTCAGTCGTGTGCAACCCTTTGAGACACCATGGTCTGCAGCACGCCAGGCTTCTCTGTCTGTCACCAACTCCCGGAGCTTACTCAAACTCAAGTCCATGAAGTTGGTGATGCCATCCAACCATCTCACCCTCTGTTGTCCCCTTTTCCTCCTTCCTTCAATCTTTTCCAGCATCAGGATCTTTTCTAATGAGTCCTTTTTTTGGATCAGGTGGCCAAAGTATTGGAGTTTCAGATTCAGCATGTGTCCTCCAATGAATATTCAGGACTGATTTCCTTTAGGATTGACTGGTTTGCTCTCTTTGCAGTCCAAGGGACTCTCAAGAGTCTTCTCCAACACCACAGTTCAAAAGCATCAATTCTTTGGTGCTCAGCCTTCTTCACAGTCCAACTCTCACATCCATACATGACCACTGGAAAAACCAGAGCCTTGACTAGACAGCAAAGTAATGTCTCTGCTTTTTAATATGCTGTCTAGGTTGGTCATAGATTTTCTTCCAAGGAGCAAGTGTTGTTTAATTTCATGGCTGCAGTCACCATCTACAGTGATATGGGAGCCTAAGAAAATAAAGTCTGTCACTGTTTCCATTGTTTCCCCATCTATTTGCCATGAAGTGATGGGAATGGATGCCATGATCTTCGTTTTTTGAATGTTGAGTTTTAAGCCAGCTTTTTCACTCTCATCTTTCACTTTTATCAAGAGGCTCTTTAGTTCCTCTTTACCTTCTGCCATAAAGGTGGTGTTATCTGCATATCTGAGGTTATTGATACTTCTCCCAGCAATCTTGATTCCAGCTTGTGCTTCATCCAGTCCAGCATTTCTCATGAGGTACTCTGCTTATAAGTTAAATAACCAGGGTTACAATATATAACCTTGAGGTACTCGTTTCCTAATTTGGAACCAGTCTGTGGTTCCATGTCCAGTTCTAGCTGTTGCTTCTTAACCTGCATACAGACTTCTCAGGAGGCAGGACAGGTGGTCTGGTATTCCCATCTCTTTAAGAATTTTCCATAGTATGTTGTGATCCACACAGACAAAGGCTTTAGCGTCGTCAATAAAGTAGAAGTAGATGTTTTTCTGGAATTCTCTTGCTTTTTCTATGATCCAGTGAAAGAAACAAAGAAGGAAAGAAAGAAAGAAAGTGAAGTCTCTCAGTTGTGTCTGACTCTTTGCGACCCCATGGAGTGTAGCCTGTCAGGCTCCTCTTTCCATGGAATTTTCCAGGCAAGAATACTGGAGTGGGTTACTGTTTCCTTCTCCAGGGGATCTTCCTGACCCAGGGATTGAACCTGGGTCTCCCGCACTGTAGGCAGGCTCTTTACTGCCTGAGCCACCAGGGAAGTCCTGGTGATCCAATGGATGTTGATACAATGGATGTTGGCAATTTGATCTATGGTTCATCTCCCTTTTTAAATCCAGCTTGAACATCTGGAAGTTCATGGTTCACATACTATTGAAGCCTGGCTTGTAGAATTTTGAGCATTACTTGCTAGCATGTGAGATGAGTGCAATTTGCAGTAGTTTGAACCTTCTTTGGCTTTGCCTTTCTTTGGATTGGAATGAAAACTGACATTTCCCAGTCCTGTGGCTGAGTTTTCCAGATTTGCCGGCATATTGAGTGCAGCACTTTCACAGTATCATATTTTAGAATTTGTACTAACTCAGCTGGAATACCATCACCTCCACTAGCTTTGTTCATAGTGATGCTTCCTAAGGCCCACGACTTCACATTCCAGGATATCTGGCTCTGGGTGAGTGATCATACCATCATGGTTATCTGGGTCATTAAGGTCTTTTTTTGTATAGTTGTTCTGTGTATTCTTGTCACCTCTTCTTAATATCTTCTACTTCTGTTAGGTTTGTACAGTTTCTGTCCTTTATTGTGTCCATCTTTGCATGAAATGTTTCCTTGGTATCTCTAATTTTCTTGAAGAGACCTTTAGTCTTTCTCATTCTATTGTTTTCCTCTATTTCTTTGCATTGATCACTGAGGGAGGCTTTCTTATTTCTCCTTGTTACTCTTTGGAACTCTGCATTTGGATGGATAATTTCTTTCCTTTTCTCCTTTGCCTTTTGCTTCTCTTATTTTCTCAGCTATTTGTAAGCCCTCCTCATACAACCATTTTGCCTTTTTTCATTTCTTTTTCTTAGGGGTGGTTTTGATCTTGGCTTCCTGTACAATGTTATGAACCTCCTTCCGTAGCTCTTCAGTCACTCTATCAGATCTAATCCTTTGAATCTGTTTGTCACTTCTACAGTGTAATCATAAAGGATTTTATTTAGGTCAGACCTTCATTAATACTGAGCATTAATATGTTATAGTGATTTTATCATTATCTTTAACTTTCAATACTCCTCTTATGTTGATACTTTCTTCTGATTAGGCTACAATGTGGAGAGACTGGGTAATAACCAATATCACCAGGCTCTTAAGTGGTAGAGTTAGGAGTGATTCCTGGTCTGGATTCAGATGATTAAAGCACTAGGTTCGTGTCTTTACACCCTGGGATTCTCACAGTGTTTTGGGTCCTCCGTGACTCAGGTGCCCAAGAGATGTTCTGGATATCTCCTTTGATTACCCTTCCCAGTCCTCCTACATTCCTTTTAGGCAGCTCTTTGCTCTTGTTCATAGACTGAGTTTGAGGAGAGTCTTACCCCATTTCCTTAGGGCTTTGTGCTTGAAAACATTTCAGTTGCCTGGGCTTGGATTTTCCTTCAAGGTAGGACTTGATATTCAGCTATAGGGAGTGTGGTCAGTGATAGCATCCAGCTGCTAATGACTTTAGGATCCACTTCAGTTTTCTAGAAGAAGCTATGCTCTTCCTGGGCAATGACTAGTCAGCTACTGAGCATAGAGGTACTAGAACCCAGCCCTTTCTACCCGATAAGTTATGTTCCACAGCTCCTCACTGGGTTGGCAAGACTTTGTCAGATCTGTGTGGTGATCTGATTTTCTTCCTGTCCCATCCTGCTCCGTCTCATTTTTTATTTCCCATAAACATGACTCTACTCCTTCTCTAATCACAACTCAATAAACCTCTTACACTCCTAACTTCATTTCAGTGCCCACTTTCTAGGGCACCCACTGGCACTACAACTAACTGAGTGATCTACCCAAGGCAGAGATGAGTTTAAGGAGACTGGTGTGCTTCCCATCTGTGGTAACACATTACTCACTGACAGGAGGTTTCTGTCGTTAAGCACAGAGTGGGAAATATGAACGGAAGCATTAGGAGGGTGATGGGGAGAGAGAGAGAGAGAGAGGGAATAAACACATGTGGGTGGTGAGCTCAAATGAAGACTTTTAGGTAGATATCTTTTCTAATTATCCATAGGTCTGTCACTTAGCCCTTCTTTATTTACTCTTAAGCTATAGTTTTGAAGAATATTGTAATTCATAGGTTGAAATAAGCACAGAAAACCCTACCCAAAATACTAATTTTGGTTTTATTTTTTATCTATAGTAGTGAGTTCTCAATAAATATTTGTTGAATAAATGAAAGAATGAATAAAATTTTTAAAAATTCAACACATTATACATTTGACTCAGTAAAAAGAGTTATCCAGGATGGCTAATCATGACAGTTGTCCAGTAGGTAGAAAATTTTCAGGCTGAATAAAAGGCAGACTTTGTTTTCACACAAAGTCACTTGTCATAGTCAGACGGTATCCCACAGTATAGTTAACATCTGAAAGTCGGTATAAAGAAGTAGAGTCAATTCCCACCCTCTGGGACTTTCATTGTAGTAGGACTTCCTGGTTAAATGAAAAGTCAAGTCACTGTTGCAGCTGAGGAACCAAAGGATGGCTTAAGAGGAGGGGAACCCCCAAACAATCTGAATGTTCATATAATCTAAGAAAAATAGCAAGCTTTCTGTGTATGCTGGCCTCAAGTTGTACAACTACCTTTTCAAATCAGAGAGCTGCCCAGAAGCCCTTCCTATTCAGAAAATCTGGAGGGCCCTTGCATTCTTCTAAGAAGTATATATTACCTGAATGGGTTGGAGGTTGTGCTGGGAGTTTTGAGAACTATCAGGGAAGCACCTTGCGTTCTCAAGGGGAGGCAGTTATGAGATTGTGATTAAAGTCTGGAAGGGCTGTGATTGGCTCACTTGGGAGGCTCGGCTGACATTGGTTTAAAGTTTGGAGAAACAGCTGTTACTAATGTCCCTTGTAAATTATAACTGGTGAAGAGTACTGCTATGCAAAATTTCTCATATAATCTCACTTTATGTTACTGTATTGTGATGTAATTTGGATGCATTAGAAGACATAAGTATTTCTTATCCTACTTGAGAAAGAATTTGGACAGAAATACAGTTTTGTTAAAAATTGGAGCAAATTGCAGTTTGAGGAGGCCAGTGCAAAATGGGAGAGAGGATAAAAGATAATGGTGAGTCAAATAAGGTGGAACAAATACATTTTCATTGTATCAGATTGGAAATCACAACATATTGGTCCTTACAGAATTAAATAGAATGTTCTTATATTAATTTATCAGATTGCAAAATTATTTTTTGCAGTTTGAATGAAACAAAGGTCTCATTGGTGAGGAAAAATGGGATATTTCAAAAGAAAAAACATTGGCTAAAGAATATTAAAAAAGGATATGTGAACAATAATAAGGAGGGGTAGTCAACTATGGCAAATATTTCATTCCAATATAATACAGCAAAGTTGATTTAAAGGAAATTGATAAGAATAAAATAAATTTAAATCTGAGATGTCAGTCTTTAACACTGTAATTTTAAAAGTAATGTCAACTAAATCATTTGTTACTGATGTCAGAACATTCAGGTATTTGGGGGAAATGCCATTTTAAAATTATGCTTCTACTAGGTACTGGTTATGAATTATTCAGCAAATATGTGGGGGTGATATTGTTTACAACACATTTCCTACCAACTTCTGTTTTTCACTAAATTTTTTTATTCAAACTTGAGGCAGCTTTACAATGTAATCGGTAATAGAAGCAGATGGTACTTTTTTGACCCTTCTAGGCAATCAGTTATTTGCAAGATATGGGAACAGACAATATGCATTAAAATTAGCCCCATCTTTTTTAGCTGCCAAAGAGTAGACTTGGTCATAAAATTTGAGTAAAGACCCTGAGAGATCTAGTTCAGTTCTTGTATTTTACATGTGAGAAAATGCTTGCTTAGAGAGGTAGTAAATTGATCAGTTCAAGGTTGTATAAGAAATAAATAGAACCAGGTCTCAGCCACTTGATCTAGTGTTAGAGGTTCTTTGCCTCCACTTCCAGTATCAAGGCTGTGTTTTCTATTTGGGGAGATTAGAATAATTATATAATATATAAAATTTTAAAACATTTTAAACATCTTGAAAATGAACAAGAATAATATAACTGTGGAGTACTTTCTCATGCAGTTGTAAAAACTTAAAATATTGCCATATTTGCATCAGCTTTTAAAATACATATCTTAATATAGTTTGTCTTCTATTATGGATCAGAACCACTACATTTAATTTACACTGAAATGATAGCATATTAGCCATGAATTTTTTGGTAACTCTTTAAAAATTGATTACATAAACACTCTCAATGCCCTAAAAATAATAAATATGAAATATTATTACTGATATTAGTAACAAATAGACATCATCACTCTCCTTCCTCTATGACAGGCACCTATTTACATGTATTGTATTATTTTACTAAAGTCACATTTTGTTATTCTTCTAGGGTTCAACTCATTTTCTTCTAGACAAAATTATCTATCTTTTGTCACTATTCTTTCTCATTGAAATAATAATGTGTTATATAGGCCTGTTTTTTCCTGTTGGGACAAAAGGCTGCTCATAGCCTTAGTAATTTATTTGTATGGGGAAAACGAAGTGCTTTATTTTGAGGGTGATGTCACCTCCTACTGAGCTCCTCAACTTTGGAAGCAGACTGGTGCTAGATTTCTGCCTCTAGCTGTCCACTCAATCTGGTGCTCTTTGTGGGACCAGCTCATATACTTTGTGGTGGTGATTCTGATGGCCAGAAAGAGAGGACTCTTTTTTTGGTAAGAAGTATCATGGAAACACTTGAACTTGATTTTTGATGGGCTTATTGAACTTATGTTTGAATACTGATTATACGCAATGATGTTCTGAAAATTCACATCAAAAAGAATGAGGAAAGCACTGTGAGTGAAGGTTGAGGAGAAACTGGGATCCATCCTGATTTTTCTTGCAGAAATTAAACTTTCCCTGGAACAGATGCTAAGTTAAAATGATTAGATTTTAAAGCACATTCCTCCTGAGAATGAGATGGACTGAGAGCTGAAGTGACTGAGATGAAAGAAGTGTGATGTTATAAGGTTATAAAAGGTGTTATAAAGGACCAGATGTTATAAGGTTCTTATCCACCTCTAATTATTTCTCTGTAATCTCCCTCCTGAAATTTCCCCCACAGAGTGAAATAAAGATGGTGACTGTCGTCATCACCCACCATGTCCACTGCCTTGTATTTCACCCATCTTATACTTCTCATCTTTTCCGAAAGCAGGTAGAGACCTTTCACATTGCCAGTCATTTATTCATGCCACTTACTTCCTGGCCTGAATTTCCTTCCTTTACTTGGAAAACTTCTACTGCAGTCAGGTTTTAGGAAACACAGCTCAGAGATAGAGTAGTTAAAAATAAGTGCAAATATGGAGAGAGAAACAAAACTACATATTTCGACTACTCAAATTTGGACCTCAGAAGTCTCAACTCAAAAAAGTACCTGGTGCATAGTATGAGCTCAAGAAATGTTAGTAGCTTTTCCTTATGGTGGCACACGGCAGCAAGACGGCGGTGCAGATTTCCAAGGCGGAGAGGTTTGTCGCTGATAGCATCTTCAAACGGAACCGCATGGGTTTCACATTCAGCAACTGACTGAAGATGCCTACTGTGGAATGGGAAGGTCTGAGTTACACCAGTCAGGACAGAAATCATTATTCTGGCCACCAGGATGCAGAATGTTCTTGGTGAGAAGGGCCAGCGGATCTGCAAATTGCTGTGGTTCAGAAGAGATTCTGCTTCCCTGGGGGCAGCGTTGAGCTCTAAACTGAAAATGTGGCCACAAGAGTTCTTTGTGCCATTGCTCAGGCAGAGTGTCTCCCTTACAGCCTTCTAGAAGGACTCGTTGTGAAGAGGAGGGTCTGCTATGATGCGCTGCATATTATGAAGGGTGGCGTCAAAGCCTATGAGGTCACAGTACTAGGAAACTCTGAGGACCTAGGGCTAAGTCTACAACGTTGGTGGATGGCCTGGCAATCCAGGACTCTGTTAAATACCACGGTGACACTGCTGTGCCATGTGCTACTCAGACAGGACGTGCTGGGCATCAAGGTGAGTCATGCCGCCTGAGGACCCAAGTGGTAAGGCTGGCCCGAAGAAGCCCCTTCCACCCCCATCTCTGAGCAGAAGCGTGGGAAGCCGGAGCCACCTACCATGCCCCAGCCGGTACTCAAGCATAACGGGGTGTCCTTGGCAGCTGGATCTGGAGTTTGGATGTTGCTCTGTAAATACCCTTAATAAAATATTTTTTAAAAACCTGTGGCCTGACTGGGCTGTGTTATCCAGTGTTCAGACTGAGGGGCGGATCGCCCCATGGGAGAACTACTTGATTGCTTCTTAGGGCTACCTGGATCACAGTGTTTCTTTGCTTTCCTTGAAATCCACTTGGTTTCACCTGTACCTGTGAGGCGAGGGCCGGAATGGGAGGACCCAAGCAGAGTAACCAGAGAAGTACCCTGTTCAGGAGTAAACCTGGTGATGATGAAAGCTGATTATAACTGGGAAGTACCTTGATTAATTCATCTGTAGTTCAGAGTTATAGCTTTAGAAGAAGGATATGTTTAAGGTGATTATCTGTATCGCATGTAGAAAATGAATACAATAGCCATCATATTTTGGGGTTATATGAAAAAATATGAGTAGAATGAATGAAGTAGATGATGTTTTGTATATTTAAGAGTCTTGATAATTTTTGTTAGACTATCGGGTCTTCTTCTGAAACCTTTTATCTGCAGTTAGGTCCTTGTGTATGCTTCCATTCAAAAACTTTTGAGATGCCACGAGCAGTGCCTTAACTGAAGTGAGACTCATTGGCTTATGTCACATATATTAACAGTATGTGCATCAGGCCCTGGTATGCTTAGCTAGGCCTGGTCCCATGACCCTTTTCTATCTAGCCATGAGCTAAAGGTCCTGCTTCCACGGATGGGCACTGGGGTTTGAGATGCCCATGCCTTCTCTGACCTAGAAAGCTCCTGTTCTGTACCATAATTTGGTGGAGAAGGACATGGGCCCTGGAGTCAGATAAACCTGGGTGGATTCTAGTTCCTTTATATCTAAGTTTAGTGAAGGTTCTCAACATCTCATTTGTGAATTAGAGCCAACAGTAAATTCTCATATTGTGAGCACTATATAATAATCTAGAAGACAGTACGGTGCACACAGAAGTGATTACTACCTCATTGACTTCTAAGATTAGGAATACCATCCAAGCCAGCTGAACATTGGCTATTGGGATGGCCTACTAGGATTATGGTTATTGACCTTTACATGTCAGACCTACTGTTAAGTGAGCAATTCTTGCAGCCTATATTCCCTTTGCTTCTCTGCTCTCCTCTAGCGAGGATCTAACAAGGAAGGGATGGGAGGAGCCAGAAGCATCTTTCTGTCTCATAATTTGCCTTGGCTTTGGCTTTGGCTTTGGTGAGGCAAAAAACATTGATTATTTTAGAGCACAGTAATTAAGTAGGCAGGGTACAGACTGCCAATAATATCAACAAGACAATTCATTAGGCAGAGTAGGTGCTGTTGGTTAATAAATGGGCTTTAAACAAAGATTTGCCTTGGGTGAGCCAAAATCTTGCAGTTTGTCTAAAAATAGCAAAAGTTGACTCCATTTGTCAAGTATTTTCATAACTGAGTATGAAATAAATATTCTTGGAAATGAATCTAGGAGTTTTTCTTATAAACTGTGACCATTAAAATGATGCTTAAATTCTGAGAAAGTTGCACTTGAAAGTTTTAAGCATATTTCATTGTCTCACTCCAGTGATGTGGTAAAATGATCATAGACTTTTAGAGTCAGACAGACAGTGTTTTGAATTCTACTGTGATACTAACTTAATATCACTGAGACGTAGTTTTCTCTTAGGTGAAATAGCTTCAGTTTTCTCTATTTTGCAAGATGTCTGTACAGATTAAATGTGATAATGCATGTCAAGTGCCTTGTGTCATGCCATGCCCAATTTCTGTCTTTATCTTTGTTTTCTAGACCTATATAGAGAGCATACTTATGTTAGATCAACTTAGTGAACACACTCAACCTCTCATCTGATAATTACTTGGCATTTGTCCCCTCATACAAGAGACATCAATGTGATATAATGCTCTAAGATAGAACTTGCTGACCATCTGATCTTTTTTTCATTTGAGCAGTACAACTCAAATTACGGATAGGGAAGAGGGGAAGTGAATAATTGAATTTTGACTTAGATAAATAGGAAAGGGAATGCTACTGAACATATGTTATTATGAATAAAGTTGTTACCATGTACTATTTTTATTTTTAGTTTAGACTATATTTTTAATATTGTTAAGTTTCCTGGTTATGTAATTATATATACATGAAATAGAAAATAATTTTATTTAAATTTAAAATTTTTTCAAAAATGAATTTGTTTTGCTGGGTTTCAGGAACCCCCAAAAGAATAATGACACCTCAAGTATATTATTAAATTGCTACATTTGGCAGATGTGTGTGTGTGTGTGTGTGTGTGTGTGTGTGTGTGTGTGTGTGTGTATGCTCAGTTGCTCGGTCATGTCTAACTCTTTGTAACCCTATGGACTTAGCCCACTAGGCTCCTCTGTCCGTGGGATTTCCCAGGTAAGAATACTGGAGTGAGTTGCTATTTCCTATTCCAGGGGATCTTCCTGACCCAGGGATTGAACCTGTGTCTCCTGCATCTCTTGTATTGGCAGGCAGAGTCTTTACCACTGAGTCACCTGGGAAGTCTATAAATACACATATATCCCCTTTTTTTAGATTCTTTTCCTATATGGGTTATTACAGAGTATTGAGTAGAGCTCCCCATGCTGTACAGTACATTGTTATTAGTTATCTATTTTATATATTGTAGTATGTGTCTGTCAGTCCCAATTTCCTAATTTACCTCTCCCACCATGTACTAGTCATGGCAAAAATAACTATTAAGTGGCTAGTACAAAGGTGCTGACTTAGTGCTAGGGGTACAACAGTGAATGAAACAGGTCAAGTTCCTGGCCTCATGGAACTTAAGTGCTAGTGAGGGGATACAGAAAATAAATAACTCAGTAAAATATATAGTGCTATAGACAATGATCATGATGTAGAAGAAAAATAAAGAAAAATAAGAGGGACAAGAAGTACTAGGGTAGGTATGGGACTTCTATCTTGTGTAGGCTGGCCATAAAAGGTCTCTTCAATAAGGTGACATTTGGGCAAGGATCTTAAGGGAGTGAAAGAGGGTTTGCAGATGTTAGCCTGCCCTGACTGATATGGGCATCCTCCATAAGAAGATAGATTAGGGCTTTCTCCCTGTCCTGATCCTTCCCACCAGGGCACTATTCTCTGATACCCTCCCTGTTTATCAAGGAATCTGGTAGGATCTGATATAGCACGACCACTTAAATTCCAGTTTGGAGGATGCTGTTTATCTATAGTTCCATTTACCTTTCAAAAATTTATAGACTAATAGAGCAAGCATATCAATCTGTTCTGAAAGAAGAATACTCTTAACTGGATCTTTTAAAGATCACACAACTGATCCACACAGCAGCCAATGTGGATATAAAACATGTAAAATTCCATTGCTTTCCTCCACCTGAAATACCATGTCCAGTTCTTTCTGTATCTCCTGGTACCACTATTATTCTAATGGTTGGTAGAATTTCAGCTCACCCTGTAATCTCTTTCTTCTGACCCATGGAGAACAACGGGATGCACTTGTGGTGATCAACTCCATCAGTCTTCCTCACATGCCTGCAAACCAGTACTGGGCTCTCTGCTGAAATTCTGTCAACTACACTAGAACTTAATAACTAGTGCTGATTTTCCCAAGACAGCCAAAATGTGCTTGAAAGATTTCCTCAGCTCCATTGGCTTCATTTTATGCATCAGCAGTAAAGGGTCGAGCCTGCAGAACACACCTGAGAATGTACTTCTGATTTAGGAGTGTACCAACCAGCCTGGGCAAATGCAGACCCAGCCTGGCTAGGGGAGAGGGTCTCCTGTGGTGAGGTCAGCTCCATTTATGGACTTTTAAATAAATCCCACTATCCACCCAATACATTATGCAATTTCCTCAAACACCCTCTTGCTTCCCTTCAATCCAGGCCCTGCTTCCTACATCAGGGTCTCTTTGCATCAATATAAATAACTATGCCGGTGCATCTCTCTAGTTTTAACCCGAGTCATATTATTTAGGACAGGAGCTCAGATGACTCCTCTGGCTTTTGCACCAGCAGGTTTAGGTGAGAGGGGCTTCTGCCTCCATCACCCTGGGCGACCAGTGTGCATGACGCCCAGCCAGTGCATGCGAACTAGCTAGAGCCAGTCTCTGAAGTCACTCTCCTCAGTGGTGTCAGAGACGATCAGGGCTCACTGATAGGACAAGCTTGCATTTCTCATTTTTGTAGGTTAGCTTGACCTGAAGCCGGGAGTTCAGACATGTACTCAAGCTATACTCAGGGCTATTTGCTTTTAAATGCATCCACTCTTTCTAAGGAAAATAACTCAGGACTTCCCTGAAAGAGAGGCAGGAAGAAGACTAACACCTTCTGAGAACACTGAGGTCATGATGTTCATGTTTTACACCATATTAGGGCAGCCAGGATTCTCGCAAACTAATGTAAGAAATTGCCCGCTTCTCAGTGACTTTCCAGTGCCTTTGTAAGGCAAGTGCATAGAGGTAATCACAGCCCTTGTGACCACCCACCACAGTTGCGTCTTCCTCACTTAATACAGCATTTCCATGAAAGGAGAGTGGGACTAGAAGACCAAGATAGAGAGGCAAGTTTTCGTGTCCTTGAGCACTTCTTGAGAATAACTACCAACACACTGGATATAATTATGATTAGGACAGTTGGGGAATGGAACCAGGAAAGTTCATCCTCTGATATTGAATTTTAAGGTGATTTCCAGGCATGGGGCAGGAAAAAGGTCATTCTGAAACTGTGATCACATAGGAATATTGGTATGAGGTTTTCTAGGGCAACTTATTTAACTCGGAGTTTACCTAGGAACCTTCTAAGAAACAGCAGATTTTTAGAAGAGGGATAGGTTTAAGATGGATTTCTGTCTTGCACATAGAAAATGAATACAATAAGTCATTAATTTGGGGTTATGTGAAAAAAAGGAACATTAGAATGAATGAAGTAATGATGTTTTGTATGTTTAAGAGTCTTGATAATTTTTTTTTGGACTATCAGGTCTTCTTCTGCAACCTTCTTCTGCAGTTAGGTCTTTGTATCCAGTTCCAGCCAAAAGCTTTTGAGATGCCATGAGCAGAAAGTAAAACTAAAAAGAAGAGGAAATGACTTTTCCTTCATTATCAGTCAATTATGGAGACAGAAACATTCAGATTCAGGAATTCTAGATTCTTAATGTCCAAAACTGCAGAAGTAATTTTGCTAGCTTCCAGTTATAGAGAAAACAAATAAACTAAATCACTAACTTGCCAATGACTTCTGTTTTATTTTGTGATTTGCCTAGACTCGAGCAAGCTGCTACTTTCCCCACATTTTGTGTATGTTGATCCAGAATCATTTTTGATTATTGTTAGATTGACTGAAGATTTTCATTAAAAACACGAGGAAAAGAAAAGATGTGATAATAGAGTGATGTAACAGCAGGAGGGATAATAAAAAGCTCTCTTCCTGCAGCTCGGGTATGTGGTACATTTTGTTTCAATTTAAAATAAAAACTTGAAAATAATTTAATTCTAGTTCACATTTCTCATCTTTACTATGTGGTGTATAACTGAACAAATAAAGATTAGATGCTTTATTCATTAGCAAATGACATTTTGACTAAAATAAACTTTCTATTTATAAATAACTCATGGATGTGTGTGTGTGTGTGTGTACACGGAATCCAGTGACTTTGCACCATATGACTGTGATGACATCATCGCCCCCTCAAATTACTCAACAAGATGAATTTTTTGTTGATGACAATTTCAACTCTAACAGAAAGAAATATTTATCTTACACACCGTGGCACCTTAGGATTGCTAAAGGAGTAACAGAGATTTGTAAAGGGCCCTAAAACAGACTGGAGATCAGGACTTGTGGGTTCAAGTCCCAACTCTGATCTTGATTGCTGATAACCTTGCCCAAATCACTGAGGACATTGAACCTCAGTTTCTTCATCTACAAATTGGATGTGATAACATTTCTCTTAGCTGCTCCGGCCCTCCTGACTGGTTCAAGCTCTCATGTCTCCCATCATGCCTGGATTTTTCTGTGCTTGCTCTCTGTTCACATAGAATGTCCTAAGTGCTCTTCTGCCTGCTTCTGCTCAAGAAACTTATTTGCAGCATTAAGACCCTGGTAAAGAAATTTTTTTTTTTTTTACCATTTATTTTTATTAGTTGGAAGCTAATTACTTTACAATATTATAGTGGTTTTTACATGTGTTCCCCATCCCGATCCCCCCTCCCGCCTCCCTCCCCATCCCATCCCTCTGGGTCTTCCCAGTGCCCAGCCCCGAGCACTTGTCTCATGCATCCAGCCTGGGCTGGTGATCTGAGAAACTCTTTTTTTTTTGACCCTAGCCTCCCAAGTGAACTTTCCTGTCCCTTTCTTAGAGACACTGCATACAATCTGTAGAGGAGATTCCCTGACATTCAGCGACTGTCTTTACACGGTTGTCTCCTGGACTAACCCTCCACACTCTCGAGGTTAGGAGTCTCACATAACCCTACTCTTGTCCCTCCATAATGCCCAGCAAGGCACCTGGCCTGTGGTGGCACCAGGTACACATTTGTGGGTTGAATCAGTGCACACCCAGCTGGTCCCAGGGCCGCTGTTGGTTGTTTTAAAAACCACAAGAAAAAGAGAGGTTAACAGAAATAATACTAATACTTGGAAAATGTCTTTGCCACTTCTGGATTTCTGCTTGCAGCACTGTATGGACGGGTGATGGCAAATCTCACCCATCTTTCACTTTCAGATATAAGAATCTGGTGCAGTCATGTAGCTTTTTCTTTCAGGTTAAATAAGCCCCAGTTCCTGTACTCATGATTTATAGGCCCCATTTTCCAAGTCTTTAATCATTTTCATTGCTTTTCTCTGGAACTATTCCAAGTTCTCTATTCACTTAAGTTTCAGGCTCCAAACTGAACATGGTATTGAAATACTGAGTGAAAGAATTATTTGTGTATTCCTATAGTCAATATTCTTATTTATACATAAATATTTTCCCCCTAATCAGTCTACAAATATTAATTAGACACTTATGCCATACCTGGCACTGGACTTCAAAGCTTTTGGCAATTTTAAACATTCTGATTTTTCTCTGTGAGACAGGATTTCTTTGGTGATATTACATGAAAAGTGTTAGTTGCTCAGTCATGTCACAACCCCATGGACTGTAACCTGCGAGGAGATTAAACCTGGTCTCCTACATTACAGGCTTAGATGGTAAAGAATCTGCCTGCAATGTAAGAGACCTGGATTCAACCTCTGGGTTGGGAAGATCCACTGGAAAAAGGAATGACTACCCACTCCAGTATTCTTGCCTGGAGAATTCCATGGACAGAGGAGCCTGTGGGGCTACAGTAAATGGGGTTGTAAAGAGTCAGAAATGACTGAGTGACTAATACTTTCACCTTTTTTCATTGGATGGAAAACGTATTTGTGTCTATAAGGTAGTTATTTATGTTACAGTGAAATGGCTTTCCAAGTTAATAAGTATGCTACCTCTTATCTGCTTTGTTAATGTGACATTAATTTAATAACTCCCATGTTCCATGAATATAGCAAGTTTATTAATCACTCCATATTACACTGTAAATTAAAGAAGCTGAAAAGGATCTATAGTTTTTTTTTTTTTTTTCATTATGCACTCTTTTTTTGGTTTTTATCTGATTTTATTTATTTGTTATGGGCTTCCCTTTTTACTTACTTGTAATGAGTGGTTCAGTGGTAAAGAATCCACCTGCCAATGCAGGATACCCATGTTCAATCCCTGGGTTGGGAAGAGCCCCTGGAGGAGGGCATGGCAACCCACTCCAATCTTCTTGCCTGGAAAACGCCATGGACAGAGGAGCCTGGTGGGCTATAGTCCATGGAGTTGCAAAGAGTCAGACACAACTTAGTGAAGAAACAACAACAATTTATTACTCTTAGAGCATCTCATTTTTGACTGGACTCAGAAGTTCTCAGAGAAGACATTCTCCATCTCTTGGCAATCCGTTCCCCATGTTTCTCTTTGGCCACCTTCATTCTCTTGGCCAAAAGTTTAGCATGTTCTGCAGCCTCTTTCTTATTTTTCTTAATGTGCTGTTTCTTCAGAGCAATATGCCAATGTTTGTGTTGCAGAACACATGGTGTAACAAGATGGTGAATGTTGGGTCTTTGTAAGTTTCTCCTTTGTGTAGGGGCTTTCTCACAACATACTGGTGGACATCATCCTCTTTAGAGAGACTGAGAAGTTTGTGGATTCTGTAACTCTTTGGGGCCCCGGGTGACAAGGCACAAAATTATCAAAGAGTCCAGAAACGCCTTTCTTCCCTTTTTTATGTTGACAAAGTTGAGAACACTCAGGTGGGCATCCACAATGCAACCTCGTACAGACTTGCACTTTCCCCTTGGTCTGTACTGGGAATGCCTCTCACTCAGAAGCAAGTTGCTCTGCCATGGGTCAACACACCCTGCTTCTTGGGGAAAACTTGTCAACACTTCTGATGATCTTTTTAATGAAGCCATTTTAGTGAGTGCTAAGTGGCTTCTCATGGTTTTTCAATTGTCATTATGGATAACAATATTGAGCATGTTTTCATGTGCTATTGGTTACTTTTTTTTTTTTTTCTGAGCAATGACTGTTCAAATATTCTCTCCATTTTCATTCAGGTTTTAAGTCGCTTTATTGTTGAGCTCTAAGAATTCTTTATAGATGCTGAATATATCCCTTATCATGTACTGTATTGTTGTTCAATCGCTAAGTTGTGTCAGACTCTGCAGTCTCCTGGGCCACAGCACACCAGGCTTCCCTGTCCTTCACCATCTCCCAGAATTTGCTCAAGCTCATGTCCATTGATTCAGTGATGCCATCGAACCATCTCGTTCTCTGTCGCTCTCTTCTTCTCTTGTCCTCAATCTTTCCTAGCATCGGGATTTTCTCCAATGAGTTGATTCCTCACATCAGGTGGCCAAGGTATTGGATTTTCAGCCTCATCATCAGTCCTTCCAGTGAATATTCTGGTTTGACTTCCTTTGGGATTGACTGGTTTGATCTCTTTGATCTCAAGAGTCTTCTACAGCACATACACTGCATATGATTTAACAAATATTTTTTTCTCATGCTGTGGGTTGATTTTGTTATTTACCTCAGGTCTGTGCTCTGAGGAGTAGCCAGGGTTGTGCGCCTTCTCCCAGTTCTGTAACGTCAAGCCAGCCTGGGATATCCATGTGCTATCTGCAGGGGTTTGTGTGCCCTCTGCGGAGACTCCCACACACTGACTGTGGAGGCTCACATGCGCCATTTGGGGGTATACAAGTAGAGTGCTGGGCCACATGCCATTCAGGTGGGGAGGTGGCTACCAGTGAGGTAGCTGATGGGATTTGGGGGCCGGCCTCTAGGGCCTGTGGTCAGTTTTTGAGATTTGTACAGTGGTTTCTGTGACTCAGGCCCTTTTGCCCTGCTCTTACTCCCCCCAAGATCATTCGGCCAGACTGACCCCCTCAATGCTCAGGAAAGGGTAAGGCAGAAGTGGGCTTTGGCCTTTGGCAAAATTCAGCACCCATTTATGATTAAAACTCTCCAGAAAGCAGGAATAGAAGGAATATACCTCAATATAATAAAAGCTATATATGCCAAGCTCACAGTAAGCATTACCCTTAATGGTAAAAAATTGAAAACATTTCCTCTAAAATCAGGAACAAGACAAGGGTGCCCACTCTCACCACTACAATTCAACATAGTTTTGGAAGTTTTGGCCACAGCAATCAGGGCAGAAAAAGAAGTAAAAGGAATCCAGATAGGAAAAGAAGAAGTGAAACTCTCGCTGTTTGCAGATGACATGATCCTCTACATGGAAAACCCTAAAGACTCTTCCAGAAAATTACTAGCACTAATCAGTGAATATAGTAAAGTTGCAGGATATAAAATTAACACACAGAAATCCCTTGCATTCCTATACACTAACAATGAGAAAACAGAAAGAGAAATTAAGGAAACAATACCATTCACCATTGCAACAAAAAGAATAAAATACTTAGGAGTATATCTACCTAAAGAAACAAAAGACCTATACATAGAAAACTATAAAACACTGATGAAAGAAATCAAAGAGGGCACAAACAGATGGAGAAACATACCGTGTTCATGGATTGGAAGAATCAATATTGTCAAAATGGCTATTCTACCCAAAGCAATCTATAGATTCAATGCAATCCCTATCAAGCTACCAACGGTATTTTTCACAGAACTAGAACAAATAATTTCACAATTTGTATGGAAATACAAAAAACCTCGAATAGCCAAAGCAATCTTGAGAAAGAAGAATGGAACAGGAGGAATCAACCTACCTGACTTCAGACTCTACTACAAAACCACAGTCATCAAGACAGTATGGTACTGGCACAAAGACAGAAATATAGATCAATGGAACAGAATAGAAAGCCCAGAGATAAATCCACAAACCTATGGATAAATTATCTTTGACAAAGGAGGCAAGGATGTACAATGGAAGAAAGACAACCTCTTTAACAAGTGGTGCTGGGAAAACTGGTCAACCACTTGTAAAAGAATGAAACTAGAACACTTTCTAACACCATACACAAAAATAAACTCAAAATGGATTAAAGATCTAAATGTAAGACCAGAAACTATAAAACTCCTAGAGAAGAACATAGGCAAAACCCTCTCCAACATAAATCTCAGCAGGATCCTCTATGACCCACCTCCCAGAATATTGGGAATAAAAGCAAAACTAAACAAATGGGACCTAATGAAACTTAAAAGCTTTTGCACAACAAAGGAAACTATAAGCAAGGTGAAAAGACAGCCCTCAAATTGGGAGAAAATAATAGCAAACGAAGCAACAGACAAAGGATTAATCTCAAAAATATACAAGCAACTCCTGAAGCTCAATTCCAGAAAAATAAATGACCCAATCAAAAAATGGGCCAAAGAACTAAACAGATATTTCTCCAAAGAAGACATACAGATGACTAACAAACACATGAAAAGATGCTCAACATCACTCATTATCAGAGAAATGCAAATCAAAACCACAATGAGGTACCATTACACGCCAGTCAGGATGGCTGTTATCCAAAAGTCTACAAGCAATACGTGCTGGAGAGGGTGTGGAGAAAAGGGAACCGTCTTACACTGTTGGTGAGAATACAAACTAGTATAGCCGCTATGGAGAACAGTGTGGAGATTCCTTAAAAAACTGGAAATAGAACTGCCATATGACCCAGCAATCCCACTGCTGGGCATACACACTGAGGAAACCAGATCTGAAAGAGACACGTGCACCCCAATGTTCATCACAGCACTGTTTATAATAGTCAGGACATGGAAGCAACCTAGATGCCCATCAGCAGACAAATGGATAAGGAAGCTGTGGTACATATACACCATGGAATATTACTCAGCCATTAAAAAGAATTCATTTGAGTCAGTTCTAATGAGATGGATGAAACTGGAGCCCATTATACAGAGTGAAGTAAGCCAGAAAGATAAAGAACATTACAGCATACTAACACATATATATGGAATTTAGAAAGATGGTAATGGTAATGCTATATGCAAAACAGAAAAAGAGACACAGATGTACAGAACAGACTTTTGGACTCTGTGGGAGAAGGCGAGGGTGGGATGTTTCAAGAGAACAGCATTGAAGCATGTATATTATCTATGGTGAAACAGATCACCAGCCCAGGTTAGATGCATGAGACAAGTGCTCGGGCCTGGTGCACTGGGAAGACCCAGAGGGATCGGGTAGAGAGGGAGGTGGGAGGGGGGATTGGGATGGGGAATGCATGTAAATCCATGGCTGATTCATGTCAATGTATGCCAAAAACCAGTACTATATTGTAAAGTAATTAGCCTCCAACTAATAAAAATAAATGAAAAGAAAAAAAAAAAAAAGAAGTGGGCTTTGGGACCTATGTCCCACTAGGCTGGGGAAGCTGGATGCTCATTCTGCTCTTACTTTTCCTTGTAGGTAAAATCATGGGTTGAGGGGTCTCTCCTGGCATTGAGCTGTGCAACTATGGAGGAAGGGTGACTCAGGGAAAGTGAAAGTTTTCTCTTCTTCAGTGTGTCTCTCCTTGTTTCTCTGTTTATTTTATCCTCAAAGGAAGTGTTCTAAATTCTCCACTGGACTTCCAGATTCCCATAGGGGTATTCCTGTCCATGAACAGTTGTTAAAATTGATGTTTCTTTGGGAGTATGAGGGCTTTAATCTCCTCCTCTGCCATCTTGCTGACATCCTGCATCTGTATTTCCCCAGAGCAAATTTGATAGGCTTCTCCTCTCCCAAGCTGGGAGGAGAGGCCTCTTAGTACTTCCCATATGCATGTGGGCTCAAGGTGGGAAACAGTGGCCCTTTCTTTGGATACTCTTTTGTAACAGATGTGGCCGTAGTGAGATCTGGATTCTCTGCAGAATGCAGAGAGAAAAGGAGCCTCTCTCTGTCATGAAACAAAGCGTAGATCTTTCTGGATGTAAGAAGTATGGTATAGACTTGCAGCACTGTCCAATAGAACTTTCTGTGATGATAGAAATGTTCTATACCTATGTTATAGGATACTGTAGCTGCTAGGCACATGTGTATTCAGCTCTTGAAATGTAACCAGTATGAGCGCAGAACTGAATTTTTAATTTTAATTATGTTTGAATGATTTAAATTTATATAGCTACATATGGATAGTGGCTACTGCACTGAAGTGCTGGTCTAGAAAATCTCTTTCTTTGTGTGTGTGTTGTAAGCAATGGGAAGAAGTTTGAATTGTTGAGCAAATATCTAGGTAAAATATTCTCTCAGATAGTTAGTCCTTAGTGTCTTTAAAAAAAGTTCCAGTGGTTGATCTAAACAAAAAAAGGGTATTTTTGAAGGTGTTCAAAAGAATTTTAAAAGTTCAGATCGTTATAAATCTATAAGCTTGATTTAATCTAGCCATCAACTCTAAAAATAAATGAACATAGATTTAAACTTTTTCAATGTAAACCATCTTGAGTTTTAGGTGTGTTATCTTTGAGAGAGGGATGAAAGTCTGGAAATTTTGTCCTCTTTTTGACATTTAGAGGAGATAGTCACTAATACTGTTTTTTTTCCATGTTGCCTTGAGAAAACTGTATATAAAAACTTATTTTTAGTTTTAGTTAATGGTCTTTTAATAAATTTTGATAAAGTTTTCAGGATTTTGGTAAGAGATTTTTTTGATTACTGTCTTGGGGGAGTAAACATTGTGAGTTGATTTTTTTTCTCATTTCTGAATACCCTTGAGCATCTAAAGAGCAGCCTTGCATCTAAATGCCTCCCCCTTTGCAGGCAGTTTTTAGTCACTGGCCAATATGAAGAGTTAAATGTCTACCTGACTTTGGCAGCACAAAGCTGCAGTCTCCTCTGAATTCTGCTATTCTTTGATTTCATCAAAAGGCATATTTGCATATGGACTGATAAGGTACCTTGGCACTGAGATCTTGGATTTCATACAGGCACAGACTTGGCACAAGACTGATGAAAACTCAATTATGATTTATGTCTATGCAACAGAATTTCCCATTGATTACCTGCCAGAAGCATGATAAAGCAATGTTAGGCCTGAAGCCAATTCTTCCCAGCTGTAATCTCTTCTTAGGTTTTGTACTCTATGCCTTTGCTGGAGTTTCCTGAGCATTTGTGAACAAAAATGGTTCACAGCAATGATCCTTAGATATGCAAACTCGTCTGCAATAAAGGATCTTCTTCTTAGTGTCTTGGTTTACTTTGTATTTACCTTTCAACCATTTGGGGTTTATCCAGCACCTGCTTATGTTCTTTATATTGTTCTGAGTTTTATAGGATGTAGAAGAAATGGAAAACATGGAACTTGTCTATAGTTACCTGGAGGAGGTCAGTTGTCCAGAGATGAAGACGTGATCCAAGAAGCAATTACCTTCTATTATTGATACGTTGGTGAAATTGAGCGACATGACACAGTGATCAAAGTGAAGCCCAAACTAGACTGAGAGGCTTCTTGGTACATGATTATTAATGGAGGAAAGACATTAAAAATAAAAGAAATTACAACTAGGTAGAGAGAATATGGAATGAGGGTCATAAAGGGGGTTCTTGTGGGAAACCTAGCTTCCTTGATAGTCAGATTTCTATTGAGATGTGAACATTTTATTCCTCATATTGAAAAATAATACACTTATTTTAAATATTTAACTTTGAAACAGCTTAAAATATCTAACATTAAAATAGTGCTCTTGGGTGCTCAGCCCTGTTCTAAGCGCTTCATACATATTGGCTCATTTGAATCTCCAAACATCCCCATGAGGAAGTTCTATGATTATCTCCATTTTATAGGCTAGTTAACTGCAGACCAGAGACAGTAAAAGACTTGTCTAAGGTCCCACAGCTAGAGGTGCTGGTGCTGGAGTTTGAACCCAGGCAGTGGGGCCCTGGGTTCTGTGCAGTCAACCACCAACCTGTACAGCCTCTCATCAGTGGAGAACAGAAAGACACGCGCCATGGCTTACGTTGCGGCTCTTCAAACAATAAAAGAGCTGTCCCTTTCTCATTGTGAGGAATAGAAAGGTCACTTCTTTAGGTACAAGGTCACTTACAGTTGGATGGGCAAGGTATCCTCATTACTGCTTAAAGCTGCCAGTTCTCAAGAGCCTTCAATTCTGTAGCATAAGTTCAGTTAGGACTGTATAGTGGGTTGAATTGTGTCCCCTTGAAAAGAGGTGTTGAAGTTGTAACCCCCAGTATCTCAGAATATGACCTTATTTGTAGATAGGGACATTGCAGAGGTAACGAATTTACTTTGTTATGGCAGGTCTAGGAAACAGGGTGAAAGTGGTTTTCAGATATTTGATGTGTCATCCTATTAGTTGAGAACTATTTAAACTCTCAAGAGGGGATCCACTTTCTGCATATAGACAGTAGAACAACCTAAAACCTCCACAGGGAGATTAATGAGATATCACATGCACTAAAAATCTCACGTGACAGCTGAGAACTTCATACAGTTGAAAACTTACTTCAAATTTTATCACTACTTTAAAAACAGTTCACATCAGAATCTGAGTTAGGCTACTGTATTAAATAATGTATAGTTGGATTCTAGGGAAGTAATTTTTTTCCTCCAAAGCTATTCAAGGACCTTTCTCCTCAACTTTTCCACCATTATTTATGCTATAGGTACAGCTTCACTTGATTGGATGAATAATATAATTTATTTTGTATTCTAAGAGGATTGTATTTCCTATCCTAAATTATGTTTTGTTATTGTTCAGTCACTAAGTTGTATCTGATTTTCTGCAACCCCATGGACTGGAGCACACACGACTTCTCTGTCCTCCACTATCTCCCAGAGTTTGCTCAAATTCATGTCCATTGAGTCAGTGATGGTATCTAACCTTTTCATCCTCTGCCGTCTCCTTCTCCTTTGGCCTTTAATCTTTCCCAGCATCAGGGGATTTTCCAGTGAGTTGGCTCTTCACACCAGGTGGCCAAAGTATTAGAGTTTCTGCTGCAGCAACAATCCTTCAAATGAATATTCAGGGCTGCTTTCCTTTAGGATTGACTGGTTTGATCTTGCAATTCAAGAGACTCTCAAGGTCTTCTCTAGCACAACAATTCGAAAGTATCAATTCTTCAGTGTTTAGCCTTCTGTATGGTCCAACTCTCACATCCGTATGTGACTACTGGAAAAACCATAGTTTTGAGTATATAGACCTTTGCTGGCAAAGTGATGTCTCTGCTTTTTAATATGCTTTCTAGGTTTGACATAGCTTTCTTTCCCAGGAGCAGGCATCTTTTAATTTCATGGCTGCTGTCACCATCTACAGTGATTTTGGAGCCCAAGAAAATAAAATCTGTCACTGCTTAATAAGTTATAGCTATCCTTTATTGGACAATAGCCCTAAACTGTATGCCAGGTATTTTATTATCAAATTAAGAGTTTAGTTTTCATAGACTAATGCTTTATATGTGGGACAGTAAACATTAAGCAAAGTTTATTCCTTTGAAGACCACCGCTAACCTCTTCATTCTCTCCTAGATAAATAGATATGTTAGACATATTGAATTGTTGGTGTGCTTATTGAAAATCCCTTGATTTTTATCCTTGTATATAAGATTTGGCTGTTTGAATAGCTCAGTGTAGACAGAGCCCCTCTGTATTATGTCTGTGCATGTACCACTAGCCTGTGTCAAGACTCATTTTAATAAGCAGTTCTGTGTATCTTGTTGTATGAATGGTAACAAAGTTATAATGATTGCTAATTACACCACTTGTTTTGAAGATCCCAGGGAAAGTTTCTGACTGCTCTGAGTACCAACAACAATTTTATAAAACTTTCCCTATTATACTTATGCTCAGATCAGAGCCAATGGGAACAGTCTTTCAACATGGCAGACGATAGCTTCTGTGATTATAAGGGATTGTATATAGCTCTTCCTTCTTTAAAACTTGGCTCTTAATGATCTGGTTAGGCTGACTTCAACCCCTCTCTCTCCTGGCTATAGAGAAAACAAGCAAACACTCTTACATGAATATTAAAGCTCTATTATTTCAAATAAGGAGTGGCCTGAACAAGCCTCTGACCCCGCTGGCCAATTATTGTCCAAAAGAAAGGCCACTTGGCCTTTTCTTCTTTTTCCTCTTTCCAAACAAGTTATTGCCTTTGCTGGATATTCTTATATTTTAGCTGGTTTATGAATAAATAACAATCCCCTACAACTTGTTGTTATTTCCTAGATGTACATTTCATAATGGTTTGTCATGGAACACACAGTGAGAAGTAGTCTACTCAAAGCTAAAAATGCTTTCAGGGCTTTGTGGATGTTTTATTTTGCTTGAAATGGGAGTCTGGTTATCTTCAGCTAATTCAGACTAATGCTGTTTTGCCCATGCTAAATGGAATAGAACTGGGACCTCATCTGCCTGTTCATTTGGATCTACAATGGGTTCAGAAGAATTTTCTGGGAATCATCCTGGCCTGTCTTGCTAATGCTTCCTCTGCTCACCTTTTTGGGGGGCAGGTGGCCTGGCTGTGCGTCAGACATTTGTCTTGATGGCAAGTCTGCAGAGTCCCCACCTTCTGTAAAGGATACAAACTCTAGCCCCAGTTCTGGGCTCTGCTTGGATACAGAGGATGAACTCAATGGTGCACAGAATGCTTCTCTCAATGCATTTGCTGCCACCACACAATATTAATCAAAAGCTGGGAGGAACAATATTTAGAGAGGATTGCCAAGTTCATACACCTCCTGAAACTAAATTAAATTCCTGAGTCAAAACTGATCAGTGAGTCTGGGACACTCTTTTGTTGTGTCAGTCATCCCTGCCTTCTCTTTCTGCCTTTCAGAAGGGCACCTTTTCTCTGTATTATGTCTGTGCATGTACCACTAGCTTGTGTCAAGACTCATTTTAATAAGCAGTCCTGTGTATCTTGTTGTATGAATGGTAACAAAGTTATAATGATAATTATATTACCTATTTTGAAGATCCCAGGGAAAATTTCTTACTGTTCTGAGTACCAAGAACAATTAAACTTTGTTGGGAAATTTGGCATATGGACACTGTGAACTGAGTGACTGATAAGGTTTCTCTTTTCATGTTGGCTGCCAGAAAATTTAGGGCTAGATTTTTGTCCACCTATTGCACATGTGCAAGTTGTGGTGATATGCATTTTTAAACTCATTTCTTGCTGTGCTTCATCTCCTCTCTGGTTTTACTTTCTTCTCTTGCCTTACTTTTAACTGTTGCTATTACATCTCCTGTGTGTCGTTTTATAGGCTGTTGTAAACCTTTTCAAGAATAGAGAAAAATATGAAAATAAACACATATACATAAGCAAGATAATCTCAAACAAGGTTATGAAGGATGGTTGCAGATTGGTTAGTGGAGACAAAATGGGGGTTTTCAGATGCAGGGAGCAACATGAACAGACATACAAAGGTAAAGTGAATGGTCTTGTCAAGGGATCTGATAAAAATCTTCATTATTACAGTAAAAATGATGTAGCAAAGCTGCTCAACTGAGCTCTCTAAACTAGAATATGGAAAAGAGATGCATGATATGAAAATGAAATTGCTTTTAAAATCTCTTAGCCTGATATATTTTATTTCAGGTATAAAGTTGTGGAAATATTTCAGTTGCTATCCACTGGAAAGAAACCTAGAAGCATTCAGAAAATAAAGCACATTGAGATAAAAAAATTGTATTGGTGTCTTTTAGCTTAATACATCTTCCTTTGTTATTTAAATATTTCAGAAAGAGTTAGGTCATGGCATTCTTCATTAATTATCCCTTCCAGAAATCCTGCCTACATCTATTTGAGAAACAACGTGGGAAAACACTAAACATTTTATGGTAAGATTAAGTGTAAATTGGAAATTCAGTTGAATAATGATGGCAATAATTTTAATACAGACAAGAAACATTATGTCTACTTTCTTTACCTAGGAATCTTCTAATATCAAAGCTTCATTTTCGTTGATTAGTTCCACGAGGTTAAGGAATTTGTGTCTAGTTGATAACTGCTATATCCCAGGTATTCAGCCCATTTACCAGAATGTGATAGATGATCAGTACATATTTGTTGAATGAGTGAGTAAATGAAATGCAAGGTTTAGACTATATTTGTACAATCAGGATGAAATTATTTTTAATAGGTGATTTTTAAAAATGTATTTACTTATAATTGATAGATAATTGCTTTACAGTATTGCGTTGGTTCCTGCTATACATCAACATGAATTGGCCTTTGGCTAACATGTCCCCTCCCTCTTGAACCTCCCTCCCACCTCCCACCTCCCACCCCATCCTACCCCTCTAGGTTGTCACAGAGCAGTGGATTTGAGCCTCAATCAGGATAAAATTGATTTGAACTTGGGGAGGCAATGACAGGGACTTAACTTTTGACCCATTTGGGGAATATAGACTAAGGTAAAATTCCTTTTAGAGTTAATATATTGATAGCTACCGGTAACTCAATGTTACCGTTCTATGATTACTTGAAGACCTGTTTTCCCTCTGCAGTTTGGAGCCTACCCCAAAATGATTGTTCTGTGAAATAATTGTCCTGTTAGTGATAGAATAATGAATGCTGGTGCTGTGAGGACCGTAAAGACCAGGAACCCCTCCCTGTAGAGGTAAGGGACTGTGATTGGGAGGTGATACCTCTGGTCCAGATTACTTAGCCCCATTCCTAAGAGACTACAGGGCTCTGCAGTGATGCACACTCACTCTGATGAGATGGCCAAGTCCCTACTAGAATGCTATCTCATCTGTTAGATGAGAATAATAGTTCCTACTTCATAGGATTTTTTTTGAGAATATGATGAAATAATGAATGTATTTAGAAGAGTGCCTGGTATAATTTAAATCAAGAATTCAAAACTATGGCCAAGTTATAGCATTAGAAAGTAAGGCACAATTTGCTTGAGAGTTCAAAGTCATATTATATTAAATTTTCCCTGATGCCCAAGTCGAATGGATTACTTCCTTCTCTACAACACCTATTTAGTGTTTTACAGGCCTGTCACTACTCATCTCTCAAATAGTACCCCCTTGTAAAGGCAGAGTGTGCCTGAATGGTAGGCAATTTGAAATTGTTAATTTTACTTGAATACTTACCAATATTATCCTTCAAAGAAATTAATTCTGTGGTCTGAAACCAAGGCATTGTATACAGAGACGCCTTTAATGATTAGTCCAATTATTCAAATGATGAATCTTTCAGAGAGGAATAATTTAGTCATACTGGCTATTTGTCTAGATAAGGATTTTTCAAATTTCGCACTGTTGACATTTTGGGCTGGATAGTTTTTTGTTATGTGGCAGTGTCCTGTGCATTGTAGAGGGGTTTAGTAGCATCCCTGAGCTCTACCCACTACACATCCGTCCTTCCTCACCAGTTATGACAATAAAACCTATCTCTAGACATTGCAACAAGTGTCCCAGTGAGCAAAATAATCCCCAGGTAAAGAACACTGGGATAGACAAATAATTGCTTCTCTTTATTACATTTTATAATAATCTATGGAATAGATTTTAAAATAAGATCATGGAGTATTCCAGAGGCAATTAAAAAAAAAAGAATGGTAATTCTCCATTCTGGAATGCGCAGAGAGTTGGAACTTTTGATGTACCTCTTGGTTCTCTGGATTGAAGATACAGAAGTTCCACAAGCCTCTGGGACAGCACTGCTCTTGTGCCCATTTAAAAAGTATATGAGCTTCACGTTTGCCCTTCTGTGATGTATTATATAAAGACTCTCCAGTCAAAATTGCTGGAGAATAGTTATAAATATTGCTTCCTTTCAAATATTCTTTGCATTGTTTGTTCATTAATTTCCTGTTTACCACATTTGCCTTGTCTTTTCCAGGTGCACAAAGCATTCTGAGTCATTTTCTAGGTCTATAGGACAGAGTAGGACAGGAGGTTGGAGGTGACTGTGACTCACATCTCAGAGCCTCTCTGCACATCGACAGTGACTAACACACCTGGTGCTTGGAACATCTCCTAGCATGGCTGCTGGAGCAGACTCGCAGCACCCACGCCATCGCTCTCCAGCTGCCCTGCCCCACGGACAATCAGAGCATTGTGCAGAACAGTCCCAGTGCTGTTCAGAGAACATAGCCCAGGGCCCAGGGGTTGCTGTTAATTTGTGGCACTAGATCAAGAATGATACGGTAGGAGCTTTGTGGATGTGCTAAGGAAAGACTTGTATCAACAGCACCTGAGGCTCTGGCCTCTCTCTCAGCCCTCTGTTTCTGTTTCCACTGAAAACAATGCCATATGTATCTGAGGAGTTGGATTTGTTCTGGGAAAACATGCATTAGGAATACACCCAAGCCCACGGTGGGCTGTTTCCACATCCCTTGGTATTTCTCTGTCTCACATGAGGGAGAGTAAGGTTGTGCATGTTTTGTTAGGTGCCTGTTGACTTATGGATCAGGGAGGGGATGGGCAGTGATGGGAGGACAGAAGGAAGCTAAGATGGCTCTGAAAGAACCAGATGCCCCCTGTCTCCATAAAGTGCCCCCTATCTCCTGCTGAAAAAGAGTTTGCATGAAGACCATTTCCATACTCTGGTCATGCTTCAATCATACATGTGACCAGATTACAATAAATCACTCTTAAGTAGTGGAGGTACAAACTTCAGTTTATCAGAACACAAAAGTGGAAAAATATTAGTGACAAGGAAGATTGGCTAATGGAAGGGGCAACAATAAATGAACCATAACTTTTTCCAGACTTATGTGAGAAGAAGGCTGAGTGGCAAAGAACAGATGCTTTTGAACTGTGGTGTTGAAGACTCTTGAGAGTCCCTTGGACTGCAAGGAGATCAAACCAGTTAATCCTAAAGGAAATCAATCCTGAATATTCTTTGCAGAAACTGATGTTGAAGTTGAACCTCCAACATTTTGACCACCTTATGTGAAGATCTGACTAATTAGAAAAGACCCTAATGCTGGAAAAGATTGCAGAAGGAGAAGGGGATGACAGAGGACAAGATGATTGGATGGCATCACCAACTCAATGGACATGAGTTTGAGCAAGCTCCGGGATTTGCTGATGGACAGGGAAGGCTGGCATGCTGCAGTCCTTGGGATGGCAAAGAGTCAGACATGATTCAGTAACTGAACAACAACAACAACAAATAGTTCTGATTTAAACACAGATAAAGCAGAGTTGTGAACAATGTTTAGGGAAAACATACAAAAGAAATGTTGTCACTTATTGAAGTGCTTTTTAACACTACGTTTATATGAAGCGTGGAAGAAAACATAATTTGAACATTAGTGACTTGAGTTGGCACAATGTTTTTATTGACTATTATTCCGAGCTATGGCCATTATGTTTTCCTGTTCTGATATTTAATAAGAATATTTTAAAGAACATTTTTACTATTTTATGGCCAGAGTGCTAACTCTGGCAACAGGAAATTTGTAAAACTGTACGATATAGCCCTTCCAACATGGTTCCATCAGTTATACACCAATAAATAACAGTGATTTCAAGGATGATTAATCATAATCATTATAAAGCACTTTGGCCAAGCCAACATCTGTTTCCATGGATACAGCAGCCAGCCATCCCAGTTTTGTAATTTATATGTTTCAGTTATTGTTCCCAGATGACTGTGAGGACCATTCCACACAATATGACCTTTTAACTTCAGACCCCAATGGACTCTCTGGTTTACATGCAGCCTGTACTCCTTTTGAGAATTTTTTGTTGAGAATTTTGGAGCTCTGAGGAAATGAAGCAGGATTTCAAAGGTCTTCCCATTATTGCTTCCTTGAAGAGGCAAAGTGAAAAAAATTACAGTCAGTAACAAGCAATCAGTAGCGCTGATGATACTGTCAGTGAGTCAGGAGTATAAAGACTCACAAGGCATCAGAATGGCCAACTCTGTGTCATGCTGAAATTGAGTGGAAAGCTGGTTCACAACCAGGTGTCCTGATTCTCAGGCCAGGGCTCATTTTCCCCCCTCAATTATTTTAGACATGTTTTAGTCAGCTCTTTATTGAATGGATTTTTCTTGAAACATACTATGTTCAAGGCTCAGTGCTGGCAAGATAATGGCAAGTCAATAAAAAGTTAAAATGGGTCCTAGTTTCTGTCCTTGTGGCTCAGAAAGAGGCTATTGGGGAGTCTTGCATTGAGCAAATAGTCGAAGAGGCCCCAATGGACAGTTAGCCTGTGACAAATGTCGAGTAGGTGAGAGTTATCATACCTTGAAGGCCTGTCATTAGGCATTAGGCCCAATCACAAAGTTAAGGACAGGCGTCTCTGTGGCAGTGTCACCTAAGCTGAGATCTGAAGAAGGAATGAACTATGTGAAAATTGGAGGAAATAATGTGTCAGGAGCCAACATGTGCAAATGCCCCATGGCAAGAGGAAGCAAGGTGAATTCCAGCACTAGAAGAAGGTCATGACAGGAATGTAGAAATATGGGAAAGAATCTGGATTATGCAGGTCTCGTGTAGCGCATAATGAATATTCTGTAAATTCTAGTTACAGAAAGGATTCACCTGAAGTAGCCCAACTTGGTTGAGTTGCATCAGAATCGGAAAGATTAGCTGGGGCTAGTGATTGGAGTCTCTCTAGCTTGAAGGGTAGAACCATGCTTTGGTCCTTTGCCCCTTTAAATACTCTACTTTGGTTTGTGCCCCACTCACCTCTGCTGTGAAGTCCAGATGCTGCAGATGACAGGAAAGCCTTGATGCTTGTCTGTCATTGGCTACTCTAACTTCATACTCTAATGTATCCAGGGTTCTGATCTCCTCTCAGCAGAGGAGAGAGGCCATGACCTGAATTGTTGTCATGGGGCTGAAAGAATTGGCTTCATGAAGACTTTTCTCTTTCTGTACATAAGATTCAAGATAGTTCTCCCATATACTGAATGTGTAAAACACCACATATGAAGTATAGCTGCCTGCATTAGTTTTACATGCTGTGTATCAAGTAACCATATACAAAGCAGATTAAAACAATGCATATGTACTATCTCACAGCCTTTTTAGGTCAGGAGTCTGAACTTGGCTTAGTTGAGTCCTCTGTAAGGCTTTGATCAAGGTGTCGACCAAGGCTGCATGCTCATCCGGAGGCTTGACTGAGTACAGACTCGCTTCCATGCTCATGCTGGTTGTTGGCATAATTAATTTTCTTGTGGCTGTAGGACTTAAAGCAACTTGCTTCTTCATAAGCAGCAAGGCAGAGCAAGTTGCTTAGCAAGATAGAGTCTTGTCCAGAATAATATAATCCTGGGAATGAAGTCACATCATCTTTGCCATATTCCATTGGTTAGAATAAAGTCGCAGGTAACCAGTCCACAATCAGAGGGAGAGGATTATTACAAGGACATGAACACCACGAGTCAGGGATCATGAAACCATTCTATCTGCCATGCTATTCATGCTCTCACTTCACACATATTCTCAGGGATTGTCTGTGTAATCCCTGGGTGAATTTTGTATTGTCCCTTACTCATTGGGTCAGAGAGACCTCTGGATATGATTTGATTGCCACATAAATGTAACATTGGAAGCCTGAGAGCAAGTGAACTTCCCTTGGTAGAAATCCCCTAGCTTAGTTCCTTGTAGAATGAATGACAGATGGAGCACCAGCTACTTTGGCTTATGAGGGAATGGATGAGGTTTTTCTCTAGTTCACTCTCCTTCCCTTAGAAAGGAATCAGCAATGAGGTCGATAGAATGACACCAAGGAAGGAGCAGGGAACCTGGCTCTAAAGACAGGAGAAAGCAGATTTGGGGTGGGAAAGGGCACTGGCTGAATTGGATGGAGTTCTGGCTCTGTGCCTTTGGTGGGTCATCCCCCTCCCGTGGGATGTGCTAATAAAATGAAACAGGCAATTTGGAACAAGTGATTTCTTAGTCTCTATAGTGGTAGGGTGTATGTGTGCATGTGTGTGAGAAAGACAGAGAGACAGAGATAAAGAGAGACATGGAGATAGAGACAGACACAGAGACTCAGAGATACAGATATAGAGGAATGGGGTAGAGATCAGTTCAGTTCAGTCACTCAGCTGTGTCCGACTTTTTGCATCCCCATGGACTGCAGCACGCCAAGCCTCCCTGTCTGTCACCAGCTCCCAGAGTTTACTCAAACTCATGTCCATTGAGTTGGTGATGCCATCCAACCATCTCATCCTCTGTCATCTCCTTCTCCTCCCATGTTCAATATTTCCCAGCATCACGGTCTTTTCCAATGAGTCAGTTCTTTGCATCAGGTGGCCAAAGTATTGGAGCTTCAGCTTCAGCATCAGTCCTTCCAATGAATATTCAGCACTGATTTCCTTTAGGATGGACTGGTTGGATCTCCTTGCAGTCCAAGGGACTCTCAAGAGTCTTCTCCAACACCTCAGTTCAAAAGCATCAATTCTGCACTCAGCTTTCTTTATAGTCCAACTGTCACATTCATACATGACTACTGGAGAAACCATAGCTTTGACTAGACAGATTTTTGTTGGCAAAGTAATGTCTCTGCTTTTTAATATGCTGTCTAGGTTTGTCATAACTTTTCTTCCAAGGAGCAGTGTCTTTTAATTTCATGGCTACAGTTACCATCTGCAGTGATTCTGGAGCCCAAGAAAATAAAATCTGTCACTGTTTCTATTGTTTCTCCATCTATTTGCCATGAAATGATGGGTGCCGGATGCCATGATCTTAGTTTTCTGAATGTTGAGTTTTAAGCCAACTTTTTCACTCTCCTCTTTTACTTTTATCAAGAGGTTCTTTAGTTCTTCTTTGTTTTCTGACATAAGTGTGGTGTTATCTGCATATCTGAAGGTTATTGATATTTGTCCCGGCAAGCTTGATTCCAGCTTGTGCTTCATCCAGTCCAGCATTTCTCATGATCTACTCTGCACATAAGTTAAATAAGCAGGCTGGCAATATATAGCGTTGATGTACTCCTTTCCCGATTTGGAACTAATCTGTTGTTCCATGTCCAGTTCTGACTGTTGCTTCCTGACCTGTATACAGATTTCTCAGGAGGCAGATCAGGTGGTCTGGTATTCCCATCTCTTTAAGAATTTCCCACAGTTTGTTGTGATCCATACAGTCAAAGACTTTGCCATAGTCAATAAAGCAGAAGTAGATGTTTTTATGGAACTCTCTCGTTTTTCGATGATCCAATGGATGTTAGCAATTTGATCTCTGGTTCCTCTGAAGGGGAAGCTAGAAAGTGAGAGGCTTTAAATCCTAGATTATGACCTTTGGTATCACTTTATCATCCCAAAAGAAAGATAAGACTCAGCAGAAAAATGATTTGCCCGAAGTGTTGTGTTAGTTTATCAACAATGCTGGGCCCAGAGTTGACATTTTCTAATTTCCAGTTTGTGCTTTTTTACTTTGCCATGAATTGCTAGACTAAGGTTGGGGGAGGACTCAGGAGCTTTCAGGAGGATAGAAAAATGGAAGAGGAGAGGAACTCAAGAAAGAAAATGATAAGACCCCTAATTATAAACCTCACCCATTCAGTAGGGCACTCATTGGGCCTTACTGCTTTGAACAAAGTGTTTCTACTTTTAAAAATGTGACTCTCGGATGAATGTTCTGTCACACTTAGGCTGCTCTTTACCATGTTACATAGGAAGCAAGGAGCATTTTGCTTTGTTTTATTGTGTAACACTGGAAGGCTTGCTAAGCATGGTGTATTGTGGGCCTTCTGCAGGGAGTTGATGACCTCACTCAGGCCTTTCTCTGAGCCGTGTAAGTGGTGACTTGTGGCCCTACTAAATCCTTACTAAGGCAAGGCTGCTGACAATGCTGTCACCTCTTGTAGTTAAGGCCAGCGCCCACCCCTGGCCCATGTGTCACAGCCCAGAGAATTTCACTCGGCCTTCCTTGCTTGTTATCTTGAGGATGCAAATGGAAACAACAATTAGTCACATTTTTCACCATCAGATTAGTAAAAATTAAAGACTGAAATAATCAGAGGGGTATAAATGATATAGCCACTTTGGAGAGCAATTTGACAGTTTCCCAAAAACCTAACAGTGCACACACATTTCATTTCTAAACCCCAAAGAGAGAACTCTCTAACTGCTTGCTCAAAGCTACTTGTCATTCAGCATTGTTTATGCAAGTAAAATGTTGGAAACAGCCCACATGAAAACAAGCAATGAAATATCTAAATAGAAAAATACAATGGTGTTTGCTTACATAATTCAACACAATCCAGTGGTAAAAAAGAGTAGACACAATCAAAGTGGTTAGATATTGATAGGTCTCAAAAATATATGCTAAGTGGAAATACTACAGAACAATATGATTTTATGATGCAATTTATTTAACTGTGAAAAGCAACACAAAATAGCAGTATGTATTATTTACGGATGTTGTTGTTTAGTCACTAAGTCATATATGACTCTTTTGTGACCTCATGAACTGTAGTCCACCAGACTCCTCTGTCTATGGGATTTCCCAGGCAAGAATATTGGAGTGGGTTGCCGTTTCCTTCTGCCAACTATATTGGCATCTTCCCCAATGAGGGACTGAAACCGCATCTCTTATGTCTCCTGCATTGGCAGGCTCTTTGTCACTTAGCCACCAGGGAAGGTATATATATCTATCAAAGTATTATAATGGATTGGAAAGTAAAATAGCAAAATGCTGGAATTGCTTCTGAGACAGAGCAAGAAAATGGGGTTAGAGGGTAGGAGACTAAGGAGATGTTAATGATTTATTTCTTTAGAAAACACAAAAACTTAGAATGTCAACATATGATCAATTTTTGTGTGTATGAGGTGGGAATAGGGAACCCTTTGAGATTTTCAAAAGTTTTCGAAAATATCATTAATGAAGAAGCTCACCATTTCATAACAACTGGAGAAATTTGAAACATCATAAATGTACCTTCCTGTATTTGTATGATAAGAGTACCCTGAGCTGAAATGGTTGTCAGAGGGTTAACCTCAATAGAATTTGGGATAAGGGCATGTAAGTGTAGGCATGTAAGGGCATGTATATAATGTGGAGATATAAATGGGCAGCAATGTCCAGAAGTGACCCTTTTGCCAAACACATTCAAATGCATTTAGAACTGCAAAGCTTTTCAAAAAGAAGGTTTTAAATAAACACTTGCTGAATTCGATATGCATGACGATTACAGCTAATTGCATTTTTAATAGAATTATTCTTTGGTGTATAGGAAAAGGAAGTTGAAAAGCAGGAAATAAATTATTTTTTTACATTAAGTTTAGATTTCAGATTGATCCCAGTTGTGATGGAAATTGTCTTGTTGAAGGTTTTTCTGTTGTTCAAATGGGAGCCATGGAATAAAAGCAGTGAGTTAGAGGGGAACCAATACACTTATAATTTTGAAAACAAAGGCAAGATTTGCAGAAATAAACATTTCTACTCAGTAATGTTCAGAAAACCAGACCCCTTGTTGCTTCAATTGCTAGAATAAAGAAATCCAGAGACTCTGCTGGACATCCTCTTTGCTTTCTTTTAAACTGAAGTGATTGAGATAGTTGAATTATGATGTGATCATAGATTTTATATCCAGGAATCCCTTATGGTTGCATATCAGTAAAGCTAAGTCTCGATAGTAAGTTATTCCAAAGGTTGTTAGCAGTAATTCTGTGTGTGAGTCTGTCTTCAGTGTACGTAATCGATGTATCAGTAGATTCGACACTTGTTGTTCAGTAAGGAGGTGTTAAATAGAAATAGGATTACTTACTTGTGTTTCAGCTATGTCTTCCTTCCCAGCTCTAATCCATCCCTCATTTTGTTCTAGATTCTGTCTGTCAAGGAATCTCTGATGTCGTCATTCCCCTTCTTGGAAATGTTCAAGGATGTCTCCCTTTCCACTGAATTAAGGACAAATTTATCAGCCTGTGCTAATGTTCTTCCCTAGTGTTATTCCCCACCGTTCTACAGATTGCCAGGCCAAGTGGTTTTGTTTTTGTTTTTATTTTCTTTTGTTTTTATTCCAACTTTATTGAGACAGTCCAAATGTTTTACATTTGGCATCGTTCCTGATTATTTTTTACTGTTTGCTCATTCTTTTTTCCCTAACTAGTCATACTTCTTCTGTCCCTTCTTCTGTTCAGTTCACTTGCCAATATGATCTAGAGAGAATTATCTCAAAATTCATGACCTCTATGAATATATTCTTAATTCTACCCAGTAGGAACACTTGGTATTTCCTATATATCGTTTAGAGAATAGGTTATCTGTATAATATTGATGATTTTTTTTGACATTCAAAGTCAAAATTTAATGGTTAGCTTGTAAAAAGTCATTTTGGATTTGGTAATTGGGTAAGATAGGCTGCTTTTCTAAGGTCTGCAGAAGACCATTTTTCAAGGTTTAGGCTATTTTGTTTGTTTGTTTTTGTTTTTGTTTTTATTTTTAATTAGATGGTTTTTGCCATACATTGACATGAATCAGTCATGGATTTACATGTGTTCCCCATCCTGAACCCCCCTCCCACCTCCCTCCCCATCCCATCCCTCTGGGTCATCCCAGTGTATTTTTAATTTTTTTTGAATTGGGACTTATTTTAATTTTTTAAAATTTATTTTTAATTGGATGATAATTGTTTTACAATGTTATGTTGGTTTCTGCCATACAACAGTGTGAATCAGCCATAAGTATACATATGTCCCCTTCCTCTTGAACCTCCCTCCCACCCTCTACCCCATCCCTTCCCTCTAGGTCATCACAAAGCATCAGGTTGAGCTCCCTGTGTTATATAGCAACTTCCCACTAGCTATCTATTTTATGCATGGTAATGTATGTTTCAATGCTACTCTTTCAATTCATCCCACCCTCTTCTTCCCCTGTTGTGCCTACAACTCTGTTCTCTATATCTGGGTCTCTAATCCTACCCTGCAAATAGGTTCATCAATACCTTTTTTTTCTAAATTCCATATGTATGTGTTAATATACAATATTTGTTTTTTCTCTTTTCTGACTTATTTCATCTGTATAGCAGGCTTTGGGTTCATCCACCTCAACAGAACTGATTCAAATTCATTCTTTTTATGACTGAGTAACATCCCATTGTATATATGTATTACAACTTCTTTATCCATTCTTCTGTCAATGGACATCTAGGTTGATAGACTTTTGAGTATTAATTTAGTCTTTCTCACTTTATTGCACAGTTCTCACCCATTGGACTTTTCAATGTTTTCCAGCTTCTCGACATCGACTAATTCATATTTATAGCCTTATAGCAGCTAGTTTACAAATATCTTTTGCTTATTTAATTTTTAATTAATTATTACCTGATTGAGTACACAGCTGTATGGAAAAGTTGGCCTTAGTCAGCTATTAACTGACTTGAATTCAGTTGCCAGCTTTTCAATTGACTTAAACTGAAAACTAAGCAAGTGACTTTATAATCTGCTACCTACGTTGTATATGGCAACTTTCCTGGAATAAGCTCAGGTACAAATGTACTTGTTTTCTTGCTGCAATGATGTGGTGAAGCCAGAGGTCAATAGCCTCCAAGAGCTCTATGAGATTCTGCCAGTTTCCTTGGGAGAAAAAGGGTTTTCTTTCTGGCCAATGTTTCTAACTCCGTGGAGTCAGGGAGATTCTACAAACTATTTATTGTAGAGGATCTTATTTACTGTGGTTTGGGAAGAACATATGCCTTCAAGACTGGTCTATCTGGGTAGGCAGGTGTGATGTAGAATGAAATGGCCTTTAGACTCAGGGTCCTTAGACTACTTCAGGACATCCACTCTTTGCCTGAATTTGAACCCTTATTTATTAATTTAATTTATTATCTATTCTTTGTCTTCTTCTAGAACGCATCTTAAGTTGCTTATGGCCAACTCATATATCAAAGCAGTGAGATATAAGAGGGAGAGAAAAGTGATAAGACCAGGGCAAATATGAATTGGAGTCAGAGGAAAGTTAAGTCTGGGGAGTTGGAACCTGAGAGGAATGAGAAAAGCACAAGTGTTCACATTATGTGAGTTTTTTCATAGTTGCTAGAAATGAACATGGAGAAGGAAATGGCAACCCACTCCAGTATTCTTGCCTGGAGAATCCCAGGGACAGAGGAGGCTGGTGGGCTGCCATCTATGGGGTCACACAGAGTCGGACACGACTGAAGCATCTTAGCAGCAGCAGCAGAGATGAACAAGAAATTGGGCTCACGATGGCAACCAATGTGAAAACCAAAGTTGGTCTGGAGCATAGGTTTGATGTCTAAGAAAAATAATCATATCAATTTTGGTGAGAAACAAATATTTCATTACATTAAAATCCAAACTAAGTTGCTCACATGGAACGTCCATTAAGGACAGTGGAAAAAATTCTCGATGCTATATAAAGCTGTGTGACTTTAGCATCATTCCTCAGTAAATGACAGGCACAATTCTATTCAAGGCTCTTCTCAAGAGCCAGTATAACTCAGGACAAGTGCAGACCTTTCTGAGGGATTAGCTTAATTTGAGGGTAAAACCTGAAGTGCTAGAAAAAATGGAAAGATTATCAAAATTTCCTTCATAAATAGCTCTTTCTTCAAGTGAGCTTTGGACATAAGGTAAAAAGCATAGAGTTTATGATTGCAAGAATCCCATGAGGGATTCTTTATTATTAATTGAGGGTACATCATTAATTATTGAGTGGCTCTTAGTCATGTTGTATAGTGAATTATTTTATTATTACCACTTCTACCAACCTCACGCCCCCATCCTCAGAAAGTATCTTTTTAATGCCCACAGCAATATGTACATTTGTTGTTGTTCAGTCACTAAGTTGTGACTCTTGCAACCCCATGGATTGCAGCACACTTTGTCTTTCACTATCTTCCAGGGTTTGCTCAAATTAATGTCCATGGAGTCGGTGATGTTCACAGTTGGTGACTAATGAACATGAGTTGAATTAACTGTGCTAGCAGCCAATTGAAAATAAACCCCAAGTTTATTTCTCTTTAGAAACTGACTGTTAAGTACAAAAGATGTATCACAGATGATAAAAGTTTTCAATAATCAAATGCATCAGCATGGAATATCTAGTTTGGAAGCCAATGGTAAAATGATCCTAAGAATTGTATCCATGAAGTAGAACTTCAGGAAGTTTTAAAATAAGGATGAAGGGATGGTCAGAAAATATATTCTAGTCTATATATATATATATATATGTTTGGGAGAAGATTTATGGAAGTATGGAATAACAATTCTAACCTTATTTCCAGAAGCCCAAGCCCACAAAATGGCTAAAATGGACATTTCTATGATGATTATTTAATTTATTTATTTATTTTTGATTATTTTATTTTAATCAAAACTGTCCCATGTAATGGGACCTCTACGTAGTAGAGGTTAGTATATAGTGATGTATGAAAAGAAACCAGAGTGGCTACATGAAGACCTCAGGTTCACAGGACTAGGACTAAGGATGTTTTCTGACTTTACATCCAAACCTTTAAGAGACCTATCTTCTGCCTTTCAAGTCTGCTAAAGATAAATTTGTAAACTGATGCATGTTAGACAAGGAAGAGCAAACTTTCCACTTGTCAGCTCTCCTCCTCCTCACCATCTTATCCAGCTATGTCATTTTTATTCGTCAGTTCCTTCTCATTTGTGTTTCCTTCTTGCCAATGTGTAAAAGTAGAGCACAAGATAGAACATCTAGTGTGTATAGGTACTTACAGATTCATTCTTCAATTTGGGGAATGAGGTAAGGAAGCCTATTCTTTGAAGAATGTTACAACAGTTCCTGACAAAGCAAGAGGGATGTGACATATACTTACTTGATATATCAGTTACAACTTGGGTTTGGTTGTAAATATCAAACACCAGAAATAATTATAGCTTAGACAGAAAGAAAATGTACAAGAAAGATAGAAAATGTACCATGGACATCTAGGACTGGCCCTCCAAAGCTGGGAGAGCAGACCCATGGTGTCATCAGATTCTAAAATTCTTCCTGCTTCACCAGCCTCAGTATTGGCTGCTAGTCTCTGCATCAGCCTATGAACTGAGACTGTTTTTGGGTGTCCAGGCCTTCATTATATCCAGTGAAACTGGCAGCAGAGGGAAGTGAAGGAAGAAAAAAATCTGCTCATTTTTCTTTGTAAGAATGGTCTTAAAGAGGGATCCAGTGTGTAGTATAGAGTGGGTAGCTTTGGCTTATATCGCCTTGCAGAGAGCTTGACCACAGGCTGCAGAGGAGCTGGAAAACTAAGGTTGTTCCTGGCTGGAGGCGGGAACTGTTTCTGACTATTTCTGCCCCACTGAAAATGGAAGTTCTGCTACAGATGTGAGTAACAAAGGGAAGATGCCACAAATGATTTGGAATCAATTATTAGAATTTCTAGTTTCTGATGATTGCATCAAAAATAATCATCAGAAGAAAAAGTTAGACTTTTTTCCCCCAACTTAAATTGATTTCTCACTTAAGTCACTCTTTTTGGGTTGCATCTACTCTTGATCTCAGATCTAAATAAATCTCATATGTTTTTATAGAAAAAAATAAAGGAAAAAGAACCAATAGACATCTCATTTCTTTTGTTACCTCTTTAATGATAGTTGTTTTAAAAATTCTCAAAATGCTTATAGTAAATTCCACTTTTAGTATTATGATATTTATTTCTTTCCTAATGCTTCCCGGGACTTCCCTGGTGGCTCAGATGGTAAAGCGTCTGTCTACAATGCGGGAGACCTGGGTTCAATCCCTGGGTTGGGAAGATTCCCTGGAGAAGGAAATGGCAGCCCACTCCAGTACTCTTGCCTGGAAAATCCCATGGATGGAGGAGCCTGGTGGGCTACAGTCCATGGGGTCGCAAAGAGTCAGACACGACTGAGCGACTCCACCACCAATATTGCTTCCCATTTTTTTGCATTTATAATCTTCACTATTTGCTTGTATTTAGAAAAATGAGGACTCTTTCCAACCTCATGTGAATTTATATCACTATTTTTTTGCTTTTGGCAAGAATTTTTGTGTAAGATTAGGACTACTTACCTTCAAATTCTCCATGCCAAGTTTAATTATGTCTTAATTCAGAATAACTTTAAGTGAAAGATGATAAGAAAGACAGCTACTTAGCTATTTTCAGTTTCTAACTTTTACTCCATGGCACCAAATTCCTGATCCTTTTGAAGTTAGATGTAAAAGAAAGCTGCTTTTATAAGGTAGATTAGGAAACATTTTGAACCCCTTCCCTTTCATTCCTTCATATTTACCAAAAAGTAGTTTCTTTCTGTCAGAGGTCCTTCCATTGTTTTCTTTCTTTTAAAAGATGGCTTATTCACTGCACATGAAAATTCCTTAGAATTCCTCTAGAAATTTTCCACCACTCATCAAAGCTCTTGTAATGTGTTGTTCTTTTAAAGTTATTATTGAAAAATAGTTTAATTTTGAACATAGGCAAAATGAAGCATCTAGAATCTTTCAGTGTTAACACAGTAGCTTCACACTGGCATATTTTTTAAATTTCATATTTTATTGCATCTAAGATATATCATTATTTTATGTACCTCTAAAAAAGGAGGGGCTTCTAATTGAAATGCAGGACAATATCGATTATAAGACACATCCTGATTTTACAGCTGTTGGCATGTTAAGAATGTGCTTTTTAGAATTGAGAAAATTCTAAATTTACTATTATAATAACTACATTGTGTTCCATCAAGTTGATGTTCTATAATTTACTAAGTCATTTTGTTGTTGTTCTGCATTTATGGTGTTTCTAGGTTTTTGTCAATAGTTACCTTATGCATGTGGGGCTTCCCAGGTGATGCTAGTGGTAAAGAATCCACCTGCCAATGCAGAAGACATAAGAGACGCGGGTTCCATCCCTGGGTGGAGAAGATCCCCTGGAGAAGAAAATGGCAACCCATTGCAGTATTCTTGTCTGGAGAATCCCATGGACAGAGGAATCTGGTGGTCTACAGTCCATAGGATCACAAAAGAGTTGAACACAGCTAAAGTGACTTAGCAGGGAAACTTGTCCATGTAGATTTTTTGTGGTGGTGATGTTGGTGGTTTAGTTGCTAGCTGTATTCAACTCTTGTGACACCGTGAACTGTAGCCTTCCAGGCTCCTCTGTCCATGGGATTTCCCAGCCAAGAATACTGTAGTGAGTTGCCATTTCATTTTCCAGGGGATCTTTCTACTCTAGGAATCAAACCTGGGCCTTCTGTACTATAAGTAGATTCTTTAGCACTGAGCCACCAGGGAAGTCAGGTTTTCTATCAGTTCAGCTCAGTTCAGTTCAGTTGCTCAGTCGTGTCCAACTCTTTGTGACCCCATGAATTGCAGCACGCCAGGCTTGTCTGTCCATCACCAACTCCCAGAGTTTACTCAAACTCATGTCCATCGAGTCGGTGATGCCATCCAGCCATCTCATCCTCTGTTGTCCCCTTCTCCTCCTGCCCCCAATCCCTCCAGGCATCAGGGTCTTTTCCAATGAGTCAGCTCTTTGCATCAGGTGGCCAAAGTATTGGAGTTTCAGATTCAGCATCAGTCCTGCCAATGAAGATCCAGGACTGATCTCCTTTAGGATGGACTGGTTGGATCTCCTTGCAGTCCAAGGGACTCCCAAGAGTCTTCTCCAACACCACAGTTCAAAAGTATCAATTTTTAGGCGCTCAGCTTTCTTCACAGCCCAACTCTCACATCCATACATGACCACTGGAAAAACCATAGCCTTTACTAGACGGACCTTTGCTGATAGGTTTTCTATACTGCTGAGTAATTTATTTATTTTTTAAACTTCCTGGATTGTCTGGATCAAAAGATTAATGAAAATTCATATGGTTCCTGCTATTTTACCATTGCTTTCCAAAAATGTTGTACTAATTTCCATTGCCACTAGCAGTAAATGAAAATATCAGTTCCATGGGAAAACACTCCAAATGATGGGAGCTATTTTAAAAACCCCAACTTTAAAAAAATTCTAAAATGCTTCATAAATATTTCTGTAATTTATGTATATTTGAAACAGTAAGGATAAATATCTTTCCTCATGCTGTTTATTAAACTTTTCCTTATTGAAGCTTATTTACCAACCACCTATAGTTTTGGTTTCTCTAAGTTATGTCCATTTATCACTAGAACAGGGCTTCCCTTGTGACTCAGTGGTATAGAATCTGCCCGCAATGCAGGAGACCTGGGTTCAGTCCCTGGGTTGGGAAGGTCCCCTGGAGGAGGGCATGGCAACGCACTCCGGTGTTCTTGCCTGGAGAATCCCATTAATACAGGAGCCTGACAGGCTGTAGTCCACAGGGTTGCAGAGAGTCAGACACGACTGAAGTGAATAAGCCGTAGCAGCAGCATCACTAGAACAGTTGCTGTGTTGTGTGATAGAAAAAAAAATTAAAAATCTAGTCTTTATGTTGAATAAGGTTGATTATGGTGGTGGCATGGTGGGTGATGTGGAAAGAGAGGTGCTGAGGCTCCTGTTTTAGCAGTGATGTGAAGTGACGTGAGTCGCTTAGTCGTGTCTGACTCGCTGTGACCCCCTGAACTGTATGTAGCCGGCCAGGTTCCTCTGTCCATGGAATTCTCTGAGCAAGAAGACTGGAGTTGGTTGCCAATCCCTCTAGCAGAAAGACCAAGAATTCCCCGAACCTGCATTTCCAGGATCTATAGGAGGCCAGTGTTTTTGCTTTCTTTTGTCTTTAATGGACATTGGGTGATGGCTGCTCTCTATAAAGAATAATGACTTTGGTGTTAAGTCTATCAGTTTTAACTCATTTTGATATTTAGTAGCTGTATGGTGTTAGGCAAATTACTTGAAGTGTAATCTAAATTGTGATATTAATCTTCACCTAGCAGGGTATTAAGAACATTGGATGAGTTAATGTTTGAAAAGCATCTAATGTGGGGCCTGGTCTGCAATAGTCTTCTTAATTCTCTGGTGGCCCCTGTGGAGGTCGGAGCAGGTCATACACAACATGAGGGTACCACATTTCAGGAGATGCCATTGGTGTAATAGTCATTGTGGATTTCTATATTTATTACAATTTGATAGACATTGTAGCTTTTTATATAGTACTGTCTTGAAGTAACTAAATCAATATATTGTGACAACATTTCATAAATGTTGAGAACGTTTTCTAATTTGCGGAGGAAAATAAAGCTACTGATTAGATCAAAGTTTTATGAAACACTAATTTTATCATTACTTTATGTGTTTTTCTTATTACCAAAAAATTCACATTTGTAGTAGGCAGAATAATGTTCCCTCAACTCCTTAAAAATATCCAGGTTCCCAGAACCTGAGGATATGTTACCTTACTTGACAAAGGGGAATTGAGTTTGCAGATGGAATTAAGATGGCTAAAATCAACTGTCCTTAAAATAGGAAGATTTTCTTGGATTATCCGACTGTGCCCAATGCAGTCACAAGGGTCCTTAGAAGTGGAATAAGGAGGCAGAATAAGAGGTCGGAGAATTGCAACGTGACAGGAACCTGCTCATTATTGCTGGCTTTGAAGATGAATAAAGGAGGTGACAGCAATAAGCCTAGGAATGTAAGCATATTCTATAAGCTGGAAAGGGCAAGAAAGTGGGTTCTCTCTCCTAGAGTCTCAAGAAAGGAACACAAGCCCTCTTGACGCCTTGATTTTGACCAGTGAGACCCACTGGTGGTTGAGTTTTTTTCCAGGCAAGACAGGTGTGGGTTGCCATTTACTTCTCCATTAGGTACTTATAAACTACAAAACTGTAAGATAAAAGATTTGTATGTTTAAGGCACTCAGTTTGTGATAATTTGTCGCAATAGCGACAGAAAACTAATATTGTTAGCAGGAAATTTAGAAAATATGGACAGGAAAAATCAAACAAAGTAAAAGTCATTCATATTATTTCTCAGTTCTGTCTTCTGAGCAGCTCCAGAAGCAGTGACATCCCAATAGCAATAAACACCCCTGTCCCCAGACTTTGGTATGAAAAAGGAACAATAGTAACTTTATAATGGAGGTACCTGGAAGACTGCACTTTAACCAAAAGGCACTTTTACCTCTGTGATACTCTTCTTAAAAAATGATAATCTCAGTCTAAGCCTGAAAAATAAAATCAGAGAAATACAAATTGAGGCACAGTGTACAGTCTGGCCAGTATACCTCAAAAGTGTCAAGGTTCTGATGAACAAGCAAAGACTAAGAAACTGTCATAGACCAGAGAGACTCAGGAGACATGATGCCTAAGGGCAAAGTGGAATCCTGGAAAAGAAAAAAGACATCATTAGAAAAACCTAGTAGAAACTAACTGAAGTCTGGACTGGAGTTAATAGTAAGGTAACAATACCAATCTCTCAGTTTTAACAAATGTGCCACAGTTATGAAAGATGTTGACAGTAGGGGAAACTGGGTGACAGGTACATGGGACTGTCTTTCCAACTTTTCTACAAATTTAAAGTTGTCCCGGAATTAAAAAAAAAAGTGCCTTTCACATAATCCCATTGCTTGAAAATGGCTATTAATATTTTGTAAAAATGAGGGACTTCCCTGGCGTTCCAGTGGTAAAGACTGCGCCTTCCAATGCAGGAGGTATGGGTTCGATCCCTGGTTGGTGAGCTAATATCCCACATGCCTCATGGCCAAAAAATCAGTGTCAAACAGAAGCAGTATTGTAAAAAATTGAATAAAGACTTTAAAGATGGTCCACATCCAAAAAAATATTTTATAAAAGTGAAATTAAATTCTATAATTGTGGTTCACCAGGTTTTTTACTTGTCAGCGTATTAGGACATTATTCCATTGGTAGAACCATGAGAGACACCTGTCTCTTCCTAGTCTGTGGTTCTTTGAGATCCTTTGGTTACTTAGAGGGAAACTGATTGGTCAGCAGAATCTCAAACTGTATTGACCATATGACATTTATCATATCATGAGAGGGAGGCTCTGCCTGGCCTTGGTTTGGTCCAAATCTCACTCCACTTGTGAAAGAGAGAAGCTTTAATAAGGATTTCATGAGCTTTCATGTTCATGACACTTCAGTATATTCTTGACTCTGTACAATTGTGCCCCTCCTAAACACACCCAGAACAAGAAGGACTTGAGAAGAGGTTCCTTGTTGCTTTAACACAAGGGCACTGTCTGTCTTTATAATCCATGATTTTTGATGCCACCAACAGATTTGACATTGTACTTTGAAGGAAAGAAAAATCCCAAATGACTATTTACTATTTGCCAGTCACTAAATATTTTATGTGCATCATTTTATTTAATCCTCAAAGCGATCCACTGAGGAAGGAAATGTTCTCATCCCCATTTCAAATATTTATAGAGAAAGGTTAAGTAACTTGCCCAAGGATACAAGTAAGTGGCAGAGCTAAGTTTCAACTCAGGCATCATGGCTCTAGCTGGAATACGTGATCATGGTACTATGCTGTCTCCTCAAGGGACAGTTATCTACATTGTGAGTTTGGGGAGAAATCACAGAATTTACTCTATGAGAACTAGTTGAGGAACAGCAACAACAGCAAAAGCAACAACAAAATTCTTTTGCAATTGTCTTTTGTTGCCTTGCCATTCTGCTTAGAGAAGATACTGTCAGGGCAGGCAGCAGAAAAAGTTGGGAAAGAGTAAACTAAAGAGCTCTCTGCCACTCTACAATATCATCCCTACTCCAATTAATATTAAACCTCTGTGCTGGGCTTTGTTAAGTCACTTCAGTCGTGTCTGACTCTTTGAGACCCTATGCACTGTAGCCCCACCGTGGAATTCTCCAGGCAAGAATACTGGAGTGGGTTGCCGTGTCCTCCTCCAGGGGATCTTCCCCACCCAGAATCAAACCTGCATCTCTTACTTCTGCATTGGAAGGTGGATTCTTTACAACTAGCGCAACCAGGGAAGCCCCAAACCTCTGTGTGATTGGCTTTAATTTCAATATCTGCCCTAACTATTTTTTACAGTGTCCTTTTTGATGAATCATCATGTCTCACATCAGAATAATAGACCTTAAAACTTCTGCAAGTTCATAAAAGAGAGTGTGGCAATATCTTTAAAATGCTTATATAAACTGCAAAATGCTATGTGAATATTAAACATCCTATTATAACCTATTTTTAAAATTAGAATTCTTTTTTATACAAATGTTCGGGTGTATCTGTCTAGTTGTTAATGCTAAAACTAAACAGAACTTAGATATAATTTTCTCTTACCATTGTTTTCTGTCTTGCACATTTCTTTGTGAGTAGAATTAAATTACAACCAAAAATAGAAATGCATTTGTTAGCACCTGGTACCATTGTTCTGAAAGAAAGATTTTTTTTTTCCCTGATGGCAAACCTTCCCCACACTGAATAATATACTATTGAATTTGCATGTTAAAAAAATGTGTGCACTGCTTTTTTATAATTAAAGATAAGATTAACCTGTGTGTTGAATTTTCCTCCAACAACAACCTGAAACATTTTCATGTTAATTTTACTGAAAACAGAGTGAGAGTAATGGGTAATTATTTTCTGCTGACATTTTCTCCCATTAGATTGAATGTGCATTTTGGGACTGAGCTGTCAGTTTTGATTTCAGCTTAGTTTTCATGTAGAGTTGGTGCATTGAGATTATTTTCCCATTATTGTTTAATACGTGCTTTTTTATGGGAGTAAAAGTAATTTGAGGCCATCCTGTCAATCATTTTTCTCAAAGTTCAGACACATATACGAGAAATATCGAAAGTCTTGAACCATCTGTTTCAAGCAGTCTAACTTATTTACGTATATAAAGCTCCTGCTTTTGTAGCCTTTTTAGAAATGACCATGGTTTTAGCTTAAATAATTTAATGAAAATCTATATAGTGTTAGCTAATGTCGTGGACTAAAAAGTAATTTTATTTGTTTATACAAATGAATCCATTCACTCATTTTTAAAGCCACGCTCCTATGTATATTACATTAATTGGATGGCATTTATCTAGTTAGTTCAGAGTATAATGTCAACTGATCTCATCTTTTTGTAGCATTTATGAAAATTTGAAGTTGGATCACATGAAGAAATTCTGACTAATATAATTATTAATAATTAATGAGGAGAACTTTATTTTCATTTTATGCACTGATGGTTTAGTAACAATGTTTTTTATTTGTTATTCATTCTTCACACACTTATTATGTACCTACTCTATAATCACCCTGTTAGGTGGAAAGAAAGGTCCTAAAATCTATGACAAGGTCTGAGCTCCAGGTACCAACAATTCAACAGCCTGTAAAGCTGTATTAGAGTTTTATTTGATAAGTTTTGGGGAACTAATGAATGTTTTTCATCAGCAACAACATGGAGATTTAGAGAATTTAATTGACCATGGTATATAGCTTGTACAACTTAAGGGGCTGGTAGGAACACCTCATGTGAGGATGTTACAGCAGTACTGGAGGCAAATGAGGATGGTGGCATTTAGATATGTGGATAAAAGAGAAACAGCTGGAGTTGAGGGGAGTCTAAATATCCTGACAGTTGACTAGCTACCTCTGAAGATTTGTATCTCGCTGAACAGATGGATTAATTTAGAGATATAGTTAAGTCTGGGAGAGACTCTGGGTCAGAGTGAAGGTTGTAGTTGTTTTTTTTCCTTCCAATTTTACGGCGATGTAATTGACATACAACAGTGTATAAGTTTAAGGTGTATAGCATAATGATTTGACTTACAAATATCATGAAATGATTACCACAATAAATTTACTCAACATCTACCATCTCATACAAATATATAGATACAAAATGAAAAAATATAACATTTTTTTTTTCCCTGATGAGAACTCTTAGTCACACCTGGTATGCTGGATCTGTGTACTCTCATCCACCCAAGGGTGTGGCCCTTGTGGTTATATCTTCCTTCAACATGAAACTCTCTTCTAGATTACTTATTTCACATACAAGCATGTTGAAACGTTTCCCATCTTTAAAAAAGTACATTTCCTTAATAGAGTGGTCAGTATTTGCTATCTTCACTTCTTAATCTCTTCTCTCTTAAATTCATTTCAATCAAGTTTTCTTCCCCACTCCTGAACCAAAACTGTTCCTGGCAATATTATCAGTGACCTCCATCTATTAAAATCCATTGGTCAGTTCTGAGTTCTCTACTCTTCAATACTTTGGCCACCTGATGCAAAGAGCCAACTCATTGGAAAAGATTCCGAGGCTGGGAAAGATTGAGGGCAGGAGGAGAAGGAGAGGATGAGATGGTTGGATGGCATCACTGACTCAATGAACATGAGTTTGAGCAAACTCCAAGAGATGGTGAAGGACAGGGAAGCCTGATATGCTGCAGTCCATGGGGTCACGAGTCGGACATGACTTAGTGATTGAACAACAACTTATTAAAATGCCAACAAACTTTCACATCATTAATTCTTCTGGAAATTCTTTCTTTACTTGGCTTCTAGGTTACACAGTATCCAGATTGTTCTCTCTCCCTGAATACCCTCTGTCAGGCTCTTTGCTGGACCTTCCTCTTCTCCAGACCTCTAAACATTGGAGAGTCCTGGGACTTGTTCCTTGTGTATTCTATGTGGAATTGTCTCATTACTCCTTTGGCTTTAAATGTTAATTGAATGCTAATGATGTTAAAATTAATGTTTCTAGACTCAAATTCTTCCTTTAGTTCAACATCTATGTCTCTCTTTGGATATTTAGCAGTCATTGCAAACTTACTATGTCCAAAAAAGGATTCTGTATTTCTGTGCTCTTATGCACTGCCTCTTGCTCAGTTTTCCTCATCCAATTAATAGCAGCAAAATAAACAAAGGGAATCAGGCCCAAGAACGAGGAGTTATCTTTGAGTCCTCCTTTCCCTGGTGGCTCAGACAGTAAAGAATCTGCTTGTAACATGGGAGACCTGAGTTCAGTCCTTGGGTTGAGGAGATCCCCTGGAGGATGAAATGGCACCCCACTCCAGTATTCTGGCCTGAAGAATCCCATGACAGAGGAGCCCGGCAGGCTACAGTCCATGAGGTTGCAAAGAATCAGACATGACTGAACAGCTAACACTTTGAACACCTTCCCTAAAATCCCACATCTGGTCTACCAGAAAGCCCTGCTAGCAATGCTCCAGAATTTATCCTGAATTCAACCAATTTTCATCATCTCCACAACAGCTGTCCAAGACACCATCATCTCTCAACTGGATCACAGCTGTAGCTGGCCAAATTGCCTTCCTGCTTCAACTCTTATTTAGCTTTAAGGTTTAGTACTTATACAATGGCTAGAATAACCTTTCAAAATTTAATCAGGGACTTCCCTGGTGGTCCAGTGGTTAAGAGTCCACCTTCCAATGCAGGTGATGTGGGTTCCATCCCTAGTCAGGGAACTAAGATCCTACATGTTGAGGGGCAACTGGGCCCATGCGCCACAACTGGAGATAGCCCAGATGCTGCAATGAAGACACTATGCAGCCAACATTTAAAAAAAATGTAATCAAGTCACTTTCTTTGCTCAAAAGCAGTCAAAGCTTGCCATCATAACTAGAAGAAAATCCAAAACAAATTCCCATGGCAAGGCTAATTCTTCATGATTCTCATTTCTTACTATCCTTTCCTCAGCCCCTCCCATGTTCCTCAAACACAACCACCTTGTTTCTCTCTGTCATGCCCAATTTTTCCCTCACAGGGATGCTTCCCCACTAGATCCTCATTTCTTCAGGTCTTGGCCAGAAAGTCATTTCCTTAGAAAGGTCTTTTTTTTTTTCTGACTTCTATATCAAATAGCAGCCCTTCCACCTCCTGCCATTGCTGTCTTTCTCTTTACTTGGATTCTCTCTTTATCCTAGCATCTACTTGCTGCAACTGTAAGGTATATTATTAATCATTTTTTGTTCTTCTCACTCTCCACACCCACCCCAACCTAGAAAGCAAATTCATGAAGGCAAGAGCTTTATCTATCCATCTGTATTTGTAGCATCTAGAAAAGTGGTGTCTGCATATAAAGGTGCTCTAATATTTGTAGAGGGCTTCCCAGGTGGCTCAGTGGTAAAGAATCTGCTTGCCAATGCAGGAGACGTGGGTTCAATCCCTGGGTCGGGAAGATCCCCTGGAGGAGGAAATGGCAACCCACTCCAGGATTCTTGCCTGGGAAATCCCATGGACAGAGGAGCCTGGCAGGCTATAGCCCTTGGGGTCACAAAAGAGTCAGACAAGACTTAGCCACTAAACAACAATATTTGTATAATTAAAACAAGTTTAGTTTTTGAAAAATAATATCAATATATTGGAGTCTGCTCATAGTTTACTCTTGCCTGTAAGTCCTTTCCACATGTGCTTATCTTTAAAGAGGAGCCCATTCTGTTTATACCCAGAGCTTCTCTTTAAGGTTCACCTCCACTATAGGGCTGTTCCAAGGCCAGTCTTGGAGCTAAGTCCATATGTGAGCATTTGGGAAAAATCTTGATTTATTAAAAAGAACTGTTTTTGCATTGTGTTTCCTTTGAGTGAATAGAAAGATGAATTGCAGCAAGTACAGATTCTCCCTCTGTCATTGAGTTTTATGGCTGAATGGCTGAGTCTGCATAAGTTTTGCTGGCAGGAGTAGCAGAATGAGGACAGGAGTCAAGGAGATGTGCTTTCTACTCCTAGCACTGAGAAAAAAGAAGGTGGAAGGTGACTGGTTACCTAATTTCATAATCCTTAGCGCTCAAGTTTCCTTTTCAAAATTAGAAATTGCACCAGAGACTGGATAGTATCTCTGATGCCTTCCTGCTCTAATATTATCACACAGTTCTTCTATCAAAAAAGACACTCCAAGATGAGCCTTAGCCATTGTTGTCAGATATTCTGTTCAGTTGCTTCATGTATAATGCAAACATGGACACAGTTAATCCCTGTGAACCATCTGGCTTCTTCTGAAAAACAGAGATCTGTGGTACATTGAACGACCCCCTTGCTGCTGATTCCAAGAGTTGTTGGATAAATGCAGCTGAGAGCTGGAGCTCGTGCCTGAAAGCCAGTCATGTGTCTCTTCCCAGCTTTTTGTTCAGTCACATCATGCTGTGTTGGTACATTGAAATTGACCACGGTGGTATTTAATAGTATTTACACCAAGGAAGTACTACAAATCAGAGTTTTTCTCTCCTACTCCACTTCCTGCTAAGAGTCAGTTGTTAAATTTATTTCTCACCATACCACCAGGTAAGTGTGAATGGGTATCACCATCATTAGATGACTAAATCAAGGAATGTCTGACTTAGAGTGGTACACAGGGGTACATGACACAACTAGAGTGCATAGAAAACCCACATGTACAACCACCGCCACTACCATCCCTCTAACACACTTGATAGAGAAGTTACTTATTGAGGCACAAGAATAAGGATTTTATGTGACATTTAACACTGCAATGGTTCCTGAAGTTATTATTATTACTATAATTTTTCTGGACAAGGAAGCAAAACTGCAGAGGGGTTAAATAGTGTACCCCAGATCATACAACTGGCGGGTGACAGAATGTGAACTTGTGCCCAGGTTTCTCTGATTCCAGTCCTGAGGCTACACTGTTTCCCTGACACATGATATACATACGGACACATTCTTATCTATATGTACATTTATGGGTTTAAAGATAATTCTTTTCTCTCTGCTTGTGGTGATTGTTTCTCTCTTTCTTCACAAAGGGCAAAAATGTAATAAATACCCGTATCACACCAGAGACTTGTTTGTTCTCCAAAACATTTAGCACCTAAGGATTAGTTCAGAAGTGGGCCTGAGGATCTTATCTGAGTTGATGTCATCAGAAAGGCACAGTGATATGGAAGATGCCCACATTTTTGATCTTGAAAGTTTTATCTCTTCTTGCTGGCAAAATAGCTGAAAATGAAGCTGCTTAACCTTAGGCAGATCACTTTATCCTCAAAATAAATTGCTTCTTAAAAAGTGGTTGCATAATCTTTAAATTAAAACTCCAAACCCACAGAGGAAAAACGTTACCAGCACTGTGCTAGGTTTAAAGGAAAGTGTCCATTAGCTTCCAGGACATGCTAAGGAAGCTAATCTCGGAATGGGATGAAAGTTGTGGGAGTACCGGTTATGCCTTTGATCCACTACCCATATGGCATTCTCGACAGGATTATGTAAATGACCTTTAAAAAGGATTTTGGAGCAGTCAGACCTGGAAACATTTATAGATTTTCACATCTGAGTATCTGATCAGATGAAAAGGAAATTAAGCTTTTCTTCATTAACTTCAACCAGAAGCTCCCTTTTCTAATTTTTCCTTACATAAACGTCTTTAGAGATGACAGTGGCAGGGCTGCTCAAGAGGCCTGCGGTGAGTAAAGAAGGGAAGAAACGAACACTTGCTATAGAAATAGTCCATTTAAGCATATTGATCAGCTTTTTCTCCTGGGGTATTTGGTTGAAGTAGATGGCAAGGGGTTTGAGAAGTTAGGTCAGGGATTTCCACCAGGTGGTAGCACTTGGACCAACTGTAACATCTGTGTCAAAGGGTTTATAAGAAATTAAATATGCTAATATAAATTTGGCTATTGTTCTGGGGAAATATGTGAAGTATTCCTCTATAAGGAATCTGTCTACTCTGTAAGATGGAGGAGGGTCATTTTCAGTGTTTTTTTTTTTTTTTTTAATTCATTTGCCCGCCTCTGGTCTTAGTTGCAGCATGGGAGGATCTTTGCTGCATCATGCAAGATCTTTCATTTCAGCTCGCAGACTCTCGAGTTGTGGCGTATGGGCTCAGCAGTTGCAGCACACTGGCTTAGGTACTCTTTGACATTTGGGGTCCTAGTTCCCTAATCAGGGATTGAACCCATGTACCTTGCATTGCAAAGCAGATTCTTAACCACTGGACCACTAGGGAAGGCCCTTCAGTGTGATCTTGAGTTGTTTATAGACTGATTCTGCTGGTCCAGACAACAAATTTTTGAGAAACACTATGGTTTTCAATTTCAACTTTACATTAGAATCATTGCACTGAGAGAAAGAGATTGCCAGAGAGAGAGAGAAGCAAAGCTTGGAACCTACTTCAGGTCAAAATCTCTGGGTTGGAGTTGGAACATCTGTGCTTTTTACAAGCTTCCTAGGTGATGTTCATGTGCAGCCAGGGTTGAAAACTACAAACCTAGATCGACCTCTTCACTTTTAGTCTTAAGAGATGTAACTTGTGCCAGGTTACACTTAATTTAGTTCAATTCAACAAATGTTTATTTGCCCAGTTGTGAGTTGGACTCTGCCTCTGAGCTCAGGGCACAAAGATGAAGGCACTGTTGACATGGAAAAGAAGTAGGTTTGTTCTTCCCCAACCCGGCTGTCCCTGAATTCCTCGCAGACCTCCTAGGGCTTTGTAGGATATTTCCATTATTTCAAAAATGCTATCAAAGACTCCATGTTTTCCATGATAAGTTGACACAGACTAACTCCAAGGTCTAATTTATTTGCTATTCGTTGGAGTTCTGTTAACTAGATGTGTGACAACTCTGGTGTTGTGCTCAGCAGGAGCTCCAAATCTGGGAGCAGATATCACAGTAGTGGTTGTGAGCGTTGGCTTCTAGAATCAATCAGCTGTGTCAAGTCCCCAGCTCCTCCACTGACTTGTTTGGTTATGATCAAAATAATTTTCTTTCTCTGTGCCTCAGTTTCCTCAAATGGGATGGTGATAGCTTCTCAGATGTGTGTAGTACACGCGTGTGTCTGTGTGTATGTTAGTTGTTCAGTCGTGTCTGACTCTTTGCGACCCATGAACTGTAGCCCACCAGGCTCCCCTGTCCATGGAATTTTCCAGGCAAGAATACTAGAGCGGGTTGCCATTTCCTACTGCAGGGGATCTTCCTTATCCAGGACTCAAACCCAGTTCTTCAGCATTGCAGGCCGATTCTTTACCATCTGAGCCACCAGGGAAGCTCTTAGATATAGGGTTGTTTTGAGAGTATCTGTAAAGAGCTTACATTTTCAGAAAACAGCACAGTATCAATGTCAGCTATTGTTAACTATTCCTTTCTTCTGAGCTTTCACTAAGCTCTCTACCAGTTCTATTGCTAGAGAATGAATGCATCAGATTGCCAATCACTGCACATCTCTAACTTTCAATTCTAGTAATTATCAGGTGGGCTAGAAAAATGTAAGCCGCACATTGTACTTTTTCTTTTTGTTGAATGCAGTCAATTAACTGAAGTGACAAGAACTTTCTGATGTTTAGGCAGAATTGTGCTGGGGCTCAGCAACTGGAGAAGGGAGAATTGCAGGGAGAAACAGTGGATTCAGTGACAGTAAAGTGAATGTACTTTCCTTATTTAAAGAAATGTTTGGTAATAGACATCTCCAATGAAGTATAATTAACATAAATGGGTGCCAACACAATAAACTGATATTTTTAATCACTGTGCCCACCCTCTTGGACAAATTAAAAAAAATTATTGCTTAGAATTTTGTAATCAGGAAGGAAATCTGGTAAAAAGGTTAACAAGAATTGGATTTCATTTCATGCAGGATATGTTTATAATATTTACTGATCCTTTTCCAAATTGATGTTAAAATCGCACAAAATTCTTAACTCGTATTCTCAACACATGCATATTCTTAACTCAAATAGTTCTCATCAATAATTAGTGATTGATCATAATTCATACCTTCAGGATGAGGAAGTACAGTGTCAAGTGAGAAATCTTTTATGCGCTGTGCTCTGTGTGTGTAGGAACAACTGAATTCTCTTCCAGAGCCCATGGAGTAGTAACTTTTAACCTTTTCTTTGTCTGGATGTGTTTGACAATCTTGTGAAGCCATAGAGCTTATTCCAAGGAAAACATGTTTCTAGATGTATATTCATGATTTTCATGCATCTATAGCTCTTTCAAGGTAAAACAAACTGTGAGGTTTTACCTACCAAAGTTTATGTTTCCTAAATTCCAATCTACATAAAAAAGGGGAGTGCTAGACATTTCCTAGATGAGAACCCACCTGTATAACTTTAGGGCCCTCTGGCTTCTCCGAAGGTTTGAGCAGCTGTACACAGGCGCTGCTTCTTTGCAGTTGTCACAATAGACATGAAAAGCTGGTTTGAACCGTCCTTCTTTCTCATCAAAAGTAATTTATTGAGATTCTGTTAACCCTGAAGATATAGTTAGTTCATGACCATGTGCAGAGAACTATGGGAGTGAATTCCCTGGAAATTGAGGTTTTGTTAGTTTGGGATAACTTGGTGATCTGACAGCAAATGTGGAAGTCAGATTTGGAGATGGTACAGGCAGCACTGGCTACATGATTTGTGGGGCTCAGTGCAAGACGAAAATGTTAGGCCTCTCATTCAAAGAGAATTCAGGATTTCAAGATGGTGACCACAGAACATTAAATCATGTGGGGGGCACTTCTGGACCCGAAGTCCCATGCAGTTACACAGGACAGTCACCCATGAAGCTGGCTATGACCACAGAGACATAGAGACCGTGACGGGTCTCAGTAACTGATACAGAATTGAACTTTGCTTAGAGGGGAAGAAGTCTTATTTTTGGACGGAGAGCAGGATCCGGAGATAGAAAGAAGGATGGAGGGATAAAACTTTATAATTCTCTCTTTTCTTTCCCCCATGTTTTTTTTAAGGTAGGCCTGAAACTGGAAGTTCACTGTGTGGGGGTCACAGCAGTTCCCCAGCCCTGCTCACACAGCCCAGGGGAACAGGAGCTGGTGGGGACGAGGTGGGCAGTGGTCCTCTGGGGTGGAGAACTCACTGGGAGGTGTACAGTAGACAGGCTGGAGTCTCCATGTGCCCTTCATTCCTTCCCAGTCTTCCTGCACTTCGCAATTACAGCAAAAGGTGGCTGCCCCACGACTGCTTAGAGCAGTGCCCAGGGCACAGGTCCCCTGAGATCAGACCAAGCAGGAAAGTCAGGTAGGGGCTGGAATGGGTGAGGGCAGGCTGCAGCAATAACATTTTTCAGCCCCAAGGTAGACTTTTTCTCTACTCCCTGAAGATTGGGACTGGGGCCAAGGCCTTTGCCCTAAAGGAATGAAGAATGTGCCCTCAAGAAAAAAAGATTAGATACTGGAGGAACATAAGGTTCAAATGAGAAAGAGAACTGAAATTAAAAGCCTTTCCAGAGGAAACAGAGCTAATGAAACAGAATATGACTTTAAAATGGCCTTAATAAATATCCTCACAGAGAGATAAGGGAAAATTTTGAAATCACAGAGCAGGAAAAAGAACTAATTTCAAATTGGGGGTATTAAAACATAACTGTTGAGACTGAGAAAAGGAAAAAAACAGCTAGCGAGATGGTTGAAATCACTGAATCGGAACAGCTGAAGCACAAACTAGTGAATCAAAAGATTGGGTCATAAGACTTTTCTGGAAAACATCAGAAAAAGGTGGAACCTGTGAAAAATATTGAGAATGAAATACAGAAATGAAAGTGTCAAAATCTATAAGAGAGAATTTCCAAAAGATCATAAAGGAGCCGACAGAGAGGAGGAAGTATGAATCAGAATGTCCCAGAATTAAAGAAAGATAAAAAAGCTAAGGATGAAAAGGCTAATGGGGTGCTGAACAGAACAGATAAGAAAACTAAAATCAGTATTCAGACAGCCAATAGTTAAACTTAAGAACATTAAGACAAAGAGAAAAATGTTAAAGATTCCAGAGAGTGAGTAATACCTGAGCAAGTATTGGTTGATGTCAGGATTCTCAATAGCAGCAGTGGATAGTGTCTTCAAAGTTTTAAAGGCAAAGAACTTTGAACTTAGAATTTTATATCCAGATAAACTACCATTTTAAGAAAGAAATTCTCTGCCTTATAAAGTTTAAAAAATTTCCCCACTCAAAGACCCTCTTTAAAATGCTCTCAAGAGGTGCTCTGAAAAAGAAAGTTCAGTCTGGAGGGATAAATGAGAATGGGAGATAAAGCATTTGCAAAGAAGTTGATCACATTTATAATGTATAAAGAAGCAATAATTTAACATTTTTTTTCTTCTAATTTTAGCAACGAATTAATGGCCTAGATGATACACCACCAAGTACAAAGCAGGTAGAAGGAAAACTGCTCAAGTTTTTGCCTTGTTTGGGAGACATGGATATTGATCAATTTAAACACTGAGAAGAGGAGGAGGAGCCAAGATGGCGGAGGAGTAGGACGGGGAGACCACTTTCTCTCCTAGAAATTCATCAAAAGAATAACTGAACACAGAGCAAACTTCACAAAACAACTTCCGATCGCTAGCTGAGGTCACCAGGCGCCCAGAAAAGCAGCCCATTGTCTTCGAAAGGAGGTATGACAAAATATAAAAGATAAAAAGTGAGACAAAAGAGCTAAGGACGGAGATCCGTCCGGGGAAGGGTCTTAATAGAGGACGTTCCCAGACACCGGGAAACCCTCGCACTGGCAGGCCTGGGGGAAGTGTTTGAATCTCGGAGTTTGAATCTGGCTGGGAGGGATAGAATAAATAAAACCCACAGATTACGAGCCTAAAAGCAACTCCCAGCAGAAAAGTATCCCAGACGCCCGCATCCGCAACCAGCCAGTGGGGGCGGAACGGAGAGGAGTAGGCGGCATTGCTTGGGGTAGGGTGTGGGGCCTGAGTGCCCTGAGGACAATCGGAGGGAGCTTTTGTGGGTTCCCAGCTTGAACTGTGGGAGAGCAAGAGAGAGAGAAAAGTAACCGGCCCGAACACACTGCCGGCCGCTCGCAGAACAAAGGGACCGAGAAAGTCCTGAGAAGAGCTCGCAGGCTGCGGACCGGCCCAGCCCCGCCGGAGGCAGGAGGCAGGGGGAAGGGGAGGGGGGCAGGCTCGGCCCCAAGGACCGCATCCCCTACCACACTGCAAACGGGCCTCCGCCTTCTAATCAAAGACCTCCTGAGATTCTGGATGGTCGACATCCGCCGGGAGGGTCGTGGCTAGACACGGTACACGCACCCGGCCAGTGCGGGCGGGATTGGGGCTGGGGACGCAGGGCAGAAGGCGCACGCACCCGACTGGCGCGGCGGAAACTGCGGCTGGGATCGCGCAGGACAGAAGGTGCACCGCACCCGGGGAGAGAGCGCCTGACAAGCGCCTGGCTGCCTGAGGCACTCGGGCGGCGTAGGGACAAACTGCAGGCGCAGCTTTGTGTACCGCGCTTTTGTGGATCACCCGAGGGCTGGAACCGCCTGGAGCCTGAGCAGCCCAGACAGAGAAAATAGCCCCAGCCCCTCCCTGCAGCGCCGGTTCCACCCCGGAGCGCGACGGAACTAGCTACCTGAATAAGAATCCACCTCCGCCCACCTGTGTCAGGCGGAAATTAGGCGCGGAACAAACCGGCAACAGAAGCCAAATAAACAAAGGGAACCGCTTCAGAAGGGACCGGTGCAACAGATTAAAATCCCTGAAGAAAACACCGACTACACCGGAAGGGCCTATAGATATCGAGAAGTATAAGCTGGAACGAGGAGATATCTGAAACTGAGCCGAACCCACACTGACCGAAACAGCTCCAGAGAAATTCCTAGATATATTTTTTTCTTTTTTCTTTTTTTTTTTTTTTTTAGTAAGAAAAAAAAAATTTTTTTTTCTTTTTTTCTCTTTTATTTTCCTTTAAAATTCCCTATTACTCCCCCATTACTCCTTAACTTTCATTTTCATATGATTTTTACGATTTTTTTAATTAGGTAAAACAATTTTTTTTCTCTTTTTTTTCTTTTTCTTCTTTTTTTTTCCTTTTCTTTTTTCTTCTTCTCTTCTATTTTCTATTTTTCTTTTTCTCATTTCTTTTAAAGTCATCTAGTACTCCTCTTACTACTCCTTAATTTTCATTTTCAATACACTATAACCTTACAGGGGGGGAAAAAAAAAAGAAGAAGAAGAGAAGCCCTATTTTTAAACCAAACTTCATATATATATTTCTAAAAAAATTTTTTTTTTTATGTTTTGGTTTTTGTTTTTAATATAGTATTTTTAAGAGTCTAACCTCTACTCTAGATTTTTAATTTTTGTTTTTCAGTATATGATATAAATTGTGAACATTTAAGAATCCAATATTCAGCTCCCATTTTTATTCAGGAGTGTGTTGATTATTCTCTCCCAATCTTGACTCTCTGTTTTCTACCTCAGAACACCTCTATTTCCTCCTTTCCCCTTCTCTTCCCAATCCAATTCTGTGAATCTTTGTGGGTGTCTGGGCTACGGAGAACACTCTGGGATCAGACAACTTCGTAGATCTGTCTCTCTCCTCTTGAGTCCCCCTTTGTCTCCTCATGCTCATCTCTATCTCCCTCCTCCCTCTCCCCTTCCTCATGTAACTCTGTGAACCTCTCTGGGTGTCCCTAACGAAGGAGAAACTTTTCACCATCAACCTAGAAGTTTTATTATCAGTGCTGTATGGTTGGAGAAGTCCTGAGACTACAGGAAGAATAAAACTGAAATCCAGAGGCAGGAGACTTAAGCCCAAAACCTGAGAACACTAGAAAACTCCTGACTACATGGATCTTTAAGTAATAAGTGACCGTCCAAAAGCCTCCAAACCTACACTGAAATCAACAACCACCCAAGAGCCAATAAATTTTAGAGCAAGACATACCACGCAAATTCTCCAGCAACGCAGGAACATAGCCCTGAACGTCAACATACAGAATACCCAAGGTCACACCTAACACATAAAGCCATCTCAAAACTCATTACTGGGCACTCCATTGCTCTCCAAAGAGAAGAAATCAAGATTCACGCACCAGAACACTGACTTAAGCTTCGCTAATCAGGAAACCTTGACAAGCCAATCATCTAACCCCACCCACTGGGTAAAACCTCCACAATAAAAAGGAACCACAGACCTGCAGAATACAGAAAGCCCACTCCAGACACAGCAATCTAAACAAGATGAAAAGGCAAAGAAATACCCAACAGGTAAAGGAACATGAAAAAAGTCCACCTAGTCAAACAAAAGAGGAGGAGATAGGGAATCTACCTGAAAAAGAATTTAGAACAATGATAATAAAAATGATCCAAAATCTTGAAAGCAAAATGGAGTTACAGATAAATAGCCTGGAGACAAAGATTGAAAAGATGCAAGAAATGTTTAATAAAGACCTAGAAGAAATAAAAAAGAGTCAATTAAAAATGAATAATGCAATGAATGAGATCAAAAACACTCTGGAGGGAACCAAGAGTAGAATAACGGAGACAGAAGATAGGATAAGTGAGGTAGAAGATAGAATGGTGGAAATAAATGAAGCAGAGAGGAAAAAAGAAAAAAGAATCAAAAGAAATGAGGACAACCTCAGGGACCTCTGGGACAATGTGAAACGCCCCAATATTCGAATCATAGGAGTCCCAGAAGAAGAAGACAAAAAGAAAGGCCATGAGAAAATACTCGAGGAGATAATAGCTGAAAACTTCCCTAAAATGGGGAAGTAAATAGCCACCCAAGTCCAAGAAACCCAGAGAGTCCCAAACAGGATAAACCCAAGGCGAAACACCCCAAGACACATATTAATCAAATTAACAAAGATCAAACACAAAGAACAAATACTAAAAGCAGCAAGAGAGAAGCAACAAATAACACACAAAGGAATTCCCATAAGGATAACAGCTGATCTATCAATAGAAACCCTCCAGGCCAGAAGGGAATGGCAGGACATACTGAAAGTAATGAAAGAGAATAACCTACAACCTAGATTACTGTACCCAGCAAGGATCTCATTCAGATACGAAGGAGAATTCAAAAGCTTTACAGACAAGCAAAAGCTGAGAGAATTAAGCACCACCAAACCAGCTCTTCAACAAATGCTAAAGGATCTTCTCTAGACAGGAAATGCAGAAAGGTTGAATAAACGTGAACCCAAAACAACAAAGTAAATGGCAACGGGTCCACACCTATCAATAATTACCTTAAATGTAAATGGGTTGAATGCCCCAACCAAAAGACAAAGATTGGCTGAATGGATACAAAAACAAGACCCCTATATATGCTGTCTACAAGAGACCCACCTCAAAACCAGAGACACATACAGACTAAAAGTGAAGGGCTGGAAAAAAATATTTCACGCAAACGGAGACCAAAAGAAAGCAGGAGTCGCAATACTCATATCAGATAAAATAGACTTTCAAATAAAGGATGTGAAAAGAGACAAAGAAGGACACTACATAATGATCAAAGGATCAATCCAAGAAGAAGATATAACAATTATAAATATATATGCACCCAACATAGGAGCACCGCAATATGTACGGCAAACGCTAACAAGTATGAAAGAGGAAATTAATAGTAACACAATAATAGTGGGAGACTTTAATACCCCACTCACAACTATGGATAGGTCAACTAAACAGAAAATCAGTAAGGAAACACAAACGTTAAATGATACAATGGACCAGCTAGACCTAGTTGATATCTATAGGACATTTCACCCCAAAACAATCAACTTCACCTTTTTCTCAAGCGCACACGGCAGCTTCTCCAGAATAGATCACATCCTGGGCCATAAATCTGGTCTTGGAAAATTCAAAAAAATTGAAATCATTCCAGTCATCTTTTCTGACCACAGTGCAGTAAGATTAGATCTCAATTACAGGAAAAAAATTGTTAAAAATTCAAACATATGGAGGCTAAATAACACGCTTCTGAATAACCAACAAATCATAGAAGAAATCAAAAAAGAAATCAAAATATGTATAGAAACGAATGAAAATGAAAGCACAACAACCCAAAACCTATGGGACACTGTAAAAGCAGTGCTAAGGGGAAGGTTCATAGCATTACAGGCGCACATCAAGAAACAAGAAAAAAGCCAAATAAATAACCTAACTCTACACCTAAAGCAATTAGAGAAGGAAGAAATGAAGAACCCCAGGGTTAGCAGAAGGAAAGAAATCTTAAAAATTAGGGCAGAAATAAATGCAAAAGAAACTAAAGAGACTATAGCAAAAATCAACAAAGCTAAAAGCTGGTTTTTTGAAAAAATAAACAAAATTGACAAACCATTAGCAAGACTCATTAAGAAACAAAGAGAGAAGAACCAAATTAACAAAATAAGAAATGAAAAGGGTGAGATCACAACAGACAACACTGAAATACAAAGGATCATAAGAGACTACTACCAGCAGCTCTATGCCAATAAAATGGACAACTTGGATGAAATGGACAAATTCTTAGAAAAGTATAACTTTCCAAAACTGAACCAGGAAGAAATAGAAGATCTTAACAGAACCATCACAAGCAAGGAAATCGAAACTGTAATCAAAAATCTTCCAGTAAACAAAAGCCCAGGACCAGATGGCTTCACAGCTGAATTCTACCAAAAATTTAGAGAAGAGCTAACACCTATCTTACTCAAACTCTTCCAGAAAATTGCAGAAGGTAGACTTCCAAACTCATTCTATGAGGCCACCATCACCCTAATTCCAAAACCAGACAAAGATGCCACAAAAAAAGAAAACTACAGGCCAATATCACTGATGAACATAGATGCAAAAATCCTTAACAAAATTCTAGCAAACAGAATCCAACAACATATTAAAAAAATCATACACCATGACCAAGTGGGCTTTATCCCAGGAATGCAAGGATTCTTTAATATCCGCAAATCGATCAACGTAATACACCACATTAACAAATTGGAAGATAAAAACCATATGATTATCTCAATAGATGCAGAGAAAGCCTTTGACAAAATTCAACACTCATTTATGATTAAAACTCTCCAGAAAGCAGGAATAGAAGGAACATACCTCAACATAATAAAAGCTATATATGACAAACCCACAGCAAGCATCACTCTCAATGGTGAAAAATTGAAAGCATTTCCTCTGAAATCAGGAACAAGACAAGGATGCCCACTCTCACCACTACTATTCAACATGGTGTTGGAAGTTTTGGCCACAACAATCAGAGCAGAAAAAGACGTAAAAGGAATCCAGATAGGAAAAGAAGAAGTGAAACTCTCGCTGTTTGCAGATGACATGATCCTCTACATAGAAAACCCTAAAGACTCTTCCAGAAAATTACTAGAGCTAATCAATGAATATAGTAAAGTTGCAGGATATAAAATTAACACACAGAAATCCCTTGCATTCTTATATACTAACAATGAAAAAACAGAAAGGGAAATTAAGGAAACAATACCATTCACCATTGCAACAAAAAGAATAAAATACTTAGGAGTATATCTACCGAAAGAAACAAAAGACCTATACACAGAAAACTATAAAACATTGATGAAAGAAATCAAAGAGGGCACAAACAGATGGAGAAACATACCATGTTCATGGATTGGAAGAATCAATATTGTCAAAATGGCTATTCTACCCAAAGCAATCTATAGATTCAATGCAATCCCTATCAAGCTACCAACGGTATTTTTCACAGAACTAGAACAAATAATTTCGCAATTTGTATGGAAATACAAAAAACCTCGAATAGCCAAAGTAATCTTGAGAAAGAAGAATGGAACAGGAGGAATCAACCTGCCTGACTTCAGACTCTACTACAAAGCCACAGTCATCAAGACAGTATGGTACTGGCACAAAGACAGGAATATAGATCAATGGAACAGAATAGAAAGCCCAGAGATAAATCCACGAACCTATGGACACCTTATCTTTGACAAAGGAGGCAAGGATATACAATGGAAAAAAGACAATCTCTTTAACAAGTGGTGCTGGGAAAACTGGTCAGCCACTTGTAAAAGAATGAAACTAGAACACTTTCTAACACCATACACAAAAATAAACTCAAAATGGATTAAAGATCTAAATGTAAGACCAGAAACTATAAAACTCCTAGAGGAGAACATAGGCAAAACACTCTCTGACATAAATCACAGCAGGATCCTCTATGACCCACCTCCCAGAATATTGGAAATAAAAGCAAAAATAAACAAATGGGACCTAATGAAAATTAAAAGTTTTTGCACAACAAAGGAAACTATAAGTAAGGTGAAAAGACAGCCCTCAGATTGGGAGAAAATAATAGCAAATGAAGAAACAGACAAAGGATTAATCTCAAAAATATACAAGCAACTCCTGAAGCTCAATTCCAGAAAAATAAATGACCCAATCAAAAAATGGGCCAAAGAACTAAACAGACATTTCTCCAAAGAAGACATTCAGATGGCTAACAAACACATGAAAAGATGCTCCACATCACTCATTATCAGAGAAATGCAAATCAAAACCACAATGAGGTACCATTACACGCCAGTCAGGATGGCTGCTATCCAAAAGTCTACAAGCAATAAATGCTGGAGAGGGTGTGGAGAAAAGGGAACCCTCTTACACTGTTGGTGGGAATGCAAACTAGTACAGCCCCTATGGAAAACAGTGTGGAGATTTCTTAAAAAACTGGAAATAGAACTACCATATGACCCAGCAATACCACTTCTGGGCATACACACTGAGGAATCCAGATCTGAAAGAGACACGTGCACCCCAATGTTCATCGCAGCACTGTTTATAATAGCCAGGACATGGAAACAACCTAGATGCCCATCTGCAGATGAATGGATAAGGAAGCTGTGGTACATATACACCATGGAATATTACTCAGCTGTTAAAAAGAATTCATTTGAATCAGTTCTAATGAGATGGATGAAACTGGAGCCCATTATACAGAGTGAGGTGAGCCAGAAAGATAAAGAACATTACAGTATACTAACACATATATACGGAATTTAGAAAGATGGTAACAATGGCCCTATATGCAGGGCAAAAGAAGAGACGCAGAAGTACAGAACAGACTTTTGAACTCTGTGGGAGAAGGGGAGGGTGGGATGTTTCGAAAGAACAGCATGTATATTATCTGTGGTAAAACAGACCACCAGCCCAGGTGGGAGGCATGAGTCAAGTGCTCGGGCCTGTTGGGCTGGGAAGATCCAGAAGAATCTGGTGGAGAGGGAGATGGGATGGGAGACTGGGATGGGGAATTCGTGTAACTCTATGGCTGATTCACATCAATGTATGAGAAAACCCACTGAAAAATAAAAAAGAAAAAAAAAATAAACACTGAGAAGAAAACTAATGTATATCAATACATTTTTAAAAATTAGGAATAATTTTCAGAAAATTAAAGAAAAAATGGATAAGTTTAAATGGCAGAGGAAAATTTTAATCTAAGCACGGACTTGCTCTAGGTCATGGAGATTAAAACACAGACAGAGATAAAAACACTTGTGTTCAAACATTGATCGTGTTACTAATCATTGTGAGATAACAGGCAAATAACCTTTGTGAATCTTGGTTTCCTATCTGCAAAACAGATTGGCAGTGCCTACCAGGAAGCATTGGTGTGGGGATAGAAGAAGATTGTTAGTATTGGGTTTAGCATTAGGCCAGGTGATAGTAAATGCTCAACAAAAGGCAACTAGTACAACCTATGTTCATATTTCCAGTGCCAACCTAGCCCTTCCTGGCCCTTGATGCCAAGGAAACTAAGTTTATTGCTGAGATTTTTTTTCCCTCTAAGACATCTGGACTCCACCAATTAGAAAGATTGACTACCTTTCAATTTCCTTAATTATAACAAGGGACTAAAAGTGCTACTGCTTCTTATTGTTACTATGACAATTATGACATAAAATACTTATGACCTATTAAGTGCTTTAAATATTAATCATTATAATTATCTTCATGCTTAGTCTTAGATGGAAACTTCCAGAACATACCACCTGCTCCTTAGAGAATTCCCTCAATAGACTTGTAGTACAGTTGTAATCAGTCTTACAACATTTAAGGCGCAAGGGCAGTGAACGTCTTGAGAACCCTCACCTAGTGTGGCTCTCTGACATGGAAGTCATTCATCAGTGAAACAACTGTAAGGTCCACTTTTATGAAGAAGTAGTCTTCATCTTGAGCTTTGGCATATGCTTCACTGGACAGAAGAATAAAATAGGTTTTAAAGATAATTTACCAGTCAATTAAAATCACCAGTTCCAGCATGTCTGCCTTGCAGAGTGCACATATCATAGTAGGATTCTCACCGATAGCTCACTTTGACGTGGCCTTTGGCCTATTTACATGGTGTTCTCTGTGAATTCAGTATGTATCTACTGATTTGCTGTTGGTAAACATGTGCTTCAAGGACTTCTAGGCACAGTGAATCCATCTTTTCCTGAGAAAGACATAGATATGATAACTTAGCAGTTAAGGTGAATGTTGGATCCGGCCTGAACTGGTTGTATGTTCCAGTTCACTGACATTGGCAAAGTCATTTAATGTTCATACACCTCTGTTCCTTCTACCGTGGCCTGTACTATGACACTACTGACAGATTCTCTCTGACTGTTTGATTTTGGTGATTAAATGAGATGAGACATGTAAATGCCAGAAGCAGAATAAATGTTCAGTAATTGTTAGTGTTGATGACAATAAGATGGTGAGAACCATGGTCACAAAGAGAGGGTGTGGTCTATGGATGTAGGGATTTTTCTCCTTTATCCTCCTTCTCATATCTGTGAAGAGTAAGATACTGTAATTAAACCTAATACCTTAATCAGTTAAAGTAAATATACCAAACGCTTTGAGCACAGCACAGCGTACCTGTTTCTTTCTTTTTTTTTTTTTCCTCTAATGGTCACATAAATAATTTCAACTTTGCAGTTGCTAATACCTGCTAAGAGATTAGGGCAGATAGTTTTTTCTGCTTTCAGATGGTGTGAGATGCCTTATCCAAGGACACGATACACAGGAAGAATGAGGTCATGTTCCTTATGAGACCTGGGAAGCACACTTTTCCCACAATTACTTTGACAAAAGGTGGCTCCATGTCAGTTTTCATGCAAGATTTATTAAATTGTCACAGAAAGCCATGCATATTCTAGCAGAAGATACTAATGATGATTCTCAAGATGCAATTCTTTTGTAACCTTCAGGCAGTAAGAGGCTGGAAACCAATGCCTGATATCAAACTCCCAAGAAGATGAGACAGAGTAATGTGTCAGTAAAAGTGAAGTTGCAGATTCATTTTGTCTGCTCTTTAACACTTTATTGTATAGAAGTGACTCTGAATAGTGAAAGAGTCCTCAATGTATTTGGCTGGAGGCAACCTTATGGATATACTGAAACTAAAAAGGAACCGGCATATGAAGAATAATAGGACAAAAATGCCTAGGCAATCATCAGGGCATAAAAAAAGAACAGTCACATATGCCTAGAGGGCTTAGATAGAAAGACGTGTGACAGACACACAAACAGAATGAGTACTAACAGGCAGGCAAGGCTGGAAGGCAGAATTCCTGGGTGTATAATCTCATGAAGGAAAAGGCTTATTGCTAAAACAGCCAACAGTTAATTGAGTGCTTATGATGTACCAGACTTTCTAATAATTATTTTATAGCTATTAACTCATTTCGTTTATTTATTTGTTTTGGCTGCAACAAGTCTTAGTTGCGGCACGTGGGCTCTTTGGTTGGGGCATACAGGATCTAGTTCCCCGACCACGACTGGAACCCCAGACCCCTGCCTTGGGAGCGTGGAGTCTTGCTACTGGGCCACAAAGAAGTCCCAATAACTACTAACTCATTTTGTTCTACAGTACCTTATGTGTTATCTTCAAGTATTATCATCATTTTATAGATGAAGAAGCTGACACCCAGAAGTGTCTTTGCAAAGGCAACCTTGAATATTCATTGGAAGGACTGATGCTAAAGCTCCTATACTTTGACCACCTGATGTGAAGATCCAACTCATTGGAAAAGACCCTGATGCTGGGAAAGGTTGAGGGCAGGAGGAGAAGGGGACGACAGAGGATGAGATGATTGGATGGTATCACTGACTCAATGGGCATGCGTGTGGGCAAACTCTGGGAGATAGTGAAGGACAGGGAAGCCTGACATGCTGTGTTCTATGGGATTCCAAAGAGTCAGATACGACTGAGTGACTGAACAACAATGACAACACATGTTTCCGAAAAGAAAGTGCTGGGATCTGAGCCCAGGAGATCTGGTTCTAGGGCTGGGATGCAGTAAGATATCATTCAAAGACGGGGAGCAGGAGGTGGAGGAAAGCCAGAGCCCTTGTGCTCAACCATTATGCTATATCGCCTCCAGCTGACACAACATCGATGGGCCTATTTTGTCAGTCCTCCAAGAGAAATGGATATCCTGTGTGAGATTTTATAGTATCTGAGACACAGGAGCACGCCACTCTGGTTTCAATTCCCAATAATGTTGTCATATGTCCTAGTTTGTCCAAGACTGTCTGGTTTATGCTGGCTGTCAAGGTGTAATCAATAAGAGTGCTTTAAAAAGTGTCCCCATTTGGAAGATAAAGTATACAGTAACCCTGTGTGTCACCAGTCAAATGGTTAATCCCTGGGCAAGACTAAACCCACTAGAAAGCCGAAGTGCTTGGCTAATGATTTCTTATATACACAGGAGATGGATGAGGGTCAGGGAGGGCTTGTTCTGTAGGAGGAATACTAAGGAAGTAACACCCTCACACCCAGGAAAAAAATCAAATGGAAACAAACACTCAATAAAAAATAGCAGAATCCTCAAAATAGGCAGCATAATTAGATTTCATAAAAAGTACTCCAAAGAGGGCATTTTCATCGAGCTTACTCTGCCAAAGGCATAACTAGGATAAAAGACTGATTTCCTCAGAGAAAATTCTAGGTGAATTCCAATCATGTCTGAGTAGTTTTAATATCTACCCAGGCTTTAGAACCCAGCTTTAAGAATCAGGAATTGGGGGAATTTGCGGTAGGACTCAGGGAGCTTAAGTTGGAGCTCTGTAACATCCTAGAGGCATGGGAAGGAGTGGGAGGTGGGAGGGAGGGGACATGTGCATATCTGTGGCTGATTCATGGTGATTTATGGCAGAAACCAAACAGTACTGTAAAGCAATTATCCTGCAATTTGTTGTTGCTGTTTTTCAGCTGCTCAGTCATGTCTGATTCTTTGTATCCCAGTGACTGCAGCACGCCAGGCTTCCCTGTCCTTTACCATCTCTCGGAGTTTGCTCAAACTTATGTCCGTTGAGTGATGCCATTCAACCCATCTCATCCTCTGTTGTCTCCTTCTCCTCCTACCTTCAATTATTCCCAGTATCAGGTCTCTTTCAATGAGTCAGCTCTTCGCATCAGGTGGCCAAAGTATTGGAGCTTCAGCTTCAGCATCAATCCTTCCAATGAATATTCAGGGTTGATTTCCTTTAGGATTGACTGGTTTTATCTCTTTGCTGTCCAAGGGACTCTCCGGAGTCTCCTCCAGCTCCACAGTTCGAAAGCATCAATTCTTTGCCGTTCAGACCTCTTTATGGTCCAACTCTCACATCTGTTACATGACTACTGGAAAAACCATAGCTTTGATTATATGGACCTTTGTTGGCAAAGTGATGTTTCTGCTTTATAATAACTGTCTAGGTTTGTTACAGCTTTTCTTCCAAGGAGCAGTGTCAATTAAAAATAAATAAATTTTTAAAAAATCAGGAATTAGAAGATATGGGATGGAGTTAATTTATTAAAGTTTGTCCCCAGCTTGCTGTGAACTGACCTCATTTTACCAAGTTAATATGTTAATTCTCAGAGGAAGTTCACATGTGGGGTTTGTCATCCCTAAATTTGTGTACTGCTGTTGCTGCTGCTGCTAAGTCACTTCAATTGTGTCCGACTCTGTGCGACCCCATAGACAGCAGCCCACCAGGCTTCCCCGTCCCTGGGATTCTCCAGGCAAGAACACTGGAGTGGGTTGCCATTTCCTTACAGCAACTATTAAATTAATAAACTGATTATTACCTCTTGTGGAAGAGTTAGTTCCTCCTTATTTATACATATCCTCTATATTTTCATACTTAAAATGACTATGGATAACATAGTTGAAGATGAGTTCTTCTCTATACTCTAAACCATAAAGCTCAACCTTTCTTGGCCTGTCCCCTGGGTCCCAGACTAGAGAAGGCTGGAAGCTACAGAATTCTGCACATAACTTGCTATGGTGACTACGGTAACATTTCTCTTCTAGGCCACTAAAGACTACTCATTCAGCAGTTGTAACATGCAGAACCACTAAATGTGAGAACTTTAGTTGATAGGTCCAGAAGTTTTTGG